>NC_086173.1:64812008-65122321 GCF_023053635.1 Elgaria multicarinata webbii | reverse complement strand
CCTGGATGCTGTGGGTATGAAGTGTATTAAACATCCTTTGGATTGTCTGCATGGCTTTGTAAGATTCCAGACCATGGTCAATATTTTGACCTTTTCAAACCATATACAATCCATGCTGTTTTGGAGAGGCCCCAGCCTTCTGGAGCAGATTTTTCTGGAGGTCCAGGTTGTTGCAGGGTGAAGTGGGGGGGGGGGGAATCTCTCTTTTTTCACTAGTGGTTGTACTTGCTGATCCAAACCTGTGAAACCATTGAATTCCATCCTATAAGAAAAAATACTTCTTCTTCTTCTTCTTCTTCTTCTTCTTCTTCTTCTTCTTCTTCTTCTTCTTCTTCTTCTTCTTCTTCTTCTTCTTCAGGTCTTGATGTGACCTAAGGAGAGAGCCAACAGGATAAATTAATTTTAGTCTATATTGCCCGCCCCTCACCCCAATACGGCTTATAGAGCATCACATATTTTACAGGTATGCTGACAGTTTCTGGCATTTCAGACAACCTGCCTCCTCGCAAAGCTCATTACCATAACTATAGAAACAACTTCAAGTGTGTCACCCTGGGGTGAAGTGATACAAATCTGAACACTGCGTTACTGCTCCAAGAACGACAGGTTTGTGTAAATATTGTTTTTATTAGATTTTGCTTCCCTTTGCTTTTCAGGAGCCCACCTCACCCCAATTGTCTTCAGATATGACCTGTGCCTGGACTGTTTGATGAGCAATTTAGAATTTATTACTGGGCCTCACCATTATGGATTAATTACTGATCTTTGCATCTTGGCTTCATCCTGATGCATTATCAGGGAATTGACTGTGGGTTTTTTTCTAAATGAAGTAAGAAAAATGACAGGATGGACAGTCCGAAAAGCATTGGCAATAATACGGCAATGAACTATTAACATTCATATAGATTCAAATTATTGCCCTCTGATTCTTCTATTGTACAATATGGTATGTGCAATAAAAATGTTGGAAGCCTGAAAAGGAGATGCTGTCTGAAGGGCTCTGCAGATAGGGGAGGAACTGTAACATCAAGGGCAGAGTATCATAGAATCATAGAATCATAGAATAGCAGAGTTGGAAGGGGCCTACAAGGCCATCGAGTCCAACCCCCTGCTCAATGCAGGAATCCACCCTAAAGCATCCCTGACAGATGCTTGTCCAGCTGCCTCTTGAATGCCTCTAGTGTGGGAGAGCCCACAACCTCCCTAGGTAGCTGATTCCACCGTTGCACTGCTCTAACAGTCAGGAAGTTTTTCCTGATGTCCAGCCGGAATCTGGCTTCCTTTAACTTGAGCCCGTTATTCCGTGTCCTGCACTCTGGGAGGATCGAGAAGAGATCCTGGCCCTCCTCTGTGTGACAACCTTTTAAGTATTTGAAGAGTGCTATCATGTCTCCCCTCCATCTTCTCTTTTCCAGGCTAAACATGCCCAGTTCTTTCAGTCTCTCTTCATAGGGCTTTGTTTCTAGACCTCTGATCATCCTGGTTGCCCTCTTCTGAACACGCTCCAGCTTGTCTGCGTCCTTCTTGAATTGTGGAGCCCAGAACTAGACACAATACTCTAGATGAGGCCTAACCAGGGCCGAATAGAGAGGAACCAGTACCTTATGTGATTTGGAAGCTATACTTCTATTAATGCAGCCCCAAATAGCATTTGCCTTTCTTGCAGCCATATCACACTGTTGGCTCATATTCAGCTTGTGATCTACAACAATTCCAAGATCTTTCTTGTTTGTAGTATTGCTGAGCCAAGTATCCCCCATCTTGTAACTGTGCGTTTGGTTTCTATTCCCTAAATGTAGAACTTGGCATTTATCCCTATTAAATTTCATTCTGTTGTTTTCAGCCCAGCACTCCAGCCTATCAAGATCACTTTGAAGTTTGTTTCTGTCTTCCAGGGTATTAGCTATCCCACCCAATTTTGTGTCATCTGCAAATTTGATCAGCGTTCCCTGCACCTCCTCGTCCAAATCATTAATAAAAATGTTGAAGAGCACTGGGCCCAGGACTGAGCCCTGCGGCACCCCACTCGTTGCCTCTCCCCAGTTTGAGAAGGTTCCATTGATAAGTACTCTTTGAGTCCGATTCTGTAGCCAACTGTGGATCCACCTAATAGTTGTTCCATCTAGCCCACTTTTAGCTAGTTTGTTAATCAGAATGTCATGTGGTACTTTGTCAAAAGTTTTGCTGAAGTCAAGATATATGACATCCACAGCATTCCCACAGTCCACAAGGGAGGTTATCCTATCAAAAAATGAGATCAAATTAGTCTGACAGGATTTCAGCTATTTCAGCTATTTTGTCCCAGCCCCTCACTTTGAAAACCTGGAAAGACTGGGAAATGGCCAATATAAAGCCAATTTTAAATAAGGATCCAAGAAGGTATTCAAGAAATTACAGGGCAGTTAGCTTAACATCTGTTCCAGCTAAATTGGTGGAAATTATTATCAAAGACAGATATATCAAGGATATAGAAGGAGAAGCCTTGCTGAAAATGAATCAACATGACTTCTGCAAAGGTAAATCCAGTCTTACTAATGTTTTAGACAGACAGATCCTAACTTCACATATAATCTGACAGGGTCTGAGCTGGTGGTGACTCACCAGTAATAGGACTTTGGGACTGTGGTTGATAGCTTGATAAAAACACAAATCACAACATGTGGCTGGTGTGAAGAAGAAAAAGACAAATTTCATGTTATGGAAAGGAATAAAAAATGAAACGGATTGGCATACGCTTTGTTGAACTACAGTCAACTTCTTTAACCAAGCATTATAGATCAAGATTTCCGATTTTAGCATTCAGTTTATAGCTTTGGATGTAACACTGAGTGTTGCTCATTACTTCCCACTTATGGATGATTGCAGGTCCTTTTGATGGCGGCAACCACCTCCCATGCATCTCCTGCTCCTTCTTGATTTCTTTCCATCACAAAATAACCCCTTTAAATCCATTTTTTTTTAAAATGGAATGTGCCACCATTTCCTGCTGTGTGCTGGAAAAGCAGTGTGATAAAAATGGCCACCATGTGGGCATTGTTTACTTCCTCTTTCTTCCCCTGTGCAAAGAAAGCAGAAGTATCATAGAACAGAAGCAAGGAGGAAAGTGACAGTAAGGAAACATGTTTCCCACCCCACCCCGGTCTGATGACGCTCAGTATCTACTGGTGTGGCAGCTACAGGAACTGCTCTAGGTGCCCCCAGAAAGGATCTGAAAGTTCTTCTACCAAAGACATTTGGAAGTGATCAGGAAAATATCCATAGATTTTTGAGCTAATGGAGGCTCTTGCTATGTCCACGCACCTGTCACATGGTGGTATTTTTTTGTTATTTTGAAAGAGCTAATTGAAAGTTGGAGTCTTTATACCATGTAATTAAGGAAACCTTTGTCTCTTAAATTTTTGCTAATGTTGCCACTAACTCTCTGTAGCTGCAGCTTGAAAAATCAGGTGTTCACAGTAGTAACTCTTGGCAACTGAACTTAGGTTGGCATTGTGGGTTCAGAGATTGTAATATTGAGGCATGGATTCCTTGCAATTATGCCTGAATTTTGATTCTTTTAATTTGAATTTTGGGGCTTTAAAAAAATGATTCAATCAAATGGATTTATTTATGAAACAACCATATGTATTGCCGATCCTGGATGGAAGTAGGCAGCTTGGAGTACAAGGTCAAACAAAAAGAAAAGTCCTTTTGGTATGGATGGCTGGGTGTGAATAGGATTTAGTTCCATCAAAACAAATAAAATTCATGGCTGTTTTTAGCTACGTTCTAATCAGGCTCAACATCTAATTATGCTGACATCAGATTATTTAGGGTGTTCTAAACTAAGCAAGGATGAAACGGGGGAGGGAGGACAAACTAACAAAGATTTATGAGAGACAATTAAATGTGCATACATCTTCAGGTACCACTAAATGTCCTGTGGTTGGTCATGGTTCTTAGAAATGTGATGTGTAGAAATTTAGGAGATGTACTGCACCAGTTTATAGGTGGGCTTTGAAATGCTGCAATATTTATTGGTAATATATGGTTACTCTGACCTCACTTTTCTGAGTGCTTACCCAGGTTTAATTTCCTTTGGAAGGGAGTCATTGAAGGCTTAATGGCATTTTGTCGTATTTGACTTTATTTACAAATATTGAGGATGAGTATAAACGAACCCACAGCATAAACGCTTCATCAGACAGCCAGACCTACAGCTCACAGATCTCCAGAGAAAAGCAGCCAGCACCCCAAAACATGATTAGCCTACAAAGCCCAACCTTTGTATCCCTCTGTCTCTGTGTGCCTTTTATTCTCTGTTGGTCTGCCTCGGGGCTATGAGATGGCTACAGGTACAGAGACCTTTTCAGTAAAATCAAGGCTGGGAAGGAAGGATTAAAACAATGTAGGTGGTCCAAATATAAAGCAGGACCCCTAAACCAGGGGTGGGAAATCCAGGTGCCATTTTCATCCTGTCCTCATCCCCACAGCCTGAAGTCTTCTGGGTGTTGTCCACACGGGTACTCCTTCGTGCTCTGAAAGCCATTTTTTGTCATTTTTTACTTTGGTGGGGTGCAGAGGCACTGAGGGTTGGTGAGCTGCAAATGAAAGGAGGAAAGGACATAACTACTAGAAACATCTTTAACATAACATGTAGCTGAGCACTGCAAAGCTGAAGTCTATTCCTTTTATTCCCAGCTAGGTGGTCTCTTCCTCCTGACTAGAAAACAGACTCAGCATGAGTGATCTTCTCCAGCCATCTCCTAGCATCTTGGGCCATTAACTCGAGTTTCCCCCAACTCCTTGCAACTTTGCCATGGGCCATCAAAGAACATTTGCAACCATTCTGGCCCCATTAATTCTAGCTGCCTTAAGTGCCATTTGTCTCAGTAGAAAGGCAGAGTACAAATCAAATAAATTGATCTTCTCCTGTCCAAACCCCCTAATCTAACCACAATATGAACACACACACACCCAAAATATGTAAAACGTTAGTAAAAATAAAATAAAAAAATAACTGTGCAATTCATTTCCCATTGAAATATGGATAGTTGGTCTGATAGTCTTTGCAGTTGCAGTAAGGCAAACTAATGACTTCTGGTGTCAACCTGGATGATAGCTTTAAAGGAACTCTATGGGCTCCATCATACTAGTATTTTATCCTTGTCCTGCCTTGTTTACCATTTTGCCCTGCAACCCTCACACAACATTGTCCCTGTCCTGCAGTCATCTCGCCTCTTCCCCTCCATTTTCTGTATTTTTCTAGGGTGGGGAAAGTGCAGCATTTATTCAACCATTCTGCATTAGTTGATGAGGAGCATTCAGTTTCATGGGCCTCAAGCCGGTGTGAGAAGGCTTATTTATGTTGTGTTCCATGAATTTCAGAGATTTTGAGCTGTTCATGGAAGTATTTATTTATTTATTATTTATTTATTACATTTCTATACCGCCCAATAGCCGGAGCTCTCTGGGCGGTTCACCAAAAAAAAGTAGTAGTTACTACTTTAAGTAGTTACTAGTACTTTATTCACAGGGTATTTTTCAACACCAGGTTTCATTTTGTTGTTGCTGTTGTTGTTGTTACCATAACTAGCAGCAGTATCATAAAAAACAATAGTTTGCTGTTATTTATTCACTTTCAAATAGTTCTGCTTTGTATGAAATCTACTTCCAAAATAAATAAATAAAATATGGGAAGTATTTAGTTAGGATTGATACACACACACACACACACACACACACACACACACTTTTCATTTTTGATCAGTCTCACAAATTGATAAATCAACAAGCAACAATGCTTCCTTAATAGAAAGCCTTTTTATTTTTGACAGATTATGGAATGCACAAAATGTTCTGCACTCACAAAAATCATCTCCCTTGTGTTTGGCAGTTATGTAAGGACTCTCCCCTCCCCATGCAGTACCGTACTTATTCTTTGAATTTAACGTGTTCCAGAGCTATTCCCTTATCGACATAATACCCTCTGTGATTGTATTGCTTGTAATAAATTACTTCTGCTTTTTATTTTATTTTGTTTTAGCACAAGGTTATCCTAATCTCCCAAGAACATTTAAGTGGCTCTAAGACAGAAAAGATGCCCAGAATAAGCACTAGAGGCTGTCTTCACAGTGCCGAGTTGGTGCCACTCCGTCGCCAAACCCCGTGATATCTCTGGTGCAGGGTGGAGGCATGGATGGATGGATGGCGACCCCAGATTGGTGGCCATCCACCCAGGCAGAGGGCAGGGGTGGACCCAGTGATGAGTACTCTACATGAAAGGAGACCATAAGGATCACTGGGCCCACCTCTGCCCTCTGCCTGGTTGGACAGCTACCAATCTGGGGTCACCATACAGCCGGCCATGCCTCCGCCACGACTCCAGAGCAAGGATAGATGGTGGATGCGGCATACTCACCTCAGTCTAGAGAAAAAAGTCAGGGAAAGTCCCCAACTTTTTTTCTCTGCAGCTTCACCGGAAAGCCCCAGGGTGACTGTGCAGCGACTGCTGCATCATATAATTGATGCAGCGCCGACACGCACCCACCCCAGGGCTTTCCATGCATTTAGACAGCCTCCCAGATGTTGACACGCCAAACAGGTTGCCATTCGGAGGAGCAATGATTGGTGGGATTCTTGTCATGCCCTTATGCTATCTGAATTAGGGATCAAGATGCCCCTGTTTTCACCACTGAGCTTGGATCATCTCAGTTCCCATTCCTGAATGTGAGCTATTTTATATTTTATTTTTTTGAAGTGAAAAAGTGTAAATTCCAATGCATATTTTTTAAAGTGCTACCCCAAAATCCTCTCCCCCACACACACACATAGAATGCAATGGCAAGCTCGGGAACTTGCAGGCTTTCCTGCATTCATCAGGAACAGAATGCTTCACCCGTTGAAAAAGCTTGCTAGTTGCTGGCGCAGTTAGGGCCCGCCCAGGGCTTCCCTTGCAGATCTTAATAAATGTGGCTCTAATCTGAAATCATATATACTTGTCTCATATCTTTATTCTCTCTCCTTTTCGCCTACAATGCATTCTCGTTTGTGTTCTGGGAGCTTTGCTAGACCTGCCGGCTTACGCCGGCAGGGAGGCAGGGCCAAGGTGCGCTAACATTAGCACGCCTCCCCCAGGCTTCCACACGCACGACGCGCAGGGACGTCGAGTCCCTGCGGCGTCCGCCATTTTTTGTTGTTGTTGTTGTTAAAGGGGCCGGGTGCAGCCTGAAGACGGCGGACTGGTAAGTCCGTTTTTTGGGGGTTATTTTTAGGGGGGGAAGGATGGCAGGGTGGGTGGCACGGGGGCAGGGCGGGTGCGATCGCGCCGCGTGCCGCCCGAGCAACCAGGCGAGCGGCGCTTGCCCGGGCAATGCCTGGCATGGGGCGGCATTGCCCAGGCAAGCGCCGCTCGCCTGCTTGCTCAGGCGGCGCGCGGCGCGATCGCACCCGCCCTGCCCCGTGCCACCCACCCTGCCATCCTTCGCCCTCCCCTCTCTTCCCCCCCCCGGGCCGATGGGCACAGCGCTCGTATGAGCGCTGTGCCAGGCAGGTCCACGGCTTTTCACGGCTACTCGTGAGTAAGCGAGTAGCCGCAAAAAGCCGCAGAAGTCCCTAGACGTTCCCCAGCTCCGGCCTGAGGCAGGAGCTGGGGAAAAGGCGCGCCATAAGTGAATTGGCTTATGGCGCGTTGGAGGAGGCCTCAGCGCAGCCTGCCTCCAGATTCCCCTGTGCGTCATCTGGACGCACAGCAGGGAAACCGGGTCGGAAGGCGCGCTAAGGCCTCATCTTGCAAGGCCCTGGGTTGCAAGCAGGACAAATCTGAAGTAAAACCAAACCCAAACAAAATTCTCACACATCCTTAATCTGAGAAATTATCATTCTTATTTCAGTCTCCTGGTTTGTGCTAGGAATTTTAGCTACGATAATAGACAAGGTACTTATTTATCTACCCTTTCTTGTAAAAACTCTGGGCACTCCGATCAGCAGTAGTTGCTGGGGAAACTAATCTACCAACCCCTTTTCTTGTAAAAGTTCCTGTTGCCACTGCTGCTGCTTTATGGAAAGAGAGGTAGTTTGCCCTCTTCCCTCCATCCCACCAAGAACTTTGTGTGCAGCACCAATGCCGGAACAAAACATTTCACGCAGTACACCTTGTGAGGCTTAAAAAGGACCAGAGCACAATAGACAAATTGAGCTCTACTACTGGTGGGTGGGTAGAACCGTTACTCATCAAAAGTGATTAATTTGTGAAATGGACAAAGAGGCGGGCAGGAAATTAGTAGAGGTAGAGTAACCCACCATTCTCTCCCAGGCAGAATTATACATTATATCAGCACCTACACCTCCAAACCACACAAACATTTAGATTCAACACTGACTGGTAGCTACTCTCTGGAGTTTCAGACAGGAATCCTTCCCAGTCCTACTGGGGAGGGAGGCTGGAAGTGTTTGCATGCAAAGGAAGTGCTCTACCACAGAATTATATTTCTTCCCTATTTGTACTATATCACTTCAGCCCTGAAAGTCCTGTCCTACGACTGTGGTGAAAGCTCCATAAATTGCTACAAACAAGCAATTTTAAAAAATAAATGGGATAGGGTGCAGCAAATTATCCTCAGGGGTAGGCAGGGCCAGAGCCAAAAGTGGGCAGGGCCTTTTCTCTCTCTCTCTCTCTGCCATTTCTTTTTCTCTCAGTCACTTTCTTCCAGCCTTGCCCGACTCATTTTTCTGCCACCCCTTCTGTCTGACTGACTGACTGTCTGACAGCCAGCCCATCTCTCTCTCTCTCTCTCCCCTACTCCCTATCCACCAGGCTTCCAAGGGAGGCACAGATTGTTCTGAGGTCTTTTGAAATTAAACTGAGAGCCCCATAAAATTAGGCCATGGGCACAAGTTGCCCACCCCTGAGGTATATAATCTTTGTCAGACACCAGAGGAGTCTTCCTGTTTCTTCCTTATGAAATTATTAATTTATGACATGTGTAGTCCAATTTCTCCTCCAAATAGCTCAGCGTGGCTTACATGCAGCTCGACCCCCTCCAGGAGGATTACACGCTAGCCCTGCTTAGCTTCAGCTGAGCCACTGCATCGTATGACTTCAGCTCTGTATCTTGTCACCTTACTGCCCAAACGGAGACCTTACGCAAGAAAATGAACGTTAATAATGTGTGCCTCGGGCAGTATAATTAAAAACTTTGGAACATTTTTAAAGTATGCAAACTGTCAAGTGCTACATTGTAAGCAGCTCTGCTGTTGACATTTTAGCATCTGGAATATATTCAAAGGGGAAAGGTCCCAAAGGGGATTTACTTTTTTCTCTGTAAGCATAATTCATGACAAGATTAAAATAAAGAAAGTCATGCAGTGAGCTAAAATAAATATGGCACTTGTAAGTACAAGTGAATTTCACTTCCTAATATTTGGTCAGTAATTAATGCATGTTCTCTCCCAACAAGGGCTTTTTAAATATATAAATAATGACGCCTTATATAAAAATGCATGTGCTGCAGACAGTAGCTGTGCATCTGCCTTGCCTACTAATGAGGCTAAAGACACTAGCGTGAAACGCGTTGCCAAGGAAGATGCTGCTGTGCAGAGATTTCAGGGTCTACGAGAGCTCCTGGGGAAGGGGAGAGGCGGGGGGGCGAGAGAAAAGGAGAGCAATCCGAGTGCGTTTGCAAAATAGCAAGCCAGGATTCCCGAGGCTGGTTTGATGTGGAATGGTCACGTGGCCCATTTCAAGAAAATTACTCTTCCATCAGAGAGTGAAATAGACTCCCAGTTCAGGTCAAGGGAGAGTGCATAATGGCGTTTCAAGTGACTTGTTGATGTCTGAAAACCGCCGCTATGAACTGACACAGAGAACTTGATTCCATTTCATTGATTCCCTGTAATTGTCACATTTTCAGTTTCTGCTAATAATTCTGAAATATTGCCAAGAATGGGAGGTGGGGAAGAATGGCTGTCTGCCCAATGTGAAAAGTATATCAGTCTGAAGTCTTTGGGAGTTATGTTGATTCAGCCCCCTTGAGGCCAGGATTCCATCTCCGATTCAAGTTGGGAGGAGACAAGGTGATTTACATGGGGATGGGGGAGCAAAATACACAGAAAAGCTATAGCCTGGGCTTTGATATATTCAAGATTAACAGTACAGTCCTGTGGTGCAGTTACTGGAGTGGCCACATCATCCTGATTGTCCCCTGTGCTGGTGGATCTTGAAGATATGCCAACACTGGGAGCTGTACACTAGCATATTGCTGGGGATACACCATTATGCCAGCATAACTCTTCCCCCAGCAGTGGGGCCAAAAATGGGCAACATCAGTGGTGGGAATGTTCAACAGAGTGGAAGAATTGGAACACAGTTTGGAACACTAGACCAGGGGTGGTCAGAATATAGATCTCCCAATGTTTTGAACTTTACTTCCCAGAAGCCCCTGCAAACTTGGCCAATCAATGGTCAGGAATGCTCAGAGTTGAAGTCCGATACATCTGCACATCTACTTGCTGCCTACTTCTGCATTAGAGCATGGGTAATTCCTAAATCTATGCTTCCTGATGACTTCTTAATGACTAATGACTTCTTAAGCAATTGCAAAGTTGTCTATAGCATACAAGTAGAACTCTCAAAAGCAGCAATCTAAAGAGTGCACTGATAAAATTTGGGAGACTAGGGTCATGTACAAACTTGCTCAGCAGAAGCAGCAAGCAGAAAATTCTAATTTTAAAAAAGTTATTATAGCATCATGGTTTCTGTTTATTTCCTGTGTGGAATCCTTGCAAACTCTAATTTCTAGAGGGAAAAGTCATGTTACTGTGTTGCAGCAAAACCAACAAAATGTCTCAGGGCCCTTTAAAAACTAACAAATGTATTCTTCCATAAATTTTGTGGCCTATAATCCATTTCATCAGAAGCATGAAGTGTCATTGAGGGTTTCAGGTTATATACAAGACACACATGGTTGGGGAAAGTATTGTGCCTAGCAGGGTGTCCTACATGTGTAGTGATGCAGTGTCAGTAGTAGGGCTGTGCACAGACCCCCTGATTCGCTTCGAATCCTGATTCAGACCTTTTGAATTGAGCCTGATTCACTTTGGATAGATTCATACCCATTCCGCCTCGCCTCAGATCTGAATCCAAATCAAGATTCGGATGTCCGAATTATTTGGATTTTTCAATTCCCCATAGAATTGCACTGGAAAAAATAAATGCCTATAACTTTTTTACTTTTCAAGATAGAAACATGAAAGTTGGTGACCTTACAGATGCCATGAAGGTGCTCATGTGCCAAATTTCAGACACACCTCTGCAATAGTTTTCCTGTAATCCACTGCTAAAAATATGTTTTTTCAAGGAAACAAAGCAGCCACTCAAAGCAAAGAGTGATATGAAAAGGTGTGTATTCATTCAAGCTCATAATATGCCTTCAAGTGCGAATCTCCCTATTTTTCTTTTGTTTGTTCTGAAGCTAACATATCTTCAGGCTCTTTCCATTCAGACAGAAACAGGGAAAGTAGGCTGCCTGCAATGCACACATTACCTAACTGGGAGCAATGTGCCTCAGAAATTGAATCAAAGCAAAGCCAGAAACACAAACAACCCTGCAAGGTGGGACCAGACAGATCATATTGGAGAAGTGCTCAGGTGCTCAGGCAGGCAGGCAGCAGGCAGCTGAGCCGGCACGAGTAATGAACCAAGGATTGTCTTGATTCAAAGCCAGAAACACAAACTGGCCCTGCAAAGCAGGACCGGACAGATCATATTGGAGAAATGTGCAGGTGCTCAGACAGGCAGGCAGAGAGGCAAGGAGGCAGCTATGCAAGTGGGCACAGAGAGGCCGGCAGAAAGCAAACAAACCGGCCCTGCAAGGCAGGCACAGAGGAGACGAGGCAGCAGGCAGCTATGGCCACAAAGCACTGGGAGCAAGTATGCCATAGGCTTGTGGGGTTGACCCACCCAGCCCATCTACATCTCCCAGGCACCAGGAGGGCACAGAGGCAGGCTGGCCCAGAAAGGCTGACAGAAAGCAAACAAACTGGCTCTGCGAGGTGGGCACAGTGGTTCAAAACATAGACAGTGAGAGATGGGTTGACATCCCCTTAATAGGAGGCTAGGAGGAGGATTGTTTCAGGACCCTTCTCATTGCACTGTAAGCAGCACAGCCAATAATCATCATCATCATCTCTATAGGTTTTGTGTTGCTTAGTCTCTCAGGGTCTTATACTTTGTGTGTGTGTCTCTGGTATGTGTTGTACACAAGCAGTACACGATAATAAAGCACACATTTATACAATTCCATCAAAAAAAACAAGGGCTGATCTGCTTTAAACTTGGCAGGGCTGAAGCCCTACTGAAGCCCTACCATGGTGCTAATTTTCATGTCTTTATCTGTAATTTCATCCCCTCCCCCACGAAACTTGTTTACTTCTCAGGGTGCTAGAACCCAATGAGGAGGTTTGAGTTTGAACTTTAACCCCCCCCCCAAAAAAACAAGGGATGAACAGATGTGCTTCAAACTTGGCATGCCTAAAGCCTTATTTAGGAGCTATCATGGTGCTAAGTTTCATCTCTTTATCTTTAAAAATGACAGCATATTTTTTAAAAATAATAATTTTAAAACCTCAAACTTAAAAAAAATCCTAAAAATCAGGGGATAAACCAATGTGCTTCAAACTTTGCAGGGCTGAAGCCCTACTGATTCTCTATCATGGTGCTAATTTTCATGTCTATCTGTGCTTGAAAAAGGTCCAAATCAATCCAAATCAATTCGGATACTGCTGATTCGCTTTGGACTGATTCGGACCTGTTTCAATTTGATTCAGATCTGTTTCAAAGCCCTCCAAATCAACATGATTGACCTCAGATTCAGGATTCAGATGCAAAGCAATGCACAGCCCTAGTCATTAGGACATCTCTGCATTGTCATTCAAGCATTGGCTTCTTCCATGCCTGGCTGATGTGGGCAGGGGTAGGGATCATTGGCATGCCACTCTGTTGTGTATCAGTGGCATTGCCATACATGAGGGGTGGGGTGGGCATTGTCTGTCAGTGCCATTATCTGTTGTTTGCAGTTCTGTGGATTTCTTCTCACCTTTGCTGCTGGGAGTTCATAGCCCTTAACCATGTTCCACCAGTGTTAAAGGACTGCTGGTATAGCCGGTCCACTGGCTTACTTTGACTGCAATCCAAAACACACTTACTATGCAATAAAGCCCTACTGAACACAGTCAGTCTTACTTCTCAGTAAGCATATCCAGCCTTGGGTGAGTATATTGCCGGTGGAGGAGGAGGAGGAGGAGGAGAAAAAGAAGAAGAAGAAGAAGAAGAAGAAGAAGAAGAAGAAGAAGAAGAAGAAGAAGAAGAAGAGCACTTGAGAGTGCATTTGTTGTGATTGTGTTTGTGTATCTCCAAAGAACACCCCCCTCAAAAAAAAGATGCTCCTCAGGAATAGTCACATGTGGACTGAAGTATAGGAAGAGGAAGTCTCCTCCCTGGCCTTTCCTAAATGGCTACTCCTGAATTGCAGTTAGGGTGACAAAATGAACTTAACTCCAAGTGCTGATCCTCACAGTATTGAGGACAAAGCTACCTGTCTCATTGCTCAGGATTTTTGTTTTGTATGCATGAGATGGTGTTTGAAATATGGTGTCCAGGAAAGGGAGAGCGGGGGCACCAAAAGAAGTAGGCCCAGCTCACTAGGGGGTAGTTTTTGTGCCTGATGATACAAGGCTGTGGTCCAAGGCTAGAAAAAGATATGCAAGGATTCCTCAGAGGAAGTTGGCACATATTGAGACCTTACTGGCACTTAGCTATGTGAGGCTTAGGATAAACGTGCCTCTGAATGCTGCCAATCTCCAAACACATATAGATTGAGTTGTTTTATTCTGCATATCAGACTAGAACAGCAACAGCACTTTGAAGTTCTTAATACTCTCTTTCTCCTCCTTCCTATTTTTCAAAGGATGTTGTCGTTTTCTTTAATAAAGCTGTCCCCAGGTACCCAGGCTTACTTTCCAAAGGGGAGACCTGTGCCAATAGTCTTCTTGATTTCTTGCCAGCAAAGTAATGTACAAGTCTGTTTCTTATATTTTGGGTGGTGGCACCCTCCTTGTGGAATTCCATCCTTTTAGCCTATAGAGAGCCATCAGGCTTTTCCTCTTTCAGCCTTTCAAAAGATGACAAAGAGCCAAAATGGACATGATGTGGGAAATCCATTGCTGGATCTCTGAGCTTTAAAAACAAACAAACAGACTTTAAAGCAACTGTGGCAATACTCAATTTTGATTGGAACAGGAGTATGGGGAAAATGTGGGTAGATCCCTTTCCTTCCCCACCATTTCTATACTTTAATCACACAGACTGAGAAGCCGCTATTACCTTGTCGTGGTGCTGGAGCTTGAGCACCTCAAGGATGCCATGAGCTAAACCGTGAAGGGACACCCCAGACGGGAAGATCATGGTAGAGAGGTCAGACTAAATACGATCCCTGGGGAAGGTAATGGCAACCCACCCCAGTATTCTTGCCGTGAAAACTAAATGGAACAGTACAACCAAAGATATGTCGGTATACCATTGGAAGATGGGACCCCCAGGTCGGAAGATGGTCAAAATGCTACTGGGGAGGAACAGAGGATAAGCTCAACTAGCCCCAGATGTGATGACGCAGCTAGCTCAAAGCCGAAAGGACGGCTAGCGGCCGATGGTGCTGGTGGTGAACGACGAATCCGATGTTCTAAAGATCAACACACCATAGGAACCTGGAATGTAAGATCTATGAGCCAGGGCAAATTGGATGTGGTTATTGGTGAGATGTCAAGATTAAATATAGATATATTGGGTGTCAGTGAACTGAAATGGACTGGAATGGGCCACTTCACATCAGATCACCACCAGATCTACTACTGTGGAGAAGAGGATCACAGAAGAAATGGAGTAGCCTTCATAATTAATAATAAAGTGGCTAAAGCAGTGCTTGGATACAATCCAAAAAATGATAGAATGATCTCAATTTGAATTCAGGGTAAGCCATTTAACATTACGGTGATCCAAATATATGCCCCAACCACAGATGCTGAAGAAGTAGAAGTAGATCAGTTCTATGAGGCTCTGCAGCACCTACTGGATAATACACCAAAAAGAGATGTTATTTTCGTTACAGGAGACTGGAACGCCAAAGTGGGTAGTCAAATAACATAGGTAAGCATGGTCTAGGAGAACAAAATGAAGCGGGACACAGGCTGATAGAATTCTGCCAGGACAACTCACTGTGCATAACAAACACTCTCTTCCAACAACCTAAAAGACGGCTTTATACATGGACTTCACCAGATGGCCGACATCGAAATCAGATTGACTACATCCTTTGCAGCCAAAGGTGGCGGACATCTATACAGACAGTAAAAACAAGACCTGGAGCTGACTGTAGTTCAGATCACGAACTTCTTATTGCACAATTTAGAATCAAACTAAAGAGAATAGGGAAGACCCACAGATCCGTTAGATATGAGCTCACTAATATTCCTAATGAATATGCAGTGGAAGTGAAGAATAGATTTAAGGGACTAGATTTAGTAGATAGGGTCCCGGAAGAACTATGGACAGAAGTTCGCAACATTGTCCAAGAGGTGGCAACAAAAAACGTCCCAAAGAAAAAGAAAACCAAGAAGGCAAGATGGCTGTCTGCTGAGACACTGGAAGTAGCCCAAGAAAGAAGGAAAGCAAAAGGCAACAGTGATAGGGGGAGATATGCCCAATTAAATGCAAAATTCCAGAGGTTAGCCAGAAGAGATAAGGAATTATTTTTAAACAAGCAATGCGTGGAAGTGGAAGAAGACAATAGAATAGGAAGGACAAGAGACCTCTTCCAGAAAATTAGAAACATCGGAGGTAAATTCCAGGCAAAAATGGGTATGATCAAAAAGAAAGATGGCAAGGACCTAACAGAAACAGAAGAGATCAAGAAAAGGTGGCAAGGACATACGGATGATCTGTATAGGAAGGATAATAATATTGGGGATAGCTCAGACGGTGTGGTCAGTGAGTTAGAGCCAGACATCCTGAAGAGTGAGGTTGAATGGGCCTTAAGAAGCATTGCTAATAACAAGGCAGCAGGAGATGACGGTATCCCAGCTGAACTGTTTAAAATATTGCAAGATGATGCTGTCAAGGTGATGCATGCCATATGCCAGCAAATTTGGAAAACACAAGAATGGCCATCAGACTGGAAAAAAATCCACTTATATCCCCATACCAAAAAAGGGAAACACTAAAGAATGTTCAAACTATCGGACAGTGGCACTTATTTCACATGCCAGCAAGGTAATGCTCAAGATCCTGCTAGGTAGACTCCAGCAATTCATGGAGCGAGAATTGCCAGATGTACAAGCTGGGTTTAGAAAAGGCAGAGGAACTAGAGACCAAATTGCCAATATCCGCTGGATAATGGAGAAAGCCAGGGAGTTCCAGAAAAACATCTATTTCTGTTTTATTGACTATTCTAAAGCCTTTGACTGTGTGGATCATAACAAACTGTGGCAAGTTCTTGGTGGTATGGGGATACCAAGTCATCTTGTCTGCCTCCTGAGGAATCTGTATAACGAACAAGTAGCAACGGTAAGAACAGACCACGGAACAACGGCCTGGTTTAAGATTGGGAAAGGAGTACGGCAGGGTTGTATACTCTCACCTTACCTATTCAACTTGTATGCAGAACACATCATGCGACGTGCTGGGCTTGACGAATCCAAGGCTGGAGTTAAAATCGCAGGAAGAAACATTAACAATCTCAGATATGCAGATGACACCACATTGATGGCTGAAAGCGAGGAGGAGCTGAGGAGCCTTATGACGAAGGTGAAAGAAGAAAGTGCAAAAGCCGGGTTGCAGTTAAACCTCAAAAAAACCAAGATTATGGCAACCAGCTTGATTGATAACTGGCAAATAGAGGGAGAAAACATGGAGGCAGTGACAGACTTTGTATTTCTGGGTGCAAAGATTACTGCAGATGCTGACTGCAGCCAGGAAATCAGAAGACGTTTACTTCTTGGGAGGAGAGCAATGACAAATCTTGATAAAATAGTTAAGAGCAGAGACACCACACTGGCAACAAAGGTCCGCATAGTTAAAGCAATGGTATTCCCCGTAGTAACCTATGGCTGCGAGAGCTGGACCATAAGGAAGGCTGAGCGAAGGAAGATAGATGCTTTTGAACTGTGGTGTTGGAGGAAAATTCTGAGAGTGCCGTGGACTGCAAGAAGATCAAACCAGTCCATACTCCAGGAAATAAAGCCAGACTGCTCACTTGAGGGAATGGTATTAAAGGCAAAACTGAAGTACTTTGGCCACATAATGAGAAGACAGGATACCCTGGAGAAGAGGCTGATGCTAGGGAAAGTGGAAGGCAAAAGGAAGAGGGGCCGACCAAGGGCAAGATGGATGGATGATATTCTGGAGGTGACAGACTTGACCTTGGGGGAGCTAGGGGTGGCAACGGCCGACAGAAAGCTCTGGCGTGGGCTGGTCCATGAAGTCACGAAGAGTCGGAAACGACTGAACGAATAAACAACAACAAACCTTTACTATGCCAGATTATCCTCTACACAACACACACACATTCATTTATTAATATTTATTTAAAATATTTATAAGCCATCTTTGGGGGGAAGGAGCCCTCCCAAGGAGAAGTACAACGTTAAAAAATATTTAATAAAATTCATAATAATAAAAAATCTGGTACAATAATAAAAGCAGCAAAACTTCCACAAAACAACAAACACCAGCATAATACAACACAAGTGCAGCTGTAATCCAGGCAAGTTCTACACCAAGCAGGATATAATCCTTTGAAAGTGGTTAGAAAATGGTATGTGGAATGTGTCATGGGCCCCGATAGCTGTCAATACCGTTGTAAACCATTATAAAGCAGTATTATTATTATTATTATTATTTATTATTATTATTTATTTATATAGCACCATCAATGTACATGGCGCTGTACAGAGTAAAACAGTAAATAGCAAGACCCTGCCGCATAGGCTTACATTCCAATAATGTATCTGCAGTAGTGCAGATCCTGCCCCACTTCTATAGTGCATGTCATCAGACAAGCATTTTATTTCACACTTGTTACTCCCATTTAAACGACATCCACCTCCCATGTGTCTCCCACTCCTTTCCTTCTTTCCATCACAAAATAAAGTAAGTCCAATTTATTTTTAGAAGCGAAAGTAGCCACGATCTCCTGCTGTGTGCATGAAAAGCAGTACAGTAAAAATGGCCACTGAATGGGCCACGTGGTCATTGTTTACTTCCTCTTTCTTCTCCTATGTGAAGAAAGAGGAAGTACCATGGGACAGAAGTGGAGGGGGGGAAGCAACAGTACGGAAACATGATTTCCCCCCATCTGCTGATGCTTACAGATAAAACATAATAAGGGGAAGTCTCCAGTGCCTTCTTATAAGCCTGCAGTGATGGGGCGTAACAGACCCCTGATGGCACCCTAATTATTTTTTATTTTGCAAGGCCAGGAGAATCTCTCTTTGGGAAAAAAACTTTCTCCTGCCCTGTTGTATTTTTAGTGTCCATTCATCCAGACTGGCTAGAAATAGAAAATAATTAAAATATGTTTAGGATGCTTCCAGATGGAGGATCCTTAGAGCTACCTATGAAAAAGCATTATGTAAGTATTCTGTCTTTTTTCTCCTTAACAGTTTTTTTGTTTTTGTTTTGTTTTGTTGTAATTAACAAGGTAGAAGAAGCAGTGGAAAAACATGGGAGGGTTACAAAAGGAAGTTGTCAATGTCTCAACACACCAAAAAGCTCTGTGAATGAAGCAGGGTTAGAGCATAAGAAAAGCTTTAGGTTGGATCCAACTTTGCCATTCCGCTAGTAGAATGGGACTTCCTCATCCGATCCTGCTGCCCCCTATGAGCCTTTGAAATCTGCTCATCTCCTAACCCTCCAGAGCTGATCTGGGCCCCCCACAATGGGCTGCAGTGTGGGGAGAGGATGGGGAAGTTGCATTCTTCCTGCAGCATCCATTCTGCCAGCAGAATGACAAAGTGGGACCCAGCCCCTCATCCGAAAACACCCAGAGTAATTCTTTAGCACTATATTCAATATGATGTCCCAACATTTTGAATGAGGGAGAGAGAATCATGAGTTCCAAAAGCAATGATAATCGTAATATAATATATTGCATGTTTACTTAAAAATATATGTGATGTTTTGTATATCCTAAGCCCAGAGGTTCATGATCTAATCACAAATGTCATTATTGTATTGTTCAGGAATTCTACAATCAGGCTGTGCTCGTTTTTCCACCAGAAACCAATAAGTGGATGCATAGAACATATTACATTCCTTTCTCTACTTCTGGCAGGAGACCCATAGAGCTGAAATAGCCTCATTAAATGCAGGTTAAGAGAGACTTTTTGATAATTCCAGAGCCATTCCATTCATCTAATGGCAGCACTATTGGCTGGCCAATGACATTACTTTACAATGAAGCTGAATAGAATTACTCATAACTTTAAAAGCTGTTGAGAATCACACTTACATTCTACTAAACAGAAGTATTTCCAGCTGGTGTGGCAGCTTGGAGGGCTTGTTTGGCAGCTGTATCCTGTAATCTTCCAAGAGACACAAAAAGGGAAGAGTTGCTTACAATTTGGTTTATGGGTTTTGCTCCATCGCTGATCAATGCAATTGCTCAAAGAGGTTAGCACAGTTCAGCTGGTATCGCTACCAGATTTAATACCCCAAAAATAAATAAATCCCCAATTATATTTAGAAGCTGGCAGGAGAAGATGACATGTCAAACAGAATGTTCCACTTTGTACAGATTCTCCCATAAATGAGGACCTCTCGCCAGTAAAGCCTATTACTAGGGGATGGGGGAAAAGGTCTTCTGAAGAGCTTCCAATACAGTTCTGACAATACAGAATAATATGATGACATGCACAGGGTCATTTCCTTGCACCTGCACATTAACTAACCTTCAATATTTACCACCCCTTGTTTCTACACTCATGGATTATAAACCAAACCAAACCAAACCTAAGCATGGATAGAAATTATGGGAAATAAGGAATTAAGAACATAAGAAGAGCCCTGCTGGATCAGACCAACGGTCCATCTAGTCCAGCACTCTGTTCACACAATGGCCAACCAGCCATTGGCCAGGGATGAACAAGCAGGACATGGTGCAACAGCACCCTCCCGCACATGTTCCCCAGCAACTGCTGCACACAGGCTTACTTTACCATCCCTTAGCCATCTTGATAATAAATGGAACCAGATTGCTTAAACGCTATTAAAAGGTAACTAATGTGCATAACTAGTCCTCAGCCAAAAGACAGGGGGCATCCACACACCATTACAGCATAAATGAAATGTGATTTTACATAAGAACAATTATTCCAATTGTGCTTCAGATCATGAAATTAGTACAGTTGTGTGGTCTAAGCAAAAGAATAAATAGACAAGTCACACATCAGTAATGGCAATATTCAAAAACCAGTGAGGGAATATTTCGGCCTCCTAGGATGCTCTGTAACTGACCTTAAAATAGCCACAATAAAACATAATAAGGGGATTGCAGTTAATCAGCATGTTCAGTTCTACATCTGTGGCTTAAATCAGGCTATCTTGCTATATGTGTTAATGCCAGAACGTCTGTGCCATCATCCACAACTGTTTTGTGAATGGCCACATTTCTAATTTCATTTTCCTCTGGCTCCCCCACTCCCATGGGCATGTACCTGCCAGCTAAGGAGGCCACGTCGTCAATATACATCAGATGAAATGGATATTAGACATGAAAGCTTATACAATAACAAATTTGTTGTTAGGACTACTTCAATCCCCTCCCCCAGTCAATTCATTGTGCCTCTGATATTCTTCATTCTGCTTCTCTCATTATTAATTTTTCACATTTTGAGTAATTGGAATGGTGATCAAGCTGGATAACATGGAAGGAGGCAGGAGATCCAGTATCCTCTGCAGGCAGGCAGAAGCGTCCTCGCTTTTCAGATGTGCTCAAAGCTCATTTTCAATCATAAGATTTGCAGTCAAAATGGGTCAGTTGGTATGATTGAGATATAATAAGGTTCTATTACCCATACCTGAAGCTTTCAGCTCTGCGCAGAGCCGTAGGTCCCCTTTCTTCGACTTCCACTGCATAAATCATTTACGTTATCCAGGTATAATGAATATTAAATGGCCTATGGAGGAAATCATATTAACAGACTTCTTTTATTATTAGAACGACTGCTGGGAATTATGGTCAGTCACTTTAGTGAAAGATCTGTAAGATAAAATAATAAAATATGGAGATTGGTAATAAATCATTTTGACCAGGTATGAAAGTAATAAACATACAGAAATGAAAAAGCTACCAGTTTGACTAATGGAGCCATCAGTTTCCTGTTCCCAGAGGGATTCATCCTTCCTTCCACAAGAGTGCGTGAGATTGCAAAAGCTAGTGAGTTCTAACAGAAGCCTTTCTGCATTGTAGAATAAATGTACTTGCTGTCTGTACTGGGATTATTCACCTAGACTGTTAGCAGACTGTCAAATTAACATTCTTGTGAATGACCCCTTTCCTGTAAATGAGGGTTTTCCTTCAGGCACCTACCTGGCAGGCTGGGATGGAGAGATCCCTTGATGTTGCTTACTTACGGATACATGAGATATTGCTTTCAGATGCATCTTCTCAATGCATCAGGCACATCTTCACCCCTACATGCCTGTTTGATTCTTTTCCAGTGTTGGAAATTCCAGGCAGCAGTCTGAAGCTTGTGGTTTTAACCCTAACCACCACTAATATACATTTTGCTCTGAGCTACGTGGCAATTGATGCCTGATCCATGCACTTGTCTATACAAGGAAATGGTGTGTGTGTGTGTGTGTGTGTGTGTTGGGTGTGTGTGTGGAATTCCATTCTGTCTCTCCCACAGAGCAGTTACTATCTCCCCTCCACCTCTCTACCCTCCAGCTTATAATGGCTGTAGTGCACCAGTGACCCAAAGAAGGTGCAACAGTTCAGTTCCACTCTTTCAAATGCTGTCTCATGACCCTGCCCTGAAAAGCAACTGTGAATCCACCTAATAGTTGTTCCATCTAGCCCACTTTTAGCTAGTTTGTTAATCAGAATGTCATGTGGTACTTTGTCAAAAGCTTTGCTGAAGTCAAGATATATGACGTTCACAGCATTCCCACAGTCCACAAGGGAGGTTACCTTATCAAAAAATGAGATCAAATTAGTCTGACAGGACTTGTTCTTGACAAATCCATGTTGGCTTCTAGTGATCACCGCATTGATTTCCAGGTGTTTACAGATTGACTTCTTTATAATCTGCACCAGAATTTTCCCAGGGATGGATGTCAGACTGACTGGTCTGTAGTTCCCAGGTTCCTCCTTTTTGCCCTTTTTGAAGATAGGGACAACGTTAGCCCTCCTCCAGTCGTCTGGCACCTCACCCGTCTTCCATGATTTTGCAAAGATAATAGACAAAGGTTCTGAGAGTTCTTCCGCTAGCTCCTTCATTACTCTAGGATGCAGTTCAAGGGCAGCCCCACATAGACTGAGGTCTTAGCTAGACCTAAGGTTTATCCCTGTTCATGTAAATGACACACAGGATATCTCGGGAGCAGACAGGGACGACCCCGGGATGATCCCGGTATAAACTTTCGGTCTAGCAAAGGCCTGTGTTGCTATAATGTTCCATGGGAGAGGCAACAAGGAAATCCTTCAGAACACTCTTTGGTGGTACATTTGGCTTAATCTGTTTTAAAATTTAAGCTAAGCTGCAAAAGATCAGAACAAAGTCCCCCATAAAAAAAAGTCTATTCTAATGTGAACCACATGGAAATGGGGCAGAAATGTCCATGAAAACGTGCTGAGATATGGTGTTGACAGGTTCGTTCATCTCACTGAGATAGTAATGGCAATGCTATATCAAGTGATGTTAACCTATCTGTCATATTTTTAAATTTATTTCATTTATCATGGGTTAAAAAAAAGACAAAATCGTGGCATTGCACATTTTACTGTGAATGATGTTTCCATTTAATACTGTGACTGGGTAACATATAGAAGAGCTCTCCATTTATGAAGTTGTAGGGTGCATCTATTGAAACCAACAGGGATTTTTGCCAAGGGCTTTGCCAACCAAGGGGCATAAAATAGGCCTTTGGGGATATTTTGGTCATTTTCTCAGATACTCCCGAGAAGGTAGGTGACAGCTTTTGTTTTTGCATCAACCCAAACAGAGACTTTACAAACCTCTTTCCCAAGCTGTAATAGTAGACATTTCTAGCATTCTAAATGTAGTGGAACCATTTGTCATGTTTTAGGTTTTCTGGGACAGAAAGGCCTGGTGAATTGATCTGTGTGTGTACAGTACATACCAGGCCTACAAAAACTGTGCCTCACCAAACCAAACACAATCATATATAGGGGTCTGCTAGGGTAGGCGGAAAAACTGGTTCTTAAATAGTCCACCATGTATGCCTGGTGGGCTGTAGGCTGCATTCAGCTTAGTTAATTATAGGACTGCAGGCCTAGCATATAAACCCGTATTCCATGTCCTCAGCTGGAATGGAACTTTCCTGTCTATGTTTGCACCTATTGACAAATTAAGGTCAATAGCTCAATTGTTGCTTGAAAAGAGTTCAAACTCTCTACCCATAAAAACTAAAAGAACACGGGATTGGCCTTTTTTCATCAGACACTGCCATCTCATGGGCTTCCAAATCAGCCAAGGCTGCAAATTTGTGTAGCTGTTCAATTCCAACATCCAAAAATTTGAGCAGAGAAGTTTTTCCTCTTGGAGATCTCTTAGTACTGTCCCTGGCAGGTGAAGTTATTACATATTTGTTTCTCTTTTAGCCCCATATTTGAAGAAACTAAAACTTTCCCAACTACTAAGATGGTCAAAAGAAAACAACACATTCCTTAAAGCACCATAACACAGACCAGGAAGTTGCCTTCAGGGCACCACTTTGCTGCCGCTTTGGAGAAAGCCCCGTGGTTTCGCTGCTGTGGGGTGGGAGCAGGAAATCTCTATGGCAGAGGGGAGTGTGGGCTTTCCAGGCAGTGCTGGTGGCCACTGAGCTCATGGGGCTGGCCCCCTGCCCGGCCCTCCTGCGTGTCCCCTCAATCTACCATGAGGCATGATCCACCCCGGAATGCCCCCAGCTTCAAGGAAACCACCAACGGACAGCACGAAGAAAGTGGTGACCTCACATTAAAAACAAAAGTTGCAGTAAGCCGGGGTGCGTGGGCTTCTACACACTGCTGCCAGAAAACCTTGTGGTCGCTGTGAGTCAGCAGCTGTGTCATATAAAAAACACAGCACCACTTTGCATATTTACAGGGCATATAGACAGCAGTGGCTCCACCGAGTCTACCATACATCGTTCCTGCTCCACAAAACAGGAAGCCCCAGCCCACATTCCTTTAAATGCTCTTCATTCAAATGGTGAGAAGCGGGTCTTCCTTAGGGTGACCAAACGTCCGGATTTGCCCGGACATGGCCGGAAATCCCGCCCCCAAGCGGGATCGGGGGGAGATTTCAAAATCCCCCAAATGTCCGGGAAAATTGGGGCCCTGGCCGAGGCCTGCATCCCCCAGGGATGCTCTCCCCTTCTCCTTTATGGTGGCGCAAGCATGCCAGCACAGAGGGGAAGCCCTGCGTTGCTGCGGGGGTAGGAGCTGGGAGACCCGTTTTCCGGGAACGGGCTTCCCAGCCCCCGCCCCCCAGGGACGCTCTCCCCTTCTCCTCTATGGTGGCGCAAGTGTGCCAGCACAGAGGAGAAGGCCTGCGAGACAGCAAGCCCGGCCCGTGAGGGGGAAAGAAGGGACGGGCAAGCCGAGGAGGCCTGGGTCGGCGCCGCTTCCCTTCCAGGGCGGAGGAGGAAGTGTGGGCGAGACGGGGGACGGAGCCCATAGCTAGGCCGCGAGGGAGCCAGCCGGCTGACTGACTGACTCGCGGGTTGGTCAGTGCCGTCGGCGACAGGCCCCGAGCTGCACCCACCTTCCCTGCCACTCCCGATGGTGCCTAGCGACCGAGGCAGCCGGCCCCAAGTGCTCTCCCTTCAGGCCCAGGATGGCGGCAGCGGCCACGGCCGGGGGAGCCGAGCAAGAGAAGCTGTTGGCACCAGCCCTGCTCAGCTTCTTCATCTACAACCTGCGGCTGGGGCCCAAGGATGGGGAGATAAAGGTCGCGTAGGCAGGGCTCGGCCGGACGGCCGGGATTTGGGTCAGGGGGCTGAGGGGAAGACTTGAGGAGGGGGCGTGTTGGCATCTGAAGGGAAGGCAGGTTGGCCTTGACACCTTGTATTTCATGGGCTTAAGCAGAGTTCTGGGGCAGGTGGGCGACTGACAGGACGCCACTTCCATTACATGCATAGAAAAGACCGTGTGTGTGTGTGTGTGTGTGTGTGATGGGAGGGAGTTGTGTTTTTTTTAGTTTATTTAGGGCGCAGTCCTGTGCATGTTTATTCAAGAGAAGAGTTATAAGGCTTTCCCCCCTGTCTAAACATGC
This sequence comes from Elgaria multicarinata webbii, assembly GCF_023053635.1. NCBI lineage: Eukaryota > Metazoa > Chordata > Lepidosauria > Squamata > Anguidae > Elgaria > Elgaria multicarinata. The sequence continues at coordinate 65,096,791 of NC_086173.1, read as the reverse complement.
ATAGGATTGCGCCCTAAAATGCCTTCTGTCCTGCCTTTTGCTCTCTCTCTCTCTCTCTCCAACCCCACCTGCTTTTAGTTACATCTTACCTGAACATTTTTGTGAACTTTCTACTGCTGGCCTAATAAAGGTATTGCCCTACAACAGAACTTAATAAAACACACATTTTTAAAGTTTCAGTAAATAAGGCAATTATGAAGTGCACAGGCAATTGCTTGTACAAAAACACAGATCACTCACAGGGTTTTCCTGGTAGTGGTCCTAGTTTTTGGAACACTTTGCCCACGCGGGGCAGCCTGAGCTCAAGTCCGAGGAATTTCTGTGTCAAATTAGATGTGAAGTTACACCAGTGTGTACAATGAAGAGATTCCCACTCACTCACCCACCCAAAAAACAAATATTAGCTTCAGAAGAAGGATTTTCTTCAGGCCCACATAAGGGAGGAACGGGCTAAATAACCCCACCACACCAGGTCTGATACTGATAATTACCAGCCTCCTCCCTCCATCTGGTGTTATTTCCATTTTAAAAAATTTCACTTTAAATGCAAAGCCACATTTAGTCACGTCTGGTTTGGCCCATAAAAGAAAATGCAAGGTGAGATTGTTTCTGGAAGCACTTAGGGCTCTTTTGTTCTGTTTGATTTCTATATAGCTCCTTCAATACAAAGATTACCAGGGTGTTTACAATAAAACATACATTATATTAATAATATTGATATTATTATTACTAATATTATTATTGGCCATCTTTCAGGGCAGAAGCCCAATAAAACAACAACATAAAACAACAAATTAGTCAGCTGAGTAAAAGCAGTAATAAAACTAGATAATAAAACACCTCAGACAGTAAAAGTTCAGAAAAATAAGATCTTTACCTGGTGCTGGAAAGATATTAATGTAGGTGTCAGGCAATTGTCTTGGGGAGGGTGTGGATTTTTTTCCATGCTGGGTGAGTGTGTAGGGATGTGTGGATTTAAATTTTTATTACCTTTGATGAGCATATGTGAGCTGTGTATTGCTGTTGTTATTTTACCTTGAGTGTTTGTGTGAATGAATTTTTATTTTTGACTTAAGACTCATCTACACCAAGCAGGATATTCCACTATGAAAGCAGTATATAACATGCAGGATGTACACTACTGCTTTATAGTGGTATTGAAGTGCACTGACAACTGTTGGGGCCCATTGACATGTACCATATACTGCTTTCATAACCGCTTTTATTATGTAATATCCTGCTTGGTGTAGATGAGTCATGGGCCCCAACAGTTGTCAGTGCACTTCAGTACCATTATAAAGCAGTAGTGTGGCTCCTGCCTTTTATACACCACTTCCATACCACTTTCATAGTGTTATATCCTGCTTGGTGTAGATGAGCCCTATGTCGTTGAGATTATGGTTATTTTACAGTATGGCTTTCTTTTTATTTTACTAGATTTTTCTGCTTCATTTGTTAATATGAATTTTCTGCTTCATTTGTTAATAATCTTCTCTTGCTGGTGATGGTGATAATGGATGCTGATTCTAATAATAATGCTCCTCCTTCAGTTGCTGGTGATAATGATAATGGATACTGATTCTAATATTAATAATGCTCCTTCTCTTGCTGGTGATGATTGCTGGTTGTAGTTGTTTATTATGTTATAAAAATAAAGAATTAGTTTTATATAAGTGTTAATTCTTTTTTTAGTATTTAGTATATTATTATAGTAGTTGTGTGCCTTTGGCACTCATTGGTTGCTATCATTTACTTTTTGTGAACCACACAGAGAGCTTCGGCTATTGGGCAGTATAAAAATGTAATAAATAAATAAACGTGACCGAGGCCACGCCCCCTTGGGGGCCGGACATGTTGAGTTGGCTCCGCCTTGGGGTGGGCATGTTGGGGTGGCCATGCCTCCTGAGGGCGGCCATTTTGTCCTCCTTTTTGGTTTCCAAAATACAGTCACCCTAGTCTTCTTGTCAATGGGCAACTTTTGCTATTGATAAAGCAGGTTCAACTAGGGGTAGGAAACCTTGTGCCCTCCAGATGTTTTGGACTAGAACTCCCATGGCCAGGGACCAGGGGATTATGGGAATTGTAGTTCAAAACATCTGCAGGTTGCCTACCCCTGGGTTAGCCAGTCAACCATGGTGCCAAATCATAATAAAAAGCAACTACGCTCTCTATTAGTCACCTTATTACTTCTCAACCATCCAAGGGTGCTGTGTGTTGATGGTGTCCTGTACAGTATATGTTGTGAGTATCTTCCTTGAAGTGCTGAACATAGGTTAGCAAATTTTGTCCTACTTGATTTATTTTCAAAGAACCTGCCTGCTTACCCCTGTTCCCTTGTTACATTCCTTAATAAATACTTATCTTTCAATGAGGATCTGAGATTTTCCAGTCAGATTCTGACAAATCACAATGGAAAGTTCTCCTCCCATCTTCCTAAACCGCTAGAAGTCACTTTAAGATCACCAAGAGATGCCCTTCTCACTTGCCCACCTGTGAGGACAGTTAGGTGGGCAAGTATAGGAGACAGGCCTTTTCCACAGCGGCCCCACACCTCTGGAATAAGTTGCCATCAGGAGTCCACCAGGCTCCATGTAGGTTTTTAAGAAGGCCCTAACGAGTTACTTATTTACTCTGTCCTTCTGCTGATATTAGACTGGGTTGTAGCTGCAATTGTGTTGTAAGTTCTGACTTATGCTGGTGTTGGTTGCTTCTTGGGACATTTGCTGTTTTTATTACTCCATTGGTGTGGTTGTATGATGATGATGATGGTGGTGGTGGTGGTGGTGGTGGTGGTGATGATGATGATGATGATGATGATGATGATGATGTATGCGGTCTTGGGAGGGCTCCTACCCTGAAAGGTGGCCTAGAAATATTTAAAATAAATAATTACTAATTACTGGAAAAATAAAAGAAGATGGACAGAGGCCGTTGCTAGACGAGGCATTAGCACGGTGTGAGGCCCGGTGCATGATGCACAGGGGATTCCGGGGTCAGGCCGGGCTAAGACCTCCCTTAACTCAGGATAAGCGGATTCACTTATGGACCGGCTTTTCCACAGCCCCGGCCTGAGGCCAGGGCTGTGGAAAGTCTAGCTACTTCCATGGCTTTTCCCAGCTGCTCACTTACTCGCAAGTAGCCGGGAGAAGCCACGGACTGGGCAGAGTGCTCCATAAGAGCGCTGTGCCCATCGGGCCGGGGGGGAATCACAGTGGGGAGATGGGGGCCGGGGGAAAGACCGACCTGGCAGGAGAGGGGGGGAGAAGAACAGGCATGGGCATGGGCATCGGGGGCGGGGGAAGAAGAATGGGCATGGGCATGGGCATCGGAGATGGGGCGGGGGAAGAAGAACAGGAATGGGCACAGGGACGGGGGACGGGGAAAGAAGAACGGGCACAGGCATCGGGGACGGGGGAAGAAGAATGGGCACGGGGACAGCCATGGCGGATGGGGAGAAGAAGGATGGAGACACGCCTGGTGGACGGGGGGAGGATGAGCGAGCGAGCAGGCGGGCAAGGGGGGCATCAGACATTGTGTGGGGGAAAGCAGGGGCAGGGGGAGCAGGAAAAGGTAGGTTTTATTTTTTAAAAAAACCTACCTTTTCCGGCGGTACGCTCCTGCACACATGGCCCTTTAAGGGTCGAAAATCCGGAGCACGCGACAGGGCTTTCCCTTGCCCCATCGCGTGTTTACATCTGGAAAAGGGCGACAGCGAGCACTAGCTGTAGCATGCCATCGCCCCTCCTCCCAGACAGATTTTCTGGTAGGTCTAGCAAGGCCCTGAATCTTGAGCAGCTGGGAGCTTGGGAGGGTGTCTTCCTTACATCCGTGTAAGGTTGCCTTACAATGGGAGAGATACACTCTGGCCAGCCAAAAATCGTGTGTGGTAGGTAAAGAAAAAAGTGGAGGACGTGATGTCAGTGTTCTGCCTTTCAGCATTGGTGTTGGAGCAGGTGTTGCTCCATGATCGCAAGCACTTGTCATGTGTAAAAAATGATCAAGAGACCTTTTTTAAAACAAACAGGAGGGAGATGGCAAGGAGTTTAGTTCTCCAATTGGTAAAACCTCCTCTGGCAAGCAGGCATCTGTCCAAATGCCAGTTCCTCTGTCCAGTATGCATCAACACAAATTGAAGGGTCTATTTGTTACTCTTGTTGAACACACATATTATTAGCATTCCATAAAAGCTTATGAGCCTCCAATAAATTCTACAACAAACATTGACTTCCAAAAATTCATTGTTTCTTCTGGTCGGACTTGTATCATTGACCTCCAAAAATCTTAAGTACTATCAGCATTAACTGTGTTTTGGACATTTTCCATATTGGCATTTGTCAATTCACAGATGTGGGTGGAAGGAAAACAATCACGTTAAAATGATTGTACCGTTATGGAACATTTACATTTCATTACAACTGAAACTTGGAAATTATTCTTGAAGATTATTTTGAAGGTCATTTGTTAATATTAGAATGTAAGCCTATGTGGTGGGGTGTTCCTGTTTTATTCTTTTACCATGTACAGCACCATGTACATTGATGGTGCTAAATAATAACAATAACAATAACAATAACAATAACAATAACAATAACAATAACAATAATAATAATAATAATAATAATAATATAAATAGGGGACAATAATATTTTGTATCCAAGAGCCTGTTGCCAAACTTCAATTTTATGATTGTAAAGATTTCCATAATCTTCAACAACCTGGTTCCCTCCAAATATTTGAAACTATAATTCTCGTTATCCTTGACCGTTAGCCATGTTAGCAGGGCTGATGAAAGGTCTAGAGAGCATTAGATTGAAGAAGGCTGAATTGCAATATCAGAAAGACTCAGTGCTTTCTCAACTCACTTTAAATTCTGTTTAAGTAAAGGTTTTACACTTCTTCCTCAGTCTGTGGCCTCAGTCTCTTCCAGCCAGAGGAAGTGGATGTTACTCTTAACTACTTCCTGATTCCTCACAGGAAACACAACATAACCAGAATTCCGTTTGTGGCGCCTTCATGTTTGACTGCACTGTCTAGAAAGTTCCAAATTGAATAGCTACATTCATTAACATTCAGCTGTAGACCACAAATGCAAAGTAAGATGGCAAATCAGAGGAACAGTGAAAGAAGCAGAAGATATAAGATGCTGGCAACAACAGAAGGTAAAAAGTGTACAGATGAACACTTCATAGCTAGAAATTCACAAATTACTTTTGAGCTTGCACAAAGCAGGAGTAATTGAGGGACCCAGCAATATTTGCAATATTCCTCAAATTACAAGAAAAAGACTGTTCTTTAAAGGACGATGGCCAAGAAAAGCAAAGAAAAAAGCAAAGTGAATAAAATAGACTTTCACAGTCTTGGCTGTGTTTTGGATAGAATTCCACAAAACTTTCCAGGATTAAACAGGTGGAAGGTGCATAAAAAGTCAACCACAAAGTTAATCAGTGGAGGTCATTAATGAAAACTCTTAATTTTTTATTCTCATCTCAGGGGAATATAGAAAATGAGTGGAGAGAGCCTTATTTTGAGAACACGTCATGCCTGTGTCCTTCTGAAGCAAATGTCCTACTAGATTTCTCTGTGTAATGGGATGGATTCCAAAATAGCAGCTAAACAAAAACTGCCCATGTGCACACTCCACAGGGCTACAATGCCCTCACACAGGCCAGATGGTTACGCTGTGATGTAAACATATCTATTGTAGTGCTGCCAGCTTATCAACATTTTCTTCTAGAAACACTCTGGTCCTAAACATATTGACTGGAAGTGAGCTCTGTTTATTTCAGAAGAACTTGCATCTAATTAATCTGGGGGGGGGGGGAGTGGAATCCAGACTTAGTCATGCTTAAAGTAAGCCAGTTGAAGTGAATAAAAGCTAATTTAGTCATGACTAGTTTAAGTCCTATTAGGGTGCAACCCTATGCACATTTAGACAGAAAAGGGTCCTACAACTCCCAGCATGTCCAAGCCAGCTATGCTGGCTGGGAAATGCTGGGAACTATAGAACTTTTTTGTCTAAACGTACTTAGGACTGTGTCTTGAATTTCAACAGGTCTACTCTAAGCATGGCCTAAGTCCAGATGCCATCCATAGTTACATATAGCACTATGAAATAGGAAGAACATGCTAACTTTAGGAGATGTATTGGAGTAGAAGCATATGAAATTGGATTCAGTTACTAACATGCAGGATCATTTTAACAATTTTATTTATCAGATATACCCATTTCATAGTATTTTGGGAATCTGTGTAGTATTTTGAATGTCTAACAGAGATCCTCAAAAGACCGAGGGTTCCACCTAACACCACACAAGAGGACTTCAACTCATGCAATGGGATTTAGCCTTCTGGAAAGTCCCCAAATTCCCCAGGACAGATTTGGATGGCATGCAAGTGGGTGCAGAAGGGAGGGGGAATCCATTCCATCAGTGGTCCATTACAGTGGTGGATGGAGACCATTGGATACAACTCTGATTCCCCCAGTATTAGGGTGACCATATGAAAAGGAGGACAGGGCTCCTGTATCTTTAACAGTTGTAGAGAAAAGGGAATTTCAGCAGGTGTCATTTGTATGCATACAGCACCTTATGAAATTCCCTCTTCATCACAACAGTTAAAGCTGTAAGAGCCCTGCCCTCTTTTGTACTTTTTCAATACAACTGTTAAAGATACAAGAGGCCTGTCCTCCTTTTCATATGGTCACCCTAAGTAAGTCACACCAGACTTTTTTTTTACTTGTGTTTTTTGCCTGAAGTAGTCATGATTGGCTGCACAAGGAGAATTCTGGGTATGTCTCCTCCCTAAAACACTGATAACAAAGCGAGGAGAAGTGCCATCCATTTTGTCTAGACAGATTGTGGCTGCTCCTGTCTGAAGAAGTGGAACGAGAGGAGGATGAGCAGATGGCTGAACATGACACAGGGAGGAATTGGAGGGGGAAAGGCCACAAACCTCTTTAAACAATGTTGGTGGTGTGACTGTGATTTGGGTTACTGTTGCCTGATGTGAGAAAGAGGAATATATTCACCGAGGGTCATGACAGGTGTATTCTGCCAAGGCAGTTTCTTGAGGTGAAGTAGTTGAGAAGTGGATAGTGCAGCTAGGAGAGAAAAACAATGGGATGGAAATGGCAACTAAAATTGTAGTCTGTCTACCCTATATGAGAGTGCTGATAACCTGATAAACTGCTGACCTTGAGCTGGATGGTCTAGATTTGGGTACAGCTGGCCAGCCGTGATAACTCTCATCACACTGCTGGCATTAGATACATCTTCAACTGTTATTGTCGGCAGTAAAATTATGGAAGCTACACAAGTGGAGGAGACAGCCAAGGAGAGCACTTTTGGCTTATGATCTTATATATGCTATTATTTCGGTCTACTAGAAAAGATGAAATATTTCACAAACTGTAATATTCCTTTTTTCCCTAGGATCATTTTGTACTTTTCATCTCTGTCTGTAGCATACTGTGCACATGATTTTGGGAGGAGGGAGGATCCAAGATAACTAACAAGGCTTAATTTATCTGCCACCATATTCTTGTCAATTTAATAAATACACAAACTGTCCTGATACAGATATGCAAATACTGTGTTGCTGGGAAAAAAATTAGATTTTTCAGGTTTGTTTTGTACTTCTAATCTCTATCCCTGCAGGAGGACTACTAATAATAGCTTGCTCTTTGGAGCTTAATTAAGGGGAGAAAAGTTTAAGATTTCCTTATTGGCATTCATACAATTGTCTGTATTTAGTAAAACTCCATATGTGTGCTGAACAGAAATGTTCAATGCTGGCAATCCAATCTAAACTAATATAGTGGTTGAATACAGATTAATTTCTCATCAGGGTACGGTAGTATTGTGAAGGAATTAGCTATCAGTCGTTTGTTTTGTCTTAAACTATTTCAATTAAAAGTGTTTGGTATGGGTTGGCATTTAAATAATGAATCCTATTCATGCTAATGGAGGTTACTAAACAAAGTAGTAATCTTGACTAAAAGAGTCATCACATGGGGGGGAATCACGTTTCCTTACCGTCGGTTCTCCGCACTTTCTCATTCTTCTCGGAGGGGAAAGAGGAAGTAAGCAAAGACCACGTGGCCCATTCAGAAGCTGCTTTTTATTGCATCGCTTCTCCTGCACACAGCAGGAGATCGCAGCACATTCCATTTTTTTTTAAAAAAAAAAGTCGGATTAAAAGGGGTCTATTTTGCTATGGAAAAATGAGCGGAAGGAGCAGGAGTGGGGAGGCAGACAACATCATCTAAAGGACGCGTGCACATATGTAAGTGGGCAATAGCGAGCATGCAATAAAATGCTCAGCTGATGAACCTCCAAGACCACCTATGGCCCATTCAGATTGGTGCCTTTCATGTTGCTTGTTGGTCTTTGCTTTCTCAATTTAACATCCTGATCCTTTTCTATTCTCAGTACTCTACCTGATTTTGTCCTACAGTTATTCCTAAAAGAAGATGCCCAGTGAATTCACACAACCTGTTCTAGTTTTGCTGACAAAGGAAAAAGACACAAATAAAAAATGAAGATTAACTTTTGATGAGTACTAATGGCTTCCAGAAAGTACTTGTGCGGGTGCTCCACACAGGAGGCATCACATTTAAAAGGGTTTTAGACTGTACCAGTGCATATGCTTGCAGTGTTTACACAACGGCGTGGCTGACACCTAAGCCAAGCTGCCATGCAACTGCTGCCAATGTGGATGGGCCACTGTACTGCTTTAGAAACATTTAACATCAGCTTCATAGAGCCTTTACCATAGATAAATAGTATTTCGTAAGCTTCATGTGCCTGGGTCTTCCTTTTAAATCAGCGTTTAGCTGAGGCTACAGCTGACATGAATGTGTTCTCAAAAATTATCCTTTGTAAATTTCAATGGTAAATATTGTCCAAATCAGGTACAGGGTTCTGAGAATATTTTCCAAATATTTGATAGCTATATTTAACTGCAAATAGTATTTCATGTCAATGTTTTATACCTAACAGTCAGCATCTTATAGTATTTGATAGGAGACATGCAATGGTACTTAGTAACAGCATTCAATGGATAGCATGCAATATAGTCATAGTATTTGTCCAGTCACAGCTCATGAGATTCAATATACTCGAAGCCTGCAAAATTCTAGAAAAACAAGAGATGCCAACAAGTTCAAACGATCGGGATTAAAAGATTGAGTTAAGAAAAGATCACACAATCACACAAAATTGAATTTTGCTCTGAAATTGCTCATTTTAAAAATGGAATGGTAACACTGGAAAACGCACTAAATTCTGAATGTTTGTGAGCATTTCTGTTTTAGCTCCAGATCAGGCATGCTTTCTTTAAAAAAAATAAAAATAAAAATGGAGACATGCCAAAAGGCTTACTTTCAGAGTGTGCAAGAGTAAAAATTACTTGCCCTCAGAGAAGCTCCTGTTTATCTGCAAAAGTCACTGCTCCAAGCATGCTTCCTCTAACAGCAGGTAGTTCTGCTTCATTGCTGCCTTGGGAGCAAGGGAATGATTCAATCACATCTGCTGTGGATTTGCAAAGAGGAGCAGAAATGCCCAACCCAGGCACAGACAGAAAGGAAGCGAGCAAGCTAGGCCAGTGCAGGGAATGAACTAGAAGCACAGCACGGTGCCCCTTCAGTATGTGGCTTCTTTGAATTCACAAGAGCCTTTAACGGCTGATTCTTCATGGCACAGTATTTGAGAATTACTACCCTGCCACACAACCCTAAGCAAGTTTATTTGGAAGTAAACGTCACTGAGTTCTAAAGGGCTTGAACCCAAGTAAGCTTGAATAGGATTGCAGCCTACAAATCTCAGTGAGAAAAAATGTGGTGTTTCACCAAATAGAGAACTGAAGTCCCTAGAGAAAAATAACATATCTTAGGGACATGTACGTTAACTGAAAGCTGTGGGATCTGGGGATTCTTTTCAGCAAAGCTCTGTTGGTGAAATCTCTCAAAAAGAAACCTTTATCCAGGGATTGTATGTGATTTTTGATGCAGCTCACTTGATAAACATAAACATCAGACCAAAGAACAAAGGCTTTGCTCCAGGTATTTCCACCCTCTGTGGTTTTATGGTTGGCAACCGAGAAGAGAGCCTTTTCACTGGTGGCCCCCATCTTTGCCGTGCCCTCCTCAGGTTTGCCTATCCCCATACACTGATATCATTTCGGCAACAAGCAAAGAACTTTTAATTTTTTTCCAGGCCAACCTGGAATTGGGAGCAGTGTCATTATCTCGTGGTATCCTTTGAGTATTTTTTCTGCTGGATATTGCTGCTTTTCCCTTAGAAACCTTGACCACCACTTCACCTGTAAGCCACATTCCTGAATTATACATCCTTTGACTCCAGCTTTGGGTTTATCATGAAGTCTCTTTGTTCAGTGGCTTTCTGAAACTCAGCCAGATATATACCTTGTGTCAAATCATTATGAATGTAGAATAAAAAGCAGGAAATAACACTATGAACGTGGTATATGGAATGTGGATAGTGCCCCAACAGTTACCAGCACATTTCAACACCACTATAAAGCAGTAGTGTAAATCTAGCCAATGTCATTTGTTGCAATATTATTGTTAATGTGGAATAAAAAACAGGAAATAATGTTATGAAAGTGGTATATGGAATGTGTAATGTGCCCCAACATTTATCAGTGCAGTTCAATACTGCTATAAAGGAGTAGACTAGGTTCAGCCTCAGCTTTACATGCACACACCTTGTTTTTCCTCAAACTTTTGGTATTTACTGCATGTTTCTTCTGGTAACATCCCTTCATTTTACATGACACAGAATTTCCTTCATGACTCAAAATTCGTGATCCAAAGTATGATGACTCAGCAAAGGTTTTAGGAAATTTCACTCATATTGGCACAGGTTGAGATATTTTGCTGGACAGAATTTTCATCAGTAGAACTCCAATGGAAATACCTTAATGGGAGACTTGCTAGGAAGATACTGTGGCATGCATATTTACTCAGAATTAAGTCCCATAGAGTTCAATGAATATAGGTGGGACTTACTTCTGAGTAAACATAAACAGGACAATACTGTTAAACATTTGATTCAACAGGACATAAAAATGCTTAATTTCAGCAGTATTGTGCCTGCAGTATAATGGGAAGTAAAAGTTTAAAAATTCTTCTACACTTCCAATTAGGAACTAAAGGTTGTTAGCTACCTTGGAGCTCTATTAGTTGCAAATCCTAACCCCCAAACATAATAATAATAATAATAATAATAATAATAATAATAATAATAATAATGTGTTTCCCGGCCAGCCCTGTCCTTAATCAGGCATTCAAAGAATGTGCTAAAGTTCTTGGAAGCAGCACAAATATGGAAAAGTTCACTGGCATGGCCTTATCCAAGGAATAACCCCCTGGAACCTCAGGCCCAATACCCTGAAGTCCCTGAGGTGTATTAGAAGTATCTAGAAAGAGGATTGAATGTTGTGCTTTGCCTTAAGTCTGTTGATGACACAGGCCTTCACCGGCTGCACTACCATGTAAAAAGCAGGATCACACATGGAACACAACACAAGGTCAATGACATTATTCACTGAAGACCTTTTTGGATAGAAAAGATTATGTATGAATTTAAATTCCCCTGGTGCTTTCATGAGTACTGACTCATGAGTACTGACTCATGCACAGGTTAGGGCACACTTAAGTTTATAACAGAGGCAACTAGGTCATATTATGCATACTAACCTTGTTGCAAATGCAGAAGTCTTTCAGCAGCAACGTGTCCCCAATACCTCTCTTTAAGAGGAGATGGTTCAATAATCAAATCTTAAGGAGTGGTCAGCCAGCCAACAGAGCTCAAGAACTTGAATTAAGCTTGTAGCTCAACATCGTCCCCCAGAGGCTAGGCTTGGAGCAGGGAAACGAGTATATAAGGGCATATCACACACTTGAGAACAGGCCAGAAAGACATCTTTATCTTCCAGTGATGAGAAAGTTTGCACAACATTACTAAGACAAGAAAGATTATTTCTGTGCATGGGAGAAAAAAGGGAAAACAGTATGCTTTCCTTTGCAAGAGACAAAGTAATACTTAGGCAAGAATCCTTCAGCAAACATGGACCTGAGTTAGGACTTGTAACAGAACCTGCCTCAAATAGCAATGCCACTCTCTCACTGTCCCTGCTGCCTTGCCTCACTAGTCGCTGCTACTGTCACCTTCTTGCCTCGTGCTGCCGACTCGCCTGCGCTGCTGCTGCTGCCACTACCTTGCCCCACATTGCTTCTGTCGTGGCAGCAGCAGGAGCCGCTGGCCAATATTCTCTTTGCGCATGTGTGTGCCCTGCCTCCAGAAGCCATTGCAATGACCCAGAAGAAGCCTGGATGGGCGATGGGAGGGACTGGGGAGGCCTGTTTCCAGAAACATAGAAACAGGCCACCCCAGCCCCTTCCACGTGGCGATCTGGGTTTCTTCTGACTTGTGCTCAGATCGGCTATGTCATTAGCGTAGCTGGGAAGATACCTGCGTGCGCAGATGTCCTCCCACCTATGCTAATGGCGTGGCCGATCTGCACACTACGGAGGCCTGGAAGACCCCATTTTCCTGGACATTATAATAATAAAAGAAATTCCCCAGACCCCAGTTTGGCCCCCCGTTTTCTGGACCTGTCCCGGCAGAACCGGACAGTTGGTCACACGACAATCTGCCTCTCACTCTGCCCCACATAATGGTGGTGGTGAAAAGGAGGAGCAGTAGATGCCACTGTCTACTTGCTCATTGGTTCTCTGCAAGCAAGTGGTAGCAATGATGAGAAAGAAGATGAGGAGTGATAGTAGCTGCTGGCAATGGCAGTGAAAAACTGGACTCATTGAAGCTGGGGGTTACTGAGGGTGTCTTGCCTAAGGATCCTCAGAAACCTAGAGCCAGCATTGCAAGAACCCCCATCCCTCTCAAATATTGCTATAGTTTTCTTGCTATTGAGTTGTTATTTAAAAAAAAAAAAATTTGAAACATTGCCACATTAATGCATCCTGCTGTTGCCCTTTAATGCTAAAAATGCTCATTTTCCCACTTGCATTTCATGCAAATCCCTTTTTCTCAGGAGACATCATCAAGGTGGTGGGTGGGGGGAGGAGAGAAGCAATGCTTTGCAATCATCCATCTTCCCTGTTTATCCCCTGAGTCTGCAGAATCATCTCAAAGAACAAGTGGAACAATATGCTAATATCACATTAGCTTCTTCATTATGCAGTTTGCTTGATTCTCTTTGATTAATAGGAGTATTGTTAGAAACTGGGGGGAAACACACCACTATGTGCTCCGGCAATGAAAACAGAACTTCTCAAGGAGCAGACATCACATATTAATCTTATTTATAGTTGCTAGAATCCCTAAAGATACTGTGCATAATAGATATGACCAAGTGAAATCTAAAAACTGCCTGCTCTGCCTTTTGATCAGAAGCTGGAAAGACAATAAAGCCAAGAGAAAAATAATAGGCAGGAATCTCTCTTCCAACTGTCATGTTAGGTTTGGCAATCCAGCAGTAAGCTATCAATTTGTAAATAGTGAACATCTGTTTCCTTTTCATTGCTGTCTTTTATTTATATGTCTTGATGCAGAAGAAGCACAAGTTAATTCCTGTTTAGCAGCCTTCTCCAACTTGGTGTCCTCTAGCTGTATTGGACTAGCAGCTCCCACTATCCACAGTTAGCTGGGGCTGATGGAGTTGTAGTACAAGTTGGAGACAGCTCCTAAACAGGATTCAAGGGCTGTCATTTCTGTAAACAAGGCTAAAAAATTAATGGATACAAATCTATTATTTCATCTGTTATCTAATTATACATTAATAGCACAATCCTATGCATGTCTACTTGGAAGTATGTCCTACTGAGTTCAATGTGAATGATTCCCAAGTAAGTGTGTTTAGGATTACAGTCTAGGGTTTGTTTATTTTAAACATAAAATATTACCACTAAGATTGAGTTGCAAGAAGCACATTAGATTGAAGATCTTATGTCCCTGAAGAAAATCAAGCTTGCCCTGAAGAATAAAATCTGTTCTCAAACTCAGAGAAAAATATTGATGTATGTCATTACATGCTATCCATGTACATGTTAAATAATTTTCATTGTTACTCGCATGCATTGTCCCCAAAAGACCACAGTGAAATGCTAAATATGGCGAAATATGGCAAAATATGGCGAATGTAAATTAGTAAAGAATTAATTAAGAAAAAACATTCTAAATTGGTTTCAGATTAGCTTAAAGTGAGTTGTATATGAGGTGAGATGTCACTTAAATGCCCCAACAGAATGCTGATTGAATTACAGGGGAAAGGCAAATATAAACCATTTCTTGTTTTCTGAACAGTCTGATTCTTGAGACAGTCGCATCAGATGTGGATAATTAAATCTGCTCTAGAACAGCCACATCTCCTGCATTTAATCTTGGCTTTAAAATATTTTATACAATTTCTGAGGATTTTAAATACCAAAAATATGATCTCTTGCCTTCCTTTAAATCAATGCATGGAGAAGCAGCCGGACTTCTTTTACAAGTCTTAAACCAGATAATATCTGGTTTCAAATGTTCTATAGTGTAGCCTTCCTCAACCTGGTACACTCCAGATGTTTTCGGCTTCAATTTCTATCAGCCTCAGCCAGCATGGCAATGGTGAGAAGTGCTGGGAGTCATAATCAAAACCATCTGGAGGGCATCTTTTATTAAAGATAAAATTAGTAAGCATACAGAAGCATAAGACCTGCTGGGGGGAAATCAACACTGTTTCCTCAAAGTTTTTTCCCCTTTTATTGTTTTGAGTTTTTTAATAGCTATCCATAGTAATGATGAATGCATTCACAAGGATGCCAAGGTTGATGGTATCGAAAGCTGGGAAGTGTTTGAGCAGAATTATTTGAAGGTCATCCATGAGGGCAACCAGGGCTCATTAAGTCACATATGACAGGCTGAAACCAAGCTTGAAATGGTCTAGATAATCCATATCTTCCAAGAATGCTTGACGACACCACATAACCATGACACTATCCCAGTCTGACATGCTTTCCCACTTCAGAGGTCTTACTATAGAGTAAGCAGAGGCCCCAAAAACGCCTCTGGACCCTACCTGGGGTTGGGGTGGGTAGGAGTAGAGGACCTTTAACCCTGGTAGAATGACAGTTCTAGATACAGCCTTCCATATTTAATAGAATGTTTCATTTTTCTTTCTATGTTTTACAGAGTGATTGTGTCCTCTGCCTATATTATTTCTGATAATATCCTGAAGCAAAGTCTATGTTTCAGCTTCAAGACCAGTATAAAAGTGAGTTCAGTTTGTATTTAAAGAAACTCCAAATCCCTTTTCTGAAATGCAAACTCGTGGCAACGCAATCTACATGCTGCTCAGAAGGGGCAACTTCCAGAACTGACATTAAATAACACAGAGTCCACTCTAGGGTCACCGTGATTCTATTTATTTATTTATTTATTTATTACATTTTATACCTCCCAATAGCTGAAGCTCTCTGGGCGGTTTTATGACAACTAGGCAGTATTTAAAGTGAAGTTACATTGCAACAATTCATGTAACAATATATTTGTGAAAAATAAATTATCTTTTTTTATTTTAGGAAACTTTAAACACAATGTTTTTGGGGAAACAGGGAAACCAAATTTAATGTTTTCATTGTAGCATTCATACAGTGCTCTCTGGTGAAGCAGTAAAAAAAATGTATTAATTATATTTTTAATCTAGCCAATAACAAAAGTTATCTTGGCAGATTTCAAACAATTAAACATTTAAAATCCTATACAGACAGTTAAAAATATAATATATAAAGCAAATATTTAACAGAATAAAATGCAATTGTAAATTGAACATTCAACTTTATGAACCACTTAAAACCATACAGTATGAGAAACTAGATTTCTGCAAGGTTTTCTTTTTAAAAAACCCTTTCTTTAACAAAATGCAATTACTTGAAAAGAGATGCTTATAATTACATCCCCATACAAAATCCGCTTGAGTCTCTGTTTTAGAATTGTGGTATATTTAGTAATGTACAATTAAGAAATAACAACTTGACAGTAGAGGGAAGTAGTGGTTATTAATTTAACCTTTGCTCAGTATAAAACTGTCACAATGTTTTCATTTGTTTTTATCTCCTTCCAAATAAAGATCCTACAGGATTCCATAGAGATGTGATATTAAAGGCACAATCCTATGCATATTTAGAGAGAAAGAAGTCCTAGATTTCCTAAACATGCATAGGATTATGGCCTAAGGCGTTTAGCAGGATCACCCAGCTTTGCTTCAGATTTCAGTGACATTGCATACTTTGTATATTTGCAAAACAATGAGCTTTGGGCCCACAAAAGGTCACATGTCTCCTGTTTTTCCTACCATGCAATCTTGATATGAGCATGTATATTAGGGCAATGCGCTCCACTCCGAAAATCTGAAGCTTCAAATTTTTGGAGTGGAGAGGGGATGGTTTAAAAAACGTCAAATACCCGGAGCCCCATCAAAGCTCCACTCTGCAAAATGAACAATTTTGATGAGCTGAGGGCTGATGCATACAGAAAGATGAACATGTCTCATGCTGATCTGTCACCGAAGTCCAGCAGCAACCCAGAATACATCCAAAGAGCATTCCTTGCTCTTAGGATGTCACCCACCCTCTTGGATCATGACGATACAATGCTGAATCCACTGGACTGCAGATGAGAGGGAGTGGATGGTGTTTTACAGCCATCTAAGCATCTCATACCTTTACCAGATGAATTGATGACCACATGTAGATGCACCCCACAAGAATGCACAAATGCAAGAGTATGATTTTTTGTATTTTATTGTAGTGTGAAGAGCTATGTCACAGTGCATCTTAAAAAACCATGCTTCGGAAAATTTGCTTGCATCTATCAGTCAAAAATACATGCTGTTGTTTGAATGGTGTTTCTGAACTCAGTGGTTATTAAATAAATATTTATTTACTTTATTTGTATCACAACTTTCCACCAAGAAACATGGTGGCATGGTCCAAATAATAGATAAACCTACCTGTGCAGGACATTAGGCATATTTGTGGAATGCCCTCTCTAAACTGGCTCACCTGGCATCTACAAAATTATCTTTTCAGCAGGAGGCAAAGCCCTTTCTTTTCTCCCAGGCATTTTAGAGACTGAGAGCTTCTCTATATTTAAAAAAAGAAATCACACTGCCTTACCAGGGCTTTCTGCATCCAGTTCCTTTATGGGATTATGATCAGCACCATTACACAGGTAGCAACAGGCAGCCAGGTGGTTTGAAATTGAATACTTCCTCTCTCTGCAAGCTTTATTCACGTTAATGAAACATTACAATCTAGTGGCATAATTATAGCACAACAGCTAGTTTACACATTGGGAGATGGAGTGATTTCCCAGATATTCCCACTATCTTTCTTTTTTAAAAAAACCTGTGATTTCCAGGGGATAGTGCAAGAGTGGCCCTGGATGTTGACAACATCATGTAATGGATCCACTAAGTTCTGTGAGTGGCCAATCACGAGCGTGTTATAAATCGCTCATTTAGAGAAGCTCTATTTATTTATTTTTACATTTTATGGTTGTTTTATATGCCATGTACTATTTGTAATGTTTTATTGTATTGAATTGAATTCTTTTAACTGTTTATATTGGATTTTGTTATTTTAATCTGCCCAGGGAATTGTTGTTACTGGGCAGATTAAAAATTGAATGAATGAATGAATGATACAAGGTATAATGAATGGGAGAGGCAGGAGGGAGGGATAAAAAGAAAAATCTGATCAATTTGTTCTTTCAGTCCTGTTACCGCTTATGTTACTTTTTCATCTATCTACCATTCTTTCCTTAACTGCTGAACATCTGCAACTGAACATCTTCAATAGCAGCCTTCCCCATCCTGCCTCCCTACCGATGTATCGGACTACAGCTAACATCATCCCCAGGTTGGGAATTATGGGGGTTGTAATCCAACGCATCTAAAGGGTGCCAGACTGTGCAAAACTGTTCTATAGATACTTCTGTTCCCCACACCAACTTCACAGAGGGATATATTGAAAGGTATTTTACTGGCATGTTGAGCTGCTTGGTGTGGGTGCATTTTTATTCTCACAGCACACATGCCACAGCACAGTCACATAAGGTGATCCTTGACATTTTGTATCTCTCTGTTTGCATAATGAGTATGCGGTGTTACATTCTATTTTGCTTTGATTTCGGTGCATTGCGGAATTCATACTTCCCTCCCTGCGTGTGCTTCTTCTGCCAGTGTGGGCTGATATCTAGCTATAATATCTGCATACCTTCTAGTCTTTATCCATCTACCTAACAGGGAACTGTATGGTCTTCTGTAGAAGGGCTGCTTGGGGATGAATGGAGCCCATTCATGACAGCAAAGAAACAAGCAAAGTTGTTGTTGTTGTTGTTGTTGTTGTTGTTGTTGTTGTTGTTGTTGTTATTTCAAAAGCTAAGGAGAGGAAACTTACTTGAGTATTAGCATGTAAGAAGGATACTATTGTCCAAAAGCAACAGTCGAATTGAAAGACGATCCGGATGTAGTAGAAGTCCTAGGACATCAAGGGTGCAATCCTATACATAGAGCATGCTAGGAGTTGTAAGACATCTTTTCTATCTAAACATGCATAGGATTGTGCTCTCAAAGAGGCTTTTCTGTACTCCAGAAACCCGACCAAAGTCACCACTGCAGTCACATTGCTTTTATTATTCCAACAAGTGGATGTTTGAGTTTATATCAAAACAATCCTTGCTGGATTCCAAAAGCAAGGCATCAAGAACAGAGCATTACAACAGTTAATGCTTGCAGTTATATAAACTAAGGACCAATCCTATACATGTTTAGGCAGCATGGCTGGCTGGGAGTCTAAAAATGCATAGGATTGTGCTTTAAAAGGATAGACCTACCACAGAGTATATGTTAAAGGGGCATATACATCATACTATAGGATTATGTACATTTTCCTGCATTTACACATAACCAGACTACTTCAACCCTGATAGTTTGCATATGTCAGATAAGAAGCCCAGTATATTGATGGAGAAGACAGCTTTATGTTTGTTGGGGGGAAATGTAATATTTTATTGTAACTATTTTAACCTCTTGTTGCTACCCACCTTGCACATGTTAAATGAAAAGCAGGATATAAATGTCTTTAAATAAACAAACAAAATACTGGAAAGGAACTACCTGGATTATTAAAGAAGCTTTAAGCTGAAGCATATGCATAACCTTTCCAGAGCATGAATCTATATGACTAGTGGGACAGGACAATGCAAGATGTGCTTGAAGTTAAAACAGGGAATAGGAAAGCTTAGAGTTTCTGGAACAACACATGAAGCTGATTGGTGGGAGATTCAGGACAGCTAAAAGGAAGTACTTCAAGCAGCACATGGTTAAACTATGGAATTCGCTACCAAAAGTTGTAATGATGGCCATCAATTTGGATGGCTTTAAAGGGGGGTAGACAAATTCATGGAGGAGAAGGCCATCCATGGTTACTCGTTCTGTTGACTACATGCTACCTCCATGATGCTGTTACTGTCCTGCTTATGGGTTTCCTGGTCAACAACCCGTCAGCCACTGTGTGAACAGAGTGTTGGACTAGATGGAACTTTGTTCTGATCCACCATGGCTCTTTTCATGTTCTTAACCCTAGCAGCACTTAACCTCCCCTTCCAAACAAGCATTCAGGATGTGATCACATATCCCTGTCTTCACTCCTGATGCCCTTCACACACCACATCCACTAGTACAACACTTTTGTGCTGTGGTTAGTTAACTGCTGTAACTCACTATTGAAAAGTCATGGGAATTTGTTTATCATTATTATTATTATTATTATTATTATTATTATTATTATTATTGGAGTGCCACAAACATTTTGATGTAGTTAGACAACTGCACACTTTATCCCCCCACCCACCCAATTTAGATAGTATTTCTGTGTAATAATAATAGCACATTATCTAGGATCTGGAGGGATACATTACCATGTTGCCAGCAGCATCCCCTGAACGTGTTCATTTTTCAGCAGGCTGACAGTTTGATAAATGCCTCCGCATGATGTTGCTCCTCATGTTTCTGACTAGTGATAATGAGGCTCTGTGTAGGCCTTCACACTTATCACTGGATGTTTTGAAAATTCTGCTGTATAAATATGACTTCAGAAAGGGCTCCTCCTTTCAAATCCTTAAATGAGATTATGATTATAAAAGACTCACATAGGCCAGTGTCCCCAAACCACTTTAAACCACTGGGATTCAAGCCATTTTGGTTCCAGTGGAGGAGCTGAGAATAAATCACTTTTCAGAAATGACATATTTTAGCTGGACTGCTTAAAATACACTTGCTGAGCCCAGGCCTATGCACCAGCTGAGTTACAATAGTTCTGTCAGAGCCAGGCTTGAACATAGGCCGTCAGCCTTACAGATAGCCATATTTGAAGAGTTGCCATGCTCAAGCTGAGAGTTGACCAGGCATAGGCAGAAGCAGAAGCATAGGCATAGGCATATTTTATATGAGGGAAAGCCAGTCCAGAGATTTCATTTTGCCAGGCAATCTCAGGGACTGATGCCGCACACCTCTATTCTTTTTTGTGCCTATGGCCTGTGCACGGCCAGGCCAGCCCAGCAGTTCACTAGCCTATAGGGTGGCCACATATCACCAAAAAAGAGGACAGAGATTTACATAAAATCTCCATTGGCTAATTTATAGGCACAAATTTGGAAATATTATAGTAATTTAAATATAGAAACATCTCACCCTAGCAGGGAAGATTGTGACCGGGTAACCTGTATGCCTGCTCAGTCTTCTGTCCAGGTGTAAACTGTTGATGAGCAACTTTAAGGCCCTGGATTTGTCCTTTGGTCCTAAGGCTCCTCATCCCTGGATTAGAGTAACTGTGCACAGCCCCAATTCAGATCAGGACCAGCGTGCACAGGGAGAGGTGGATTGAGCCTTGCAAAATTTGGTTCCTCAAATTAGAAGAAAAGGTCTCTTGAATCAGAAAGTCTACTTCTGTCTACATGTGGCAGCACTTCACAAATGAACTAAGCCAGCTCCTTTTTTAAAATTGGAGGTAACAAGGATAACATTTATTTTTTCTCATGGCAAAGCTCTTCAAATAGCAATCTAACATTTCAGTGCAGTATGTATTTATTTAAATAAATAGATAAATAAATAACAATCTTTTGAAAATGGTCTGGCCTTTGAAAATGGTCCGACTTTTGAAAACAGTCCAGAAACTTCAGCTGGTCCAAAATAGGGCAGCAAGACTGTTAACAGGGATTGGCCAACGTGACCATATTATGCCAGTACTTTTCCAGCTGCACTGAGTGCTAGTCCATATCTGGGCCTGATTCAAAGTGCTGGTATTAACATTTGAAGCCCTCAGTGGCTTGGGGCCAGGATATCTGAAGGATTGTCTCCTCCAATATAATCTGCCTGGACCCTAAGATAATATTTAGCTGTCCTTCTCTGGGAACCCCTACCAAATGAAATGAGGCGGGTGGCTATAAAAAGATTGCCTTTTCTGCTGTGGCACCCCGGCAGTGGAAAGAGCTCCCTGGAGAGATTCGCCTGGCACCTACATTGTACTCTTTCCAGAACCAGATGAAGACCTTTTTATTAACTATGATATCCACATACACGTAGGGACTACGAGGTTTTGCGCATAACTAGCTGTTGTGCTGCTAAAGCTGAATTGGGCCTAAAAAGTAACTGTGGAATTGGTCAGAGTGATCACCTGTGAGCCATTGACAAACAGCCATATTTATCTACCAAGATTAACCTTGCTTGTGAAGTTTTTCTTTCTTTCAGAATAACCAAGTCCTATGCAACAAGAAGAGGCATAGGACCTTTAAAAGTTGGCTGCATTTCCAGTGGCTGAATTGTTCTGAGCGTCTGCCTCAAGAACAATCCCCAGAGTGCTCTAATTACTAAGAAATGTGTTGCTTGTTGTCTTATTGCTTAAGAATGTGGTTTGCCTTGCTCTTTCATAGCTCATTAGGACTCAGAAACACACATTTAACACCACAATTATCACTCGTCGTTCACAAAGCATTTAATGGCTCTCAGTGCAGCCTCTGTGCTCTGATTAAAGGGGAGCTTTGGTGCACCTTAGTGCAGTCTGTGTGGGCTATTAGGCAGCTGTGCTTCTTAAGCAAACCTCGGATGCCAGGAGCTGGATGGTCTTGTTCACAGTTTTGGATGGCCCTGACATAAATTGCCCAACTCTTTGGAAAGGAGTGGACAAAAGCCTCAGCCACAGCTTAGAGTTCAAGTTGGCCACAACCCCATTTTTGAGAAAGATGAATAATGTAGCTTAACGAAACGATGCTGCATTGTAGAAGGGGACACAGTCAACTAAGTGGGAAGGGAGAACTCTCAGCTAGGAATGGGGACAGGGTTAATGCACCCACTGTCCTCCTCTCTCCCCACCCACTCCTCCTCACACTGCCCTCTTAATGCACCACTAAAGAGCTCCAGGACCTATCCTCCCTGGCATGTACCTAGATGGCATTTTAAACAGGTTCTGGCAGGCTTGACAGTCTCCCATACTTCCTCCTGAACTTTTTGGTCTTCTGGCAAGGGAGGGAGTGTCTCTATCACTTGGTCAATTGGGCCATACTTGCATTCTATATCTTCTTCTTCTTCTTGCTCCAGCCCAACATTGATCTTGTCACATCATCAAGAGGATTGCCACATCGGATGATGGCACATCCATCCTAACTCCTGTGGGGCTGAAGGGTGGCCCTCGAGACTGCTCACCATTAGCGGTCGGAGGATTGTTGGTTGGCCAGTGACACTCATCTAATTTAGGCTGTTTCTACAGCAGTTCGAAAATCCGAGCTGGTAACAGCTGAGTCCCTGTGCGACCAAATGATATCTACATTGCTCAAACGTCAGCATAAAAGTAAAATGAGCAAAATCAGTCTGGCAGTTCTCAAGTAATGAGCTGTACACTACCGCGTGTCTATGTGTGTTCTCCTTTTCTGTCCAAGACATGTTGCTGCCAAAAATGGAGACCAATAGGCTTTGAATTTCAGGTGGGTAGCCATGTTCATCTATTGCAGCAAAATTAATTGTTGCACCATAAAATCTAAAAAGGTGCCATAAGCTAGAGCCCACTTTAGCAAGATGCATGAAATCGCCTCATAATATACTTCTTGATCTAAAGCATCATCATGTTAGAATAACAACAACAACAACAACAACAACAACAACGTCCTGAAGGAAATTAAGGGAACTGAATGTCCTTTATTATGTGGCAGGGACAGGCAACATGCGGCCACCTGGCCTTTTATGGGACTCCTCATTGCCTCACTATTGCTGTCCCTCTACCAAAACTCAGTGACATGGCAGCGGGGGGGGGATTTAATCCCATTTTAAAAGCAAAATGTGGCAATTTGCCACCGAAATTTAGCACTTGTAAAAGGGGGGGCTATAGTATAAGGGCTTATTCTCATGAATCTTGGAGCCAAACTAAAGGTCAGCTTGGGCTGCTGAGAAACTGAAGCTGCCATGGACTCAAAATTGAGATCCTGTGGAGAAAGAGATTCTTGTTTTTTGCAGGAGATAGTTCAAAACAACCTTTACAGCTCCATTTCCTTTGGGAACAAGGAACTGATGATGTCATTTGGGGAGTAATTGCAGAGCAGCTAAGAAACTGGCTTTCCAGCTGAAAGGTTTTGTTGTCCTGATGTAAGCACGCTAAGATGAATAGCATCCTCACTTAGGTAATTAATTAATAAATATGGATCTTTACTTTGTGGTAGTCTAAGCATGATCTCCTCTCTCACAGACAAATTTAGAGTTCAAACCTAATGCTCCAAGGTTGATAGCTGAAAGGGATTAGGATGGCACATTAGTGCCTCTCCACTGGCGTCCACCAGCCACTGCTGTGGAAGCCCCCACTGTCCCCAGGCAGGTGAAAAGCTGCCAGTGGCAGCTCTCCCACTGGCAGTACTAGTAAGAGCATCCTGAAATGGGACATTTGGGGATGAGGATGGGGTGGCTTTGGGTCCACTGTATCCAAAGCAGATCCATACCCCAGATGGCATCAATCCAGGCCAATCACTTATGTCAGCCATGGACATAAGTCAGCCAATCACCCATTGCTGTCGATGGTGGGGGGGCTGTTAATTCAGGGATCCAGCCCCCTTCTTTCATACACACACATTCTGCCCTGGCCAAAATGAGCCAGAAGGACTGGAGATGAGGTAGAAAATCTGCCTCTTTGTTTTCTCTCAGCCACACTCAAGATTCCCTCATCTTAACTAGGTGCATGGGGAAAAAATAGTTTCTGTTCATTTTTTATCAGGATTCAACCATTTCACACTTTCTGGATGGAACACGGTTTCAGACGCAATCTGCGACTGAAGTCCATACATTTGCGAGCTTGCAGTGTGATTCGGGGATCCTCCCCAAAATGTGTTCAACAGCATGTGTACATTTGGGGGGGAAATGTGCATAGAAAAAACACATACTTTTGACAAATGCACACAAACGTGCTTCAATCAATGGAAGAAGAATGCGTACATGTCAAAGATGCATATAACTGGTGTGTACATCTGGAATAAATGTGCGCAAAAATATGCATGGATTTTCATTCAAACCCACCCACTCTCAACCCCTAAAGCTTGCAATCGGATATGGACTCAAGTAAGAACGAATTTCAAGATGGAATTCAGAGAAGTTTTGTGGGTTCACACATCCCAGGGTTTATTATTGTTTAAATGTAAAAAGCTTAAAGTAACTGCCATCTACATATTAGACATTACATGCAACTAGATCCTGGGACATTTACATTGGTTCCAGCCTAATAATCATGCATTTAGACCAGGAATGGGAATGTGTGAACTTCCAGATGTTGCAACTCCCATTATACTTCACCATTAGCTGTGCTGGCTAGGGCTGGTTGTCCTTGCCATCTAACAACATCTGGAGGGCCAAAATGCTCCCCACCACTGTTTTAGACCCTTCAGCACAACATTAATCAGATCTGCCCTACAAAGACTTGCTTTCCTTTTTACATTTGTATTCTTATCAGCTTTTACTAAATCATGCTTGGGGGTAATGAACTAGCTCGCTTTGCTCCATCGAACAAACCATTCAAACAGCCAACAACTTCTAACTGCTGAGTTCCAGTACACTCAATAGCGCATCACAGCTTGGTTTCCATGTTCCCCGGGATTTTGTGAGAAGTAGAATTCTTCAGCTGAGCAAATCTGCTCTGGAAGTCAACGTCATGGACAGATGCAGGATGCCATGCAGCCTGCTGCCTTTCTGACTCTGCTTTTAAAAAAGCTTTTATGATATATTTATTTATTTATTTATTTATTTATTTAAGTATTTTTATGCCTCCATTCAGCCAAAAAAGGCTCTCATGGCGGCTTACAAAAGTATTTCTTGACAGTCCCTGCCCACAGGCTTACAATCTAAAAGACATGACACAAAAGGAAAGGGGATTGGGAGGGAGGAGGAGGAGGAGGGGGAAAAGGAAAGCAAATTCAGGCACTACAATCTTAGTTGGAAAGTTCAGCAGTTACAGGAGACAGCAGGAGGGAGGGGGCTCTCAGCTGGAGCTGGACTCAGGCACGGTGGAGAGATGCCTGGCTGCTGCTTCCTCCCTCTCTGGTGGCCTCTGCAGAGACAGTTGGTAGCAGGAGGGAGGGGGCTCTCAGCTGGAGCTGGGCCCAGGCACGGTGGAGAGATGCCTGACTGCTGCTTCCTCCCTCACTGGTGGCCTCTGCAGTGACAGTTGGTAGCAGGAGGGAGGGGGCTCTCAGCTGGAGCTGGACCCAGGCACGGTGGAGAGATGCCTGGCTGCTGCTTCCTCCCTCACTGGTGGCCTCTGCAGTGACAGTTGGTAGCAGGAGGGAGGGGGCTCTCAGCTGGAGCTGGACCCAGGCACGGTGGAGAGATGCCTGGCTGCTGCTTCCTCCCTCACTGGTGGCCTCTGCAGAGACAGTTGGTAGCAGGAGGGAGGGGGCTCTCAGCTGGAGCTGGGCCCAGGCACGGTGGAGAGATGCCTGACTGCTGCTTCCTCCCTCACTGGTGGCCTCTGCAGTGACAGTTGGTAGCAGGAGGGAGGGGGCTCTCAGCTGGAGCTGGACCCAGGCACGGTGGAGAGATGCCTGGCTGCTGCTTCCTCCCTCACTGGTGGCCTCTGCAGTGACAGTTGGTAGCAGGAGGGAGGGGGCTCTCAGCTGGAGCTGGACCCAGGCACGGTGGAGAGATGCCTGGCTGCTGCTTCCTCTCTCACTGGTGGCCTCTGCAGAGACAGTTGGTAGCAGGAGGGAGGGGGCTCTCAGCTGGAGCTGGGCCCAGGCACGGTGGAGAGATGCCTGGCTGCTGCTTCCTCCCTCACTGGTGGCCTCTGCAGTGACAGTTGGTAGCAGGAGGGAGGGGGCTCTCAGCTGGAGCTGGACCCAGGCACGGTGGAGAGATGCCTGGCTGCTGCTTCCTCTCTCACTGGTGGCCTCTGCAGAGACAGTTGGTAGCAGGAGGGAGGGGGCTCTCAGCTGGAGCTGGGCCCAGGCACGGTGGAGAGATGCCTGGCTGCTGCTTCCTCCCTCACTGGTGGCCTCTGCAGTGACAGTTGGTAGCAGGAGGGAGGGGGCTCTCAGCTGGAGCTGGACCCAGGCACGGTGGAGAGATGCCTGGCTGCTGCTTCCTCTCTCACTGGTGGCCTCTGCAGAGACAGTTGGTAGCAGGAGGGAGGGGGCTCTCAGCTGGAGCTGGGCCCAGGCACGGTGGAGAGATGCCTGGCTGCTGCTTCCTCCCTCACTGGTGGCCTCTGCAGAGACAGTTGGTAGCAGGAGGGAGGGGGCTCTCAGCTGGAGCTGGGCCCAGGCACGGTGGAGAGATGCCTGGCTGCTGCTTCCTCCCTCACTGGTGGCCTCTGCAGTGACATAATGCTGTGTGTCTGGAACATGAAGAAAATGTCATCTGCATGTGTAACAGTGACCAAGTAATTTTTGCAAAAAGGGGAGATGCTTTGTTTGGTCCTGGTTATTATGAATACAATAGCACTTTTCACTGAGCCAAATGGCATTCTCATCTCAAACTCCATCCATTTGCATCAGAACAGCTCTGTGATTACGTGCCTAAACCTGATGCTCTCTAAGATGTCTTAAACTTGGATCCAGAGTTAAACTGGATCAATTATACTGGTGATAATGGACTTCTGTGCGCCTTCCTTCCCAGGGTAGCCCCCTCTGTATAAAACCATTTGTGGCTTCTTCTTGTTAGACGTACCTGTGTGGTATATAATTATTTTGGGTTTGTTTTTAATTATTGTTTTTGTTTTAATGTTTTGGGTAACCTTTTATCTTATATATTGATCTGCTCTATATGTGTTTTAGGTTGTTTTCTAAAACTATAAAATGTGGAAAGAAAAAGTTTAATTTGAATGATTATTTAATTTATTTTGCCATTCTGCCAAAGAATGGTGCTCAAGGTGCTCAATTACAGGTATGATCGTCACATTCTCTCTCTCTCTCTCTCTCTCTCTCTCTCTCTCTCTCACACACACACACACACACACACACACACACTTTTTTTCCTCCTGCAAGAAACCCAAGGTTTTGTCATCCTCTAATATTAACATAAAGGCCCTTTGTTTTCATTTGTCTGAGCACTAATTGTACCTTCTATATTGCCTCCTAACCACCTTGAGAAGAACAGATGCATTTGTATGCCAGTGGTGGGTTTTTCTTACCCTTACACCTCATATTAGCCTGTTGCTCATGCTTCATCTTTCTTGATTGATAGTTAGAAGGCCTGCTAAAATAAGAATCATCTGTATGAACAGCAGTACACATGCAACAAGATGAACGCTCAGGAGGAATGGCTTGAAGGGCATGCCGATTATTTCTTCTCCTGATATCTTTGCTGGTCACTAAACTCTCTGAATGTTATTATGGTGATATATTGGCATGGAGGTGGGGACAGGGAAGTCCTATCAGCTTCAGATAAATTTCTTTGTTTTCTTATGGTTACTGTTTGACAGACAGAAAAGGCACGCATGCTGTTAAAAGTCTGATGCTATCATGATTTATTTTATTGATTGTAAGCTTGGTATCCAGCCCTTTGAAATTCTACTCACCTCCTTCACATTCCTCTTAAGACTGAAAGAAAGGGTGAAGGACCTTTTTCTGTCAAGGTACACATTCTCTAGGCAGTAATCCATCAGGTCCACAGTTGGTGGGGTCAGAGACAGCAGCAGGAAGGGCCACCACCTTTACTCTCTCTGTCTCTCTCTCCCTTTCTTCCACTACCTTCTCTCTCTCTCTCTCTCTCTCTCTCTCTCTCTCTCTCTCTCTCTGGCACAGCTATTCTTGCTTCCAGGAGAGGTGACACCTTCCAGTCCCCAACCCTAAGGTTTAAATAATGCTCTGAAGTATTTGTTGCACATCCCTTTCTGTCTGTGAATCAGTGTGATATGACTTTAGATACTGAACACTTAGGTTCCATTCTATTTGGCAATGAAGCCAAATGGGCAACTATAATCAAGTCAACAGTAAGCCTAAACTGTATAAGGCTGAAGTAAGGCTATATTGTGGTCCTATGGTGCAGATATAAAGCCTATATACAGTCTTTAAAAATTATGTTTTAAAACAAACATGCAACTGATGGTACATGCAGCCTATGATTCCCAACTGACACTGGTTTCCTGCAGCATTGAGCTGTGACAGAAGATTCAGGGTTTCCGTAGATAGGCCTGACTGAATAGCCAGAATCTCCCCTGGTACTTGGACGGAAGGAATGCAACTTTTCTTTAAGACAACTCTAAAGGTTTCTTTTCTTTTTACCCTTTACCCCTGTAGTCTCTGCTTTTGTAAAACAATTTAATCCACACAGATAAGTGCATCCTCCTTTTTTTTTTTTTTAAGGACAATTCTGTAACCTGAGATTAATAAAAATATCTTTTGCTTTCTGATGCTTTTTAGAGATCTTGCTTTGTTTTGCTTGTTGTTCAAGTGGTTTTTGTGACATTTGTAAAGTTAGCCTTTGAACTTTTGTTCGCCACTGTGAGCAAACAAATCCAGGGGAGAGAATTGCAGATATACTTGGTCATGTATAAATCACCTGTCATTTATGCATTTCCTGAATTATCTAACTGGGTTTCTTGTGCACCAGGAACATTTATTCAAACATTGGTTTATGTGATTATAAAATTCAGTATATCTCCCTGGGAGTCTAACAGCATTATGTCTATGGGGGTGTCCCGATGAGTTTCACAGCTTTCTTTTTATGGTGAATGTATGTCCAGTATAAAAGGCTGTGTATGGTAGTCTTTGCAGAATTATATCCTTTTATTCCCAGCCATCGCAATCTCTGGCAACATTCAAAGGGTAAGTTTCTTTTGGAAGACAGAGCACCAGAATCTTAGGGGAAGGGGTGTCAGAGAAATCTGTGATGGATTCGAATGAGTTCGAATTTCTACGAATCCAACATACGGATTGCTAAGTGGAGTGGCTTTTTCCAAGTTGAATGAACTTGTGGACCTGTTTTTACTTTTGGGGGAATGTATGCAAATTTGCACTTGCATTTGTGCTAATGAACACTTGCCCAAATGGAATGGAATTTTCATACATCTCTAAAATAATCCAAGTTCTGTCAATAAACAAATGACAGAACAAACAATACCAGACAATCCATGAAACACAGAAGGAATGTAATTTGATGAAGTCTGTATATCCCTAGCTTAGGGTGGCTCTATAAAAATATAAAGGTATTTCGGGGGTACAGAAGCAAAGTACTATATTTATACATGGTAATATCCAAGATAGTTGCCCCAAATCCAAATATGTCTTAGGTGAGTGTACTAAGTGTACTTAGGTGTACTTAGGAGAGCACTAATGACCAATGCTCTAGGTTCACATTTTAATGGGAATTCACCTAATTTTGCATATTTGAAGCAATACGCATACTAAACCAATATACAAATCTTCAAATTTGCCTGTCTCTAAATTTTGTACTCTCTTCGTCCAGCAAAAACAATGCAAACAGAAATGCATGTTTAAGGGAAAGTAATGTTAAAAAATGCATTATATTAGGCAATTTGCTTTCAAAAATGTGTATATTATACAAAACTGCATTAAAATGCATATATTAGGAGAAATATGCACAAACATGTACATATTTTCATGCATTTTTAAAATTACTATTATTATTATATTTATATCCCACCTTTTTTCAAGTACTGGGACTAAAGGTGGTTTAAAAACATATAAATATAAATTTACAAAAGTTAAAATAGAATTATTCCCACAGTAAAATTAAAAACTTTTAAAAGCTTTTTAAAAAGCAGTAACAATGGAGCGGGGGAATCCAATACATTAACACAGGTCCAGAAGCCTACTGGAACAAAAAAAAATTGCCTGCCTCTGAAAATATAACACAGAGAGAGCTAGCCTAGCCTCCCTGGGAAGGGAGTTCCAGAGCCTTGGAGCAGCCACTGAGAAGGCCCTCTCCCACATCCCCATCAGGTGTGCCTCGGAGGTTGGTGGGACTGCGAGAAAGGCCTCCCCAGAAGCTCTCAGAGCACAGACAAGCTCACATGGGAGAATACTATCTTTCAGATTTCCTGGACCCAAGTCATTTAGGGCTTTATAGGTGATAACCAGCACTTTGCATTGTTCCCGGAAACAGACTGGAAGCCAGTGGAGCTGTTGTAACAGTGGAGTTGTACACTCCCTGTAACCAGCTCCAGTCAACAATCTGACTGCAACTCGTTGAACCAGCTGAAGTTTCCGAACACTCTTCAAAGGCAGCTCCATGTAGAGAGTGTTACAGTAATCCAAACAGGATGTAACTAAACCATGTGTCACCATGTCCAGGTCAGATATCTTTAATTCCCACAGTTCAGGACAAAGTGAATGTAAGATTGGGAAAATTCTCAAAGTTCAGGATGAATTGAATTTAAGAATGGAAAAATGTGAAACCACAATTCACAGATCCTTCATTCCCCACTGCCTGCCTACTCTGCTTCTTCTTTTGAACTCGCTTGGCATTGTCAGCTCTCATGCAGATGGATGTGATTTTTAAGATACATTCCATATGCTTGATATAAAGATACCTATTGCCTGCCGATATCTGTTGTCCCTTTTCCATGGTTATCCTTTCTCTTTGCATAATGGGACAGCATGGCTCACACCATTGTGTTTGTCACATCAAGCAATGCAGATTTAGAACTGGATGTATCACATGCTGTACAGACACAATAGGCCTGTTCAGATGACACGCGAAGCCATGGTTAGGCCACTAACCCTTTTGCAGCAAATGATTAGTGAGCATGTCTAAACCATGGTTATGTAGCCACCATGGTTAGAAATGATTCACACAACATGCTAAGTCATGGCTGACACAACATGCTAAGTCATAATCTTTAGCTCAAAATGGCTTTGCATGTTGTCTGAACAGGGTCAAGGTCACAGCATGTGTCAATTTACTGGCAATGCAAGTATGCTAAAGAACAGTGTTCCAGATCGATCCTTGGTGTAGGATTGCAGCAGCAATAAAGAACTCCAAATCAATGCTGGTTGTTGTTGTTTTCTTCTGCAGTCTTTTATATCAATCTAAAACATATTTGCTTGGAAATAACTTCCATGGGAATTTAGGCATGCAGATCTAGGTAGGTCTAGTACTTTTAATTGAAAGTAAATTCAATTACAATCAATGTAACTTTCAAAGCAAATGTGCTTAGTATCCAGGCATTAGGATAAGAGAAAGTTACCCATGATTTTGTGCTTCTTAATTAAAAAAAAATTGAATATTCTACTTTTGAGTCTTCTCCAAATAAAAAGGCCCCTTTTTCTCGTGGATATTTGCACTTAGACTAAAATGAAGCATGATTCCCTCACTGACTTCATTTGCCATGGAAACCAATTCCTTTTCTGTTCCACTGCAGTAGGAGCCTTCTAACCTCTATCTGTCATAGCAGCCCTAAAAATGTATCTGTTATAAATTCATAGTACACCGTGTGCGTGTGTGTGTGTGTGTGTTAAAAAATTCAAAAACCTTTCTCTCACAGATTCATTGAAAATGCTAAACTACTGTCAAAGGATCCACCAGTTCACACAAGATAGCTGATGGCAAACTGAAGAATTATTATCTATGCCCTGATAACTCTTATATCCAGGCTACCCTAATAGCTGGGCCACATTCCCAGGGCCATATGTGCTACTCAAAGTCAGGGTAAGGACTCTATTGAATCAGGAGCAGTGTGCCTCAGCTTAGACTAGGGGTCGAGGACCTCTTTCAACCAGAGAGCCAAATTCCGGTGATGGAGGCTGCATTCCGGTGGTGAGAAGGGCAAAGGCCAAAAGCAGTGGGAACAAAAATACCAGCATATTTTAATTTAAAGCTCTTGCCGACAGTAACTAAACTTTAGGAGAGGCATTTCAACGTTTTAAAACTGAGAGGAAAGGGAGCAGTGCAAAACCCAGGAAATCACCGAACTATTGGCAGACAATCAGAGAGGAAAGGAGACGGGGCCAAAGCAAGGGGTGGGACCATCTGGTAGCTATAGTATAGACAGCCATGGAAAAGCAGCCTGCCAAATGCCCTGGAAATTGTTTAGAGCTTCGAGGAGGAAATTCCAGTGTTCGAAAGCCCTTGAGGAGGGCTCCTTTGAGGATGGAAAAGACTCAACGGGCCTATTCTCCTTCCCAGTACTCAACACTACCACTCCCATTGGCCAAAAAAATAGGGACGGTGTAAAAGCCGGAACGGAACGGAACAGGCCGGAACAGCCCCATTATATTAAAAAACCATACCAAAAACAGTGGCATGTGTTAGCAACACTTGAGAACAATATTTTAGGACTAAAACCATTGCAATATTATATCACTATTAACCCCAAAACTCCCAAAACGACGTCCGGAACAGAATGGGATGGCCGGAACGGCCACTACTGAACAAGCGATATCAACCAAACTCACCAGTCATACATAACTAAATGGCAGGGATGCAATAAGCCACAAAAGTTGCCCCGAAACCACGTTCAGATACCCGTTCCGGGCAAAAACGCATATTGCGCAAAACGGGCCGTAACGGCAGCTTCCCAATGAGGAAAGTCAACCAAACTCAACAGATGCACATAACTAGGTGGGACAAATATAGAAAGCTCCAAAAGTTGCCCCGAAACCACGTTCAGATAACCGTTCCGGGCAAAAACGCGTATTGCGCAAAAAGGGCCGTAACGGCAGCTTCCCAATGAAGTAAGTGAACCAAACTCACCAGATGCACTTGACAAGGTGGGACAAATATAGAAAGCTCCAAAAGTTGCCCCGAAACCACGTTCAGATACCCGTTCCAGGCAAAAACGCGTATTGCGCAAAAACGGCCGTAACGGCAGCTTCCCAATGAAGTAAGTGAACCAAACTCACCAGATTCACATGACAAGGTGGGGCAAATATAGAAAGCTCCAAAAGTTGCCCCGAAACCACGTTCAGATACCCGTTCCGGGCAAAAACGTGTATTGCGCAAAACGGGCGTAACGGCAGCTTCCCAATGAGATAAGTGAGCCAAACTCACCAGATGCACATGACAAGGTGGGACAAATATAGAAAGCTCCAAAAGTTGCCTCAAAACCACGTTCAGATACCCGTTCCGGGCAAAAACGCGTATTGCGCAAAAACGGCCGTAACGGCAGCTTCCCAATGAGGTAAGTGAACCAAACTCACCAGATGCACTTGACAAGGTGGGGCAAATATAGAAAGCTCCAAAAGTTGCCCCCAAACAACGTTCAGATACCCGTTCCGGGCAAAAAAGTGTATTGCGCAAAATGGGCCGTAATGGCAGCTTCCCAATGAGGTAAGTCAACCAAACTCACCAGATGCACATGACAAGGTGGGACAAATATAGAAAGCTCCAAAAGTTGCCCCAAAACCACGTTCAGATACCCGTTCCGGGCAAAAACGCGTATTGCGCAAAATGGGCCGTAACGGCAGCTTCCCAATGAAGTAAGTGAACCAAACTCACCAGATTCACATAACTAGGTGGGGCAAATATAGAAAGCTCCAAAAGTTGCCCCAAAACCACGTTCAGATACCCGTTCCGGGCAAAAACGCGTATTGCGCAAAACGGGCTGTAACGGCAGCTTCCCAATGAGGTAAGTGACCCAAACTCACCAGATGCACATGACAAGGTGAGACAAATATAGAAAACTCCA
The DNA here is from genome assembly GCF_023053635.1 of Elgaria multicarinata webbii. Taxonomy (NCBI): domain Eukaryota; kingdom Metazoa; phylum Chordata; class Lepidosauria; order Squamata; family Anguidae; genus Elgaria; species Elgaria multicarinata. The sequence continues at coordinate 65,062,596 of NC_086173.1, read as the reverse complement.
AAAGTTGCCCCGAAACCACGTTCAGATACCCGTTCCGGGCAAAAAAGCGTATTGCGCAAAAACGGCCGTAACGGCAGCTTCCCAATGAGGTAAGTCAACCAAACTCACCAGATGCACTTGACAAGGTGGGACAAATATAGAAAGCTCCAAAAGTTGCCCCGAAACCACGTTCAGATACCCGTTCCGGGCAAAAACGCGTATTGCGCAAAAACGGCCGTAACGGCAGCTTCCCAATGAAGTAAGTGAACCAAACTCACCAGATTCACATAACTAGGTGGGGCAAATATAGAAAGCTCCAAAAGTTGCCCCAAAACCACGTTCAGATACCCGTTCCGGGCAAAAACGCGTATTGCGCAAAACGGGCTGTAACGGCAGCTTCCCAATGAGGTAAGTGACCCAAACTCACCAGATGCACATGACAAGGTGAGACAAATATAGAAAACTCCAAAAGTTGCCCCGAAACCACGTTCAGATACCCGTTCCGGGCAAAAAAGCGTATTGCGCAAAAACGGCCGTAACGGCAGCTTCCCAATGAGGTAAGTCAACCAAACTCACCAGATGCACATGACAAGGTGGGACAAATATAGAAAGCTCCAAAAGTTGCCTCAAAACCACGTTCAGATACCCGTTCCGGGCAAAAACGTGTATTGCGCAAAAAGGGCCGTAACGTCAGCTTCCCAATGAGGTAAGTGAACCAAACTCACCAGATGCACATGACAAGGTGGGACAAATATAGAAAGCTCCAAAAGTTGCCCCGAAACCACGTTCAGATACCCGTTCCGGGCAAAAACGCGTATTGCGCAAAACGGCCGTAACGGCAGCTTCCCAATGAGATAAGTGAACCAAACTCACCAGATGCACATGACAAGGTGGGACAAATATAGAAAGCTCCAAAAGTTGCCCCGAAACCACGTTCAGATACCCGTTCTGGGCAAAAACGCATATTGCGCAAAACGGGCCATAACGGCAGCTTCCCAATGAGGTAAGTCAACCAAACTCACCAGATGCACATGACTAGGTGGGACAAATATAGAAAGCTCCAAAAGTAGCCCCGAAACCACGTTCAGATACCCGTTCCGGGCAAAAACGCGTATTGCGCAAAAACGGCCGTAACGGCAGCTTCCCAATGAGATAAGTGAACCAAACTCACCAGATGCACATGACAAGGTGGGACAAATATAGAAAGCTCCAAAAGTTGCCCCGAAACCACGTTCAGATACCCGTTCTGGGCAAAAACGCATATTGCGCAAAACAGGCCATAACGGCAGCTTCCCAATGAGGTAAGTCAACCAAACTCACCAGATGCACATGACTAGGTGGGACAAATATAGAAAGCTCCAAAAGTAGCCCCGAAACCACGTTCAGATACCCGTTCCGGGCAAAAACGCGTATTGCGCAAAAACGGCCGTAACGGCAGATTCCCAATGAGGTAAGTCAACCAAACTCACCATACGCACATTAATAGGTGGGACAGCAATTCAATAGTCCTGTTTCTAGAAAATCACCGAAAGGAGCATTCTCTACAATCCAGTTCTTGTCTTCAGCAATACAACAGTATTACACTTCATCTTGGTCTTTGTGCTTAATGGGTGATCAGTGCAAGAAACCCAAGAAGGACACCATGGTTCTGTGCGAGGGAGCATGTCAGGACTGGTACCATCTCTCTTGCCTTGAGATAAATCAAGCTTCTCGTGGTATATTCAAATGTCCAAAGTGTTGTGAGAAATGAATAATCTACACTGTAGGCAAAAATTTATGTTAACAGGTGCTATATGTTAGCATTTACATTTACACACACATACACACACACACAAACAGAGAGAGAGAGAGAGAGAGAGAGAGAGTACATATAGATAGATATTATGTACATTGTTTTTGTTCTTACTGTTTGTGGTTATTTTTCTTGTATTCATGTTGTCATAAAGAATATGACTAAAGAAGTGTATATGTTAATAAAGCTTCAGAACATCACAGCCAATGACAATGGGTTATACTGAATCAAACAAATGGTCAACCTAGCTCCCTCTTATTCACATGGGGCTAACCTATTCAAAACACCTAACATACAATTAAAAATTGTGTGATTGGCTTTTAAAAATAAATTCCATGTTTGGGGAGGGGAGGGGTACCTGTCAAGATTGTGGAATGTGGGCATTAACGCTTTGTCTCCTGGTGTGATAAGGGTGACCAGATGACCCGGAAAACCCGGGGGACCTCTGGAAAAATGGAGATCTCCAGGGCAACCGGGACTGGCACCCAATTTCCTGGGGGAAAGGGCTGAGGGGGAAGGCCTCCATTAGCCCTGGAAGGGGTTGGGGGCCACGTTTTTGGACTTCCTGGAATGCAGCCTCCAGTACTCCCATGGCAATCCTCAAAAGACCTGGGCTTTTTTGACAGAACATTTATATCCCACCCGCCACCCAGAAACGCATGGTGAACTACAATGGCCTTTCCCAATTTTGTAATAACCCTGTGGGATAAGTTAGGTTGAAAGATGTGAATAGCCACAGGTCATTGTAAGCTTCATGATGGAATGAGACAGGCCAACTCCAACAATGCCATCATGGACTGATATTTTAAGCACACTATCAAACCACATGACAACTATGGGCTTCTGTAGGAAACCATCTTTGCAGAACTTCACTCTGGATTCTGAGAAAGTTTATTAAATGTTCCAGTTAGTACAATGAAAGTAGTTTATTTGATTGCATTCACACACATAGAAGTTGCCTTTCGAGGCAATTTCCCGACAATAGATAGTGCATCATTTTCCTCACCCATAATTTTCTTTTCCAGCTAATTTTGGGAATATGAACTATGGCCCGGAATGGGTAACAGAACCTGACTTTCATGGAAATTTCAGAGGTTATTATATCTGTCCCACCTAGTAATGCGCATCTGGTGAGTTTGGTTGACTTACATCATTGGAAAGCTGCCATTACGGCCCGTTTTGAGCAATATGGGTTTTTGCCTGGAACGGGTATCTGAACGTGGTTTCGGGGCAACTTTTGGAGCTTTCTATATTTGTCCCACCTTGTCATGTGCATCTGGTGAGTTTGGTTGACTTACCTCATTGGGAAGCTGCCGTTACGGCCGTTTTTGCGCAATACACTTTTTTACCCGGAACGGGTATCTGAACGTTGTTTTGAGGCAACTTTTGGAGCTTTCTATATTTGTCCCACCTTGTCATGTGTATCTGGTGAGCTTGGTTGACTTACCACATTGGGAAGCTGCCGTTACGGCCCTTTTTGCGCAATACACTTTTTTGCCTGGAACGGGTATCTGAACGTGGTTTGGGGCCAACTTTTGGAGCTTTCTATATTTGCCCCACCTTGTCAAGTGCATCTGGTGAGTTTGGTTCACTTACCTCATCGGGAAGCTGCCGTTACGGCCCGTTTTGCGCAATATGCGTTTTTGCCCGGAACGGGTATCTGAACGTGGTTTCGGGGGAACTTTTGGAGCTTTCTATATTTGTCCCACCTTGTCATGTGCATCTGGTGAGTTTGGTTCACTTACCTCATTGGGAAGCTGCCGTTACGGCCGTTTAGCGCAATACGCGTTTTTGCCCGGAACGGGTATCTGAATGTGGTTTTGGGGCAACTTTTGGAGCTTTCTATTTTTGTCCCACCTTGTCATGTGCATCTGGTGAGTTTGGTTGACTTACCTCATTGGGAAGCTGCCGTTACGGCCGATTTTGCGCAATACGCATTTTTGCCCGGAACGGGTATCTGAACGTGGTTTCGGGGCAACTTTTGGAGCTTTCTATATTTGTCCCACCTAGTTATGTGCATCTGGTGAGTTTGGTTGACTTTCCTCATTGGGAAGCTGCCGTTACGGCCGTTTTTGCGCAATACGCGTTTCCCCCCGGAACGGGTATCTGAACGTGGTTTCGGGGCAACTTTTGGAGCTTTCTATATTTGTCCCACCTTGTCATGTGCGTCTGGTGAGTTTGGTTCACTTACCTCATTGGGAAGCTGCCGTTACGGCCCGTTTTGCGCAATATGCGTTTTTGCCCGGAACGGGTATCTGAACGTGGTTTCGGGGCAACTTTTGGAGCTTTCTATATTTGTCCCACCTTGTCATGTGCATCTGGTGAGTTTGGTTGACTTACCTCATTGGGAAGCTGCCGTTACGGCCGTTTTTGCGCAATACGCGTTTTTGCCTGGAACGGGTATCTGAACGTGGTTTCGGGGCAACTTTTAGAGCTTTCTATATTTGTCCCACCTTGTCAAGTGCATCTGGTGAGTTTGGTTCACTTACCTCATTGGGAAGCTGCCGTTATGGCCCATTTTTGCGCAATACACGTTTTTGCCCGGAACGGGTATCTGAACGTGGTTTCGGGGCAACTTTTGGAGTTTTCTATATTTGTCTCACCTTGTCATGTGCATCTGGTGAGTTTGGGTCACTTACCTCATTGGGAAGCTGCCGTTACAGCCCGTTTTGCGCAATACGCGTTTTTGCCCGGAACGGGTATCTGAACGTGGTTTCGGGGCAACTTTTGGAGCTTTCTATATTTGCCCCACCTAGTTATGTGAATCTGGTGAGTTTGGTTCACTTACTTCATTGGGAAGCTGCCGTTACGGCCCATTTTGCGCAATACGCGTTTTTGCCCGGAACGGGTATCTGAACGTGGTTTCGGGGCAACTTTTGGAGCTTTCTATATTTGTCCCACCTTGTCATGTGCGTCTGGTGAGTTTGGGTCACTTACCTCATTGCGAAGCTGCCGTTACGGCCGTTTTTGCGCAATACGCGTTTTTGCCTGGAACGGGTATCTGAACGTGGTTTCGGGGCAACTTTTGGAGCTTTCTATATTTGTCCCACCTTGTCATGTGCGTCTGGTGAGTTTGGTTCACTTACTTCATTGGGAAGCTGCCGTTACGGCCCGTTTTGCGCAATATGCGTTTTTGCCCGGAACGGGTATCTGAACGTGGTTTCGGGGCAACTTTTAGAGCTTTCTATATTTGTCCCACCTTGTCAAGTGCATCTGGTGAGTTTGGTTCACTTACCTCATTGGGAAGCTGCCGTTATGTCCCATTTTTGCGCAATACACGTTTTTGCCCGGAACGGGTATCTGAACGTGGTTTCGGGGCAACTTTTGGAGTTTTCTATATTTGTCTCACCTTGTCATGTGCATCTGGTGAGTTTGGGTCACTTACCTCATTGGGAAGCTGCCGTTACAGCCCGTTTTGCGCAATACGCGTTTTTGCCCGGAACGGGTATCTGAACGTGGTTTCGGGGCAACTTTTGGAGCTTTCTATATTTGCCCCACCTAGTTATGTGAATCTGGTGAGTTTGGTTCACTTACTTCATTGGGAAGCTGCCGTTACGGCCCATTTTGCGCAATACGCGTTTTTGCCCGGAACGGGTATCTGAACGTGGTTTCGGGGCAACTTTTGGAGCTTTCTATATTTGTCCCACCTTGTCATGTGCGTCTGGTGAGTTTGGTTCACTTACCTCATTGGGAAGCTGCCGTTACGGCCCATTTTGCGCAATATGCGTTTTTGCCCGGAACGGGTATCTGAATGTGGTTTCGGGGCAACTTTTGGAGCTTTCTATATTTGTCCCACCTTGTCATGTGCGTCTGGTGAGTTTGGTTCACTTACCTCATTGGGAAGCTGCCGTTACGGCCCGTTTTGCGCAATATGCGTTTTTGCCCGGAACGGGTATCTGAACGTGGTTTCGGGGCAACTTTTGGAGCTTTCTATATTTGTCCCACCTTGTCATGTGCATCTGGTGAGTTTGGTTGACTTACCTTATTGGGAAGCTGCCGTTACGGCCGTTTTTGCGCAATACGCGTTTTTGCCTGGAACGGGTATCTGAACGTGGTTTTTGGGCAACTTTTGGAGCTTTCTATATTTGCCCCACCTTGTCAAGTGCATCTGGTGAGTTTGGTTCACTTACCTCATTGGGAAGCTGCCGTTACGGCCCGTTTTGCGCAATATGCGTTTTTGCCCGGAACGGGTATCTGAACGTGGTTTCGGGGCAACTTTTGGAGCTTTCTATATTTGTCCCACCTTGTCAAGTTCATCTGGTGAGTTTGGTTGACTTACCTTATTGGGAAGCTGCCGTTACGGCCGTTTTTGCGCAATACGCGTTTTTGCCTGGAACGGGTATCTGAACGTGGTTTTGGGGCAACTTTTGGAGCTTTCTATATTTGCCCCACCTTGTCAAGTGCATCTGGTGAGTTTGGTTGACTTTCCTCATTGGGAAGCTGCCGTTACGGCCCGTTTTGCGCAATACGTGTTTTTGCCCGGAACGGGTATCTGAACGTGGTTTCGGGGCAACTTTTGTGGCTTATTGCATCCCTGCCATTTAGTTATGTATGACTGGTGAGTTTGGTTGGTATCGCTCGTTCCCTAGTGGCCGTTCCGGCCATCCCATTCTGTTCCGGGCGTCGTTTTGGGAGTTTTGGGGTTAATAGTGATATAATATTGGTATGGGTTTAGTCCTAAAATATTGTTCTCAAGTGTTGCTAACACATGCCACTGTTTTTGGTATGGTTTTTTAATATAATGGGGCTGTTCCGGCCTGTTCCGTTCCGTTCCGGCTTTTACACCGTCCCAAAAAAATACCCTCTCAGCATTGCCAGGTAGGTAACACATTTTACTTTGGGTTGGGAAGGAATTGAGGCCTATTAGCTCTCTCCCATGTTTGAGCAAGGTATTTTGTAAACTGTGGCCTTAGTTCCCCTCACTCTTTCTTTGTTCAAGAGAAATGTCCAAGTAAAACCATGAAGCCAAAGCTTTTCAAAGGGCAAGACCACAGTATGCATTGTCAATGGTCTCAAATACTCTGAGCAGAATCAAATGTCCAAAAAATTGTATGTCCATGTTGATTAAGTACTGCTTTTAGGTGAAGTAGACTAGTGCTGTGCTGAACTCTCCTTCCTATTTTCCTGACACTTTTCTCTCCCTATAAAGCAGCATTGTTTTTTCTGCCTCTTTCACAGGGAGGCAGAGAAGTCTGAATAATATTCTCAGTAGGGTGGGGTGGGGAGTGACAGCTTTTCCACTTACCTTTCTAAGTGTAGGAGGTGGTTGTGAACAGAAAGTTTTCCATGCAGTAGCTCTTCCTGGGGGCTAAACTAGATGTTCTTTAAATCATGCATAGCAGAGCTATGCTAAGTGTGATTGACTTACTTAACCTCTATTTAAGTGCCTACAACTCCAATTCGGATTGGGACCACAGCAATTCAGTAGATGGGATTTAAGATTTCCTACTCCTATTTATGTGCTGAAATTACACACACGCACACAGGTTTTGTTTTTGTTTTTAAACACCTATCCATGGATTCTGATAGATTCTTGCTCAGGTTTACTTCCCTCTTTGCTTCAATGGAGGGGATGGCCCCATGTATTACTTTGATCATGCAGAGCTTTTTCCTCTACAGAAGTGGAAATAATCACTGGATTGAAGCTGTTGTTTCTTGTAACTTTGTAGAGTTCAATAAAATAAAAACAAAGCTGAATAATTTGTATGTTATGCAACTAATTGCAGAATACAGACTGGTCATTTTTTTATTTAGTGTGCACATGTTACAAGATATTACTTTTCGGTGTTTTGTATTGCCTATTAAGAAATAAATGTTTTTAAAACATAAAAATAAAAGTATATTAAAACGGTTCTGATTTCAAAGAATGAATGCCTTCCTGAACATTTTAAAGTATTTTTTTATTGCTAGAACTCATCCTGGATGAAGTCATTTATTGACCAATGTGATTAACCATGCCAATTAGATTCACCTCCTTGCAACTTGTTAAATAATTATTTACTGTTTCCTCTTTGAGTAATCAATTATGTTAATAATTCCCAAAATGAAATATGAATATCATCACGATGACTGCTTGCTGTTTCACTCAACATAAAACATCTTGATTCTTTACACTCCATTGAATCCAAACCTTGAGAAAATGAGGCATGGTGATGCTTATTGCACAAAATGCATCTAGAAGTTGTAAAGCCTCACCAGCTGGGAAATGGAAGGAAGCATTTGGGTGAATATTTAGATCAAACAGAAGAGAGATATTGCTCTGCGTTTTATTATAAAAGGGTTTTTTGTTTCTGAAGGCCACTGGAGCGTGTTGGCTGTGCCACGAATTTCTGCTTTAAAATGATGCTTCTTCCCAAAATGGATCTGTCAATTTGATCAAAAGGGGGAAGGTAAAGCAATTACAGCTCAGCATCACTAATAATGTGGTTAACAGATGAGTTCACATTAACTTTTTAAGCTCTAATTTGAGACAATTGTAAGGTAGGAACATTTCTTCTTTTCTTGTGAGAGTTCATGCCATATTGTTTGCAGTAGCCCTGGTTTTTACTCCTTTTTCAGTATGGTGTGCTGAATCTGAATCTTAAGGGCAAAACTAATGCTCCAGCAGGGTTGCATAAGTAGGATTTATAAGGTTTGCCTCTTGGCCCTCCAGGTGAACCTTGAGCACCATACAGGCACATGTTCTTTTATGGACATGGAACGCTGAGGAAGGGCGAGGAGAGGAAGCTGGCTTATCAGTGAGCCTGGTGGGTGAGTGGCTGATTGGCCACCTGCCCTTTTCGCCAAATTACAGAGCCATTCTTCTCTCTAAGCTGGAGAACCAGGTGGAACAGAAGTAAAATTAGTGCAGAATTGGACTGCAAAGGCATCTGAATGGGAAACTGAATTGGCCAGGGCTATTTCGCTGATATGAGTAAGGAAAATGGGGTTTAAAAAAAGAAAAAAGATGGGGGAGAGAAAAGCAGAGGAAGAAATAAATAGAGGGAGTCTGGGATTTTATTTTATTTTATTTTGGAAGCAAGGAATTGGGGAGGATTCTGGGACTAGGAAATGGGATTGGAATGAAAACTAATGGAAGGGGAAATTTGTGACATGAAATTCAGTTTTAGCTCTTGAGCAAATTACATCTCAGCCTTACTGAGCTGTCCTCTGTAAAATGGACTTTGTGTTGCAACAGCAAATGAGACAAACAAAGGAGCTCTGACCTGTAATTGTGGGTGGGTGGTGGCAAGTTGCTTCTTTTCATCTAGGACACCCCTTTGCTTTCAGCAGTGGCCAGGTGATTGCGTATCAGAAGCTTACAAGCATAGCATGAAGGCAATAATATTCTCCTGTTGCTTATCCCTGACATCTGGTACATTGTCTCTGAACAAGGAGGCTCCATTTAGATGTCATGACTGATAGGAATGACTTCCATTGATGAATTGGAGCTGGTAGGAGGAGCTTTGGCTTTATAGAACTGAAGACGGTTGAAATAGGAGTGACTAAACAAGGCTGAGGGGCTTGTAAGCGCCCTCACATTCGGGAGTCACAAACTGTACCTCAATAGCAATTGTCACAGATGTGCAACATTTCCCCAGGAAAGTGAAACTAAGCATAAATGATCCCATTTTTTGAGGATGAAATCATCAACTGCACTGTAAAATGGCCCATTTTGCTGTTAAGTGGCAAATTTGAGCCATTTGTCACCATCTCACCTGGCTGATGACCTATAGATAAAGTATCAGAGGCAAATAATAATGGGATCCAGGGATGCAGTCTGACATAAGTGGCTCAGGCTTTCCTTCGGGGGCTTTCCTAATATAGTTTATCTGCTTCACTCTGGAGATTATCAGTGTAACGGATTTGCTGTCCAAATAAATTAGTCCGGGTGGCAGAACTGGATGATTGACAAAGCGCCAAAAGCATTGCTTTGCCAGTTGTCTACAAAGTCTTGCCTGGAATATCAAGCACACCTAACATTGAGAACAATATAGTTCTTTTTCTTTTTTCTTTTAAAAAACCATGTTTTAAATATGTTCATACAAAATAAGCCTATTTTGGTAGGGTTGCTGTTACCCTACCAAAATAACAGTGATTTTGGTTGCTGTTACCCTACCAAAATAACAGTGATTTTGGAGCAGTAATTTTGACATGTATCAGTCAGGTACCTAGAGAGACCCCCTTTTCATTCCAGAAAGTTCCTCACACTCTGTAAGCCACATTAGCAAACCAGTGGCACAAGTTGTTCAACTAGACAGTGCTATCAGTATAGCTTGCATGCTGAAGTGTCATAAAGATAGGTCAGGGATAGTAGCTCAGTGGTAGAGCAGATGCCTTGCATGCAAAGATTGCCGGTTCAATTCTCGGTGTCTCCCTTTTAAAATGACAAATCAGGCAGCACATTATGTAGGACCCCCAAGAGCTACTAGCAGTCACAGGTGTCAAAAGTGGTCTAGATGGCCATGTAGCAGGGGTGCAGAACCTCTTTCAGCCTGAGGGCCAAATTCCATTTTGGAGAAGCTCTCAGGGGGCACATTCCAGTGGTGGGTATGGCTGAAAGCAAAAGGGGTGGGGCCAAATAACCAAAATACCAGTACTTTTTGCTTAAAGGACTTGCTGCCAGTAACAATAGCATCGGAAAGAGATTTCAACCTTTTAGAATGAGGAAAAGCCAGGAAACCATCAAACCATCAGTGGTTAGAGGAAAGGAGGTGAGCCAGAGGAAAGGTGCATGGCGTCCTGGGCCTGATTTGGCCCCAGGGCCGAAGGTTCAACACATGATTTACAGACACATAATTCTCACAGCATCCAGCCAAATGTCACCTGAATCTCTCCAACATTGTATACTTTATGACATAAATGTTCCCTCAGAGACATATTTAATCCTTCACAGCTGAGTGAACCAAGACACTGTGGGCCCAATTTGATTACCTCTTCATCGTTACAGCCCTTCACTGCAGAGCCAGGAACCTTCTGACTTGGTTGCTGCCCTAAGGAATTTACTATCTGATAAATTTTTTAACATTCACATGGCTGTAAATGCGGACTTGCATGTGTCCGACAGAATCTGAAGTAGAACTGGCTGATTTCGTAAGGGAAATAACACTAGCTTAGCTAGTGCATATCACTGCATAGCTATATCACTGCATAGCTATAGATACTCTTCTATTTATTCCAATGACATGCATAACTCCACATTTGATTTCAGCCTTTGAAGAGAATCCTTCCAAAAGTTCCAGGCCCCTAAGACCTGCCGATTTCAATAACAATTTTAAGTGCGCACAGCGCTGGGCTGGGCTGCAGCTGCCATAGGTCCATTCTGAATCTAGGAATAAGCTTTTAGCATTGTGATCAAATCTCCTCCAGTTGTTATTCGGCAATTGTGAAAGGCTACATGAGCTGAGCAGACAGAAGGTTCCTGGCTCTGCCGTGAAGGGCTGTAACAATGAAGAGGTAATCAAATTGGGCCCACAGTGTCTTGGTTCACTCAGCTGTGGAGGATTAAATATGTCTCTGAGGGAACATTTATGTCATAAAGTATACAATGTTGGAGAGATTCAGGTGACATTTGGCTGGATGCTGTGAGAATTATGTGTCTGTAAATCGTTGACTGCTCCGGAAGACACACACACACAAAAAACACCGCACCCAAGTATTTTGTACCAACTGACCCCAAACTGAGAATAAAAGAAACTGGTATGCCATGGTGAGTGAAGGTTTGTGTTTATCATTTATATAGGGTTTCTGGATGACATATTACAGCTCTGTCTACTGTCATTATTGTGCCACTGTTATCCTCATGCAGCCCTACATGGTTTTCTGTGAAACACTTGGCATGTATCTGTCTGGAATAGAATGAGCTGTCCTTCTGAAATGAGCATTCAGCAACTTTACTCTTGTGGCAGGTAGCATCTTGCCTCCAGACAACTTGGTCCAGCAGCTTCCTCCTCAGTCCAACAAACACAACGCTCTTTTAGGTTACAGCACTGGAGCCCCTCTGAAACCTATCTGACCAGCAGCTCCAAATGTTGCCCTTGTCGTTAGGATGCTGTTGCCCTTGTCTTTAGGATGCTGCTAAACACCATGTTCTTATGCCAGGTGGTATTCCCAGCCCAAAATTTTCAGGGGCTTTTATCATGCCCTCATCATGAATGGGTGTCCAAATTGAATAAATCCATGCGCCCGATGTCTGAAGTGGCTTCTTGGCTACCATCAAAATGGTACTGGATAAGGGGCACCCCTTTCCTGAAATAAAATAGCAACCCGTGTTCTTTCCCTCATATGACGAAGTAGGGTCAAACTGCAAATGTGCATATACATTCCCTCACTCGAGACTGAAGTGGGCATTACCATGGCATCTCTAGCCAGGTTCCATAAGCCTGATGTCTGAAGGGGCTTCTTGGCTACTCTATAATTGGTACCAGTTAAGGGGAAGCCCCTTCCTGTGATCGAAAAGAAACCCCAATTCTTTGCCTCAGAGCATGAAGTATAAGGTCAGACTGTTCAAGGGCGTTACTATGGCGCCTCAGCCCTTCTGGCCTGTAGAACTGCTCAGTGATTGACTGAGCATCAGAATAATTGAAGAGCCCTTTTAGCTCATCAGACAATGTTGCCTGCCTATCTGGCATCCTACAAACATGGAATTTGCCATGTTGCCTGCAAACCTCTTATGCCATGGCAGTAAAGGATGGGTTGGCCAGCTTACCTCATATGGTTCAAGTGGATGTCCCCCCGGAGGTGAAGTAGCAACTAGAATTAAGCAGTTGGTTGACTAGGATGAGCCATAATTCCTGAAGCTCCTCTCAGCTCTAAAAAGCTGAAATATGTACCTGTTCACTGGTAGAATAGCTGCCTGCAGAGGGCCATGGATTGCTTGGATTCTGTCACTCACCTCGCTCAGATCTCAAGCCCAAGGATCTAGGTACACAAGAGCCAACTACAGGAACCTGTCCAAAAGGGCAAACTCCAGGAACCTGGACATCTGGCTACATGACCAGGTGTCGCTGACTTCATTATCCAGACCAGAAATATGGCAAGCAAGATTAATTGAGGGCTACCAGGACTTATGGCCCTAACCAGCCCTGAGGTAACTACATGAACAGTGGCCAGCTGTCAGGCCAAAATGAACATAGGCTAATAATTTATTTATTTATTTATTTATTACATTTTTATACTGCCCAATAGCCGAAGCTCTCTGGGCTGTTCACAAAAATTAAAACCATAATAAAACAACCAACAGGTTAAAAGCACAAATACAAAATACAGTATAAAAAGCACAACCAGGATAAAAACCACGCATCAAAATTGATATAAAATTAAAATACAGAGTTAAAACAGTAAAATTTAAATTTAAGTTAAAATTAAGTGTTAAAATACTGAGAGAATAAAAAGGTCTTATTATAAAAAATAATAAGAATTTGGATCAAAGCCCGATCACTACTGCAAAAAGACAGAGCTCCAAGAATGACAAATCTCGATATCCCAGCTTCTATCCCAGGCTTAAACCTAAATGTGTATGCAGTGATGAGGAAGACCGGCCCCATCCTGGCATCATATAAACATCTGCTAAAGGCCCAAACAGTGCTAATACCCAACAAAGCTTAATCGTGTCCACCAGAGGGCATTTGAGCTGAAGCCCTTTGACAAAGGGGGGCAGGTTATCAAGCTTGCACTGTAGTGTGGCTCTCTGGGTCCCCTAGCTCCTTTAACTTGAGGGCTTTCTGCGGATGAATGGGGGTTGTAGCATATGGAACCTACAAGTGCAAGCACCAAGGAACATCTCCTGGCCAAGTAGGCAGAAACTGTGTCCCTGGTAAGAGTCCTCACTGGCAGAGGACCAGCTAGGCAGGACAGCATGAGCGCTGCCGACTCACTCTCCCACTAGGCCTTGTTAAGATGTTCGGGGGGTACGCTTGTGACTATTGCCCTGAAACTGCGGGCTGGGAATGGGCGCAGCCGTGCCGTGTTCTTGTGTCGAGATCTGCCACCACCGGGATCAATGGGGAGAAATCATTGAAGACGACCTGAGTCCTGCTGCCTGCCATCATCAAGAGTCCCGTCACTGATTGCCAAAAACGTTACCGACTATGCCTCAAAGCCTAGGGCTCTACTATGATGCTGCACGTCATGCAGCCGAAAAAGACAGAGAGGCTGAGTAAGGGGTGGGACCAGCCTTTAAAGGCTTGGCCCTACCCCTGCCTTTATTCCCCTCCTCCACACCACAACTACAGTTTCTCCCCCTCACGCTGTGCCGGCTGAAAGGGATGAAAGACTTTCTGAAAATTAGTGAAGTAGAATTGACTTCCAAGGAAAAGTGCTTATGACTGCAGCTTCATATGGTTGAAATCCATCTTGTTTAAGTTGTTATTAGACTGTATTAATCTCCTTCCTCTCACTGACCAAGATCCAGAGTGCCATACGTCACTTTCCATGCACACACAAGTGGGGGTTTTTTCAGTCTCTCCCGTCCAGTGGCACTCCACCCAAAAGCGTGTCTCATGGAATCACTGTCACAAAGTATGAATGTAATGTCTATTTTTGACAATGATTCATTGTATTTCAGGGGGGCCTTATTCATTATCATCTGTGTTTGCTGACTGTGAGCGCTGATTGATTTGTTCTGTAGTTGCTATGCGCTAGTTTTAAGTGCAGGACGTGTTCTTAGATCAGGGGAGAGGGAGCTTGCTACAGATTCAAAGTGAGTTCTTGAAAAAAGAGAAAAGCTCCTTAATTCAAAAGGAGATGGGCCTTCACAAGGATGTTTCTGAAGTTAACTGTACATCTGTCTATGTCAGGGGAAAGTGCTCCCACAGGTAGATGTAGGAACTGTGATTAAGTCCGAAGCTTCTGTTTGAGTCAAACTGGATAGATAAGAAACTAGAGCTAATGTTAAGTAGAATGTTATAAATATTGAGATGTTTACCTGATAGATCCTGGGAGAATGAGAAACCTCACAAACATGATTACCAAAGCTCTGCCAACAATACCACATAGATAGATAGATAGATAGATAGATAGATAGATACATACATACATACATACATACATACATTCAAAGTTTATTGTATTAGACAAAGGCATCAAAAGAAAATATTTATACATATATACAGTAATATAAATATTTTAAACAGTGAAAAATTATACAGGTAACTTAGAATTTGCCATAACTAAAACTCAGCTTTCACTCAGCAGTCTGAATCTCCATGGCAGTTTATGGCAATTTCTCTCTTCCTAATCTTTTTTTCTATCAGAGCAAACAAAGCTACTTTATGTATCACATAACGGCATCACTAAATATAAATAAATATAAGTTCTCAATAATGACTATTTTGTTGGTGGAGAGGAATTCAAATTTAAATGATAAGTTTATTAAGAAACATTTTTTTCTATTATGTTTCTAATCATCCTAATTCTATTGTACATGGTGATATGTCTTGGTTGTTTCATCACTATAAACTTTTGTTATTCTCCAATACTGTTTGAGCCATAAATATATGTATATTATGGTACCATTTTGTAATGTCTGGCTTAGGGGGTGCTTCAGGGACCACTACCCACAAATTGATTCTTGAAGCCCAGTACACACAGCTGGGAGTTATAAATCTGTTGCTGAGTGGAGTCTATCCATACGGCCACAGTTTTCTCTCTTGGTCACAAACACACCTGTTCAGGTAAGGGAAGACAAGCTAGTCAGATGGAGTGGGAATGATAAACCCATCTCACCGGTAGAGCTGTCTTCCATTATAAGCTAACAGCTGTCTCCAGAAATGAAAGTGGCAATTCCCTACACCCCATGCACACATGCTCAGATCTCTGTAACTGCCGGCCACTTATGAAATACCTCTTTTTGTGACATGACCATTAATTGTTCCCAGGATGTACCGTGCATCTCTCACTTGCTGTTAGTTTATTTCTTGCTTCTGCCAAAAAAAGAAAAAGAAGAAAAGAATCAATGACATATACAAGCAGAAGTCTAAAATTTATACCTCCGCTGCACACAACAGATGTTTGTAAGGACATGCTGAAATATTGCTGTTGGTGTGTTTTGGGGACATCAGGCATTCTCGGGAAATGATAAGCTATTCAAAGGGAAACAAAACTTGATGAGCATCATATAGAAGACATTTTTCTTCCTATTCTTATCAATAATCCAAAGATCCACTTCTCTAACAAATTTTGCATATCAAAAACATAGGATGCTGCCTTATACGAGAACCTAGTATTTGTACATCTACTTCAGTGTTGTCCATTCTGAGTGGCAGCTGCTCTCTGTGGTTTTTCACATCACCTTACTACCAGATCCCATTTTTTTTAACTGGAGATGCCAGGGATTGAATCTGGATGCCAAGTATGTGTTCAGCTGCTGAGATATGATCCCCCTCTGGATGCTGGGATTTTCATTCCTGCTTTCAAGTGATTCTTAAATAGTATATGTCTTATTCATTTTCATTGTTCTCTGTCTTCCCTGGCTGATGCTATGGGAAATAAGCAAGATTTAATGGCTGGGAACCTAATAAACAACGACCATGGAAGTTGATAATTTTAATTATCGCATTGACAGACATTAACTACCAGGTGCTCTAGAGCCTGGCCCTAGTTCCTCCCCCTCCCAATTATTTCAGGTGTTACAAATTTGCTGACAGCATACATTTAAAGAGAAAGCAATTAGCAAACGATCACTCCGCACCTGCTCAGTAACTCACAAACTGGATCCTGGCACCCAGGGGTCTGACATTCTGTTTTCGTCACAATCTGGAAGACATTCAAACAGCTGTTGGATGCTTACTTTTCTTTCAGTCTGGTTGGGTATACATGTGAAAGTCTTATATGAAACATTCAGTTTTGTTTCCTTCAATGAAACTTCATATGGATCATGGCAAAGATTTATTTTAATGGCACACAAAATGACCTTAATGAGATAATGCTTCCAAGTACTCCAAGAGCAGGAATGATAAAAGCCCACCTTCTGTAAATATCCATAGTGATTAATATCTTTAGAAGGCCACATGGCTTCCAGATCACCACCTTGGCACATCTCAAATGTTGGGGAGAAGGAATGCAAAGAGAAAGATGGAGGAAGGAGATCAGTAAGGGCTGCTCTCCTTCCTAATAATAAGCTAATAACAACATGGGGGGGGGGAGGTATTTCAAATCCTGCAGCATATTCCTTCTCAAGAGCAAACTACAAAAACCTAAGGCAACAAAGCAGCAAACATCTCTCACTGTGGAATCACAGAAGGCACAGGCAAGCAATCAGAACAATAGGCCAGCATCAGCACAAAGGGACCACATCTAAAATGAAGGCATATATCAGCAACTAGGCAGAGTAGTAGATAGAATGTCAAATAGCTTGCGGAGAAAAGAATCAAGTGCAGTGTAGGCAACTTAGACGTGGCATACGAGTGGGCTGTAAGGGCCAATATACACAAAGCGCCACCATGCGGAGGTTCCTTGAACTTTTCCCCAGCTCAGCTCCCTCTGTGCAGCACAACATTCATGTTCGACTGTATGTGACAAACCCTCCTGTGACCCTCCTGTGTTGGGGAGGCCATTTTACATTTCTCCTCATGGCTACACAGGTTCTTCTTCAGTGACCTGCACACAGAGAGGAGCTCCCTGTCACTCTTCCACTACCTTACAGTGGAAGGTTTGCAGTAGTGCAAACCTACTGCAAACCTACTGCAAACCTTCCACTGTAAGGTAGTGGAAGAGTGACAGGGAGCTCCTCTCTGTGTGCGGGTCACTGAAGAAGAACCTGTGTAGCCATGAGGAGAAATGTAAAATGGCCTCCCCAACAGCCACTTGTTTGTGTGCTGGTGCAACAGCAGCGCATAGGATCGAGCCACTGGCCATTGGAAGAGGAATTAAACCCTGCCAAACAACTTTACCTAATGCACAGCAGATAAAGCATTTTACCGGGTCAAGAGTGTTCTTTCCCTCCTATTTGTCGGTGGATTCAGATTGCCCTTAACCTAACCGATCTTGCATGCTATATGCTTTCTTGATAGCCTCGTATGCTCATTAGCACAGAATTGATTCTCTGCCCTGGCCTCTGTTACTCAATCACTTGTCTCAGTTATCTCAAAAGAACAGGCAATTGTTGTCACTGGAGGGGTCATTCTTTACTCCTTTAGCCATTTAAGAGGCCCCACTCTTTTAGGGAGAGCTTGTGATTATTTTGCCAGCCTCACAACAAAAACCCCAATTATCCTGGCAGATCAACAAAATCACACACACACACACACACACACACACACACACACACACTGTTTAGTTTTAAGAATGTGCAAAAGAGAAGGCTTTGAGAATACATGCAACTTTAAAAAAAGATGAGAAAATGTTTGAGGGGCTTAAAAGCATGCTTGGTGTTGTTGTTTTGAAAATAAAATAAATGGAGTTGTATTCCACTCCTCTTTGTGTTGACATCCTTCTGTTCCATGATTTCTTATATCATCATGCCATCATCATCGGCAAAACAACAACCACACACAGCCACAGAAAAGATCATAGCAGCTCAGTGGCAGATGACGCATACAAAAAGTCTCAGGTTCAATCTGTAGTATCGCCAGATAGAGCTGGGAACTCTGGAGAGCCACTGGCTGTCATGGTAGAAATACGGAGCTGAATGGGCCAAACTCAGCACAAGGCAGCTCCCTGTGGTTGCCTTCTTCTGCACAAGGGCCCTTTGAAATAAATGGTAGCTTGGGCAAGTCCAGCTCCTGGTCTTTCCACTAGCTTTGCATGGGAGACACTCTCGGTGGGCAAAGCCATGATTGTTGCCATTCTTCCCCACTGCCTCCTTAGCAATACATGTATGTCTGCCGTGACCCCCAGGTTCCTATCCCTTTATCCCAGAGATGAAGAATCTCTTTAAGCTCAAGGGCCAAATTCCATTTCAGAACAGCTCTCAGGGGCTGCATCCCAATGGTGAGCAGAGCTGAAGGCAAAGACAAAAGAAGCGGAGCCAAAATATCAGCATCTAGTTTATCCCCTATGATTTGTAATTGCAGTCTACCTGCTTTCTTGCCCAGGAGCTCGACATAAGAATAGGTAGGGAATGGCAGAAGAGGCTAAATGAGTGGACTACAACGCAATGATGAGAGAGGTTGGGCCTGTGGGTCAAGACAGGGGACATTCCCCTATCACAGAGCTCTGAAGGCTATGTTTTTTCACATTTCTTGAACTTCAGTCTCACCTGTAAACTCAGTTTAACTTTCTGCCATCCCACAAATCCATCTGCTTCAAATTTGAGTACAGCTGCATGTAATTAATGGAAATAGCTACTGGGAAAAGATCATCAGCACCAGCAAATGGGGGAAAGCAGCAGCTCTAATTTGTGTGTGCCACTCAGAAATGACACAAAGTGCACGTGCTTTGTACCTGCGTATCTAATCTAGAGTACAAAACGTATTGTACACAGTATCCATCACTGTGGATGCCTACTACTTGCTTTCTAAATTGCAACTGCAGCTAGAAGTTTTGTGAGTCTACTGCAAATTGAACTGTGCTACGTATTCCATTGCATTTGAAAGGTTGGTGCACTATGGAATTTGCACACAATGTAGTGGAACATGTGAAATATGCATACTTGGGATTTTTACATTGTTTTTCGGTGGAGCTTCAGATAAACCCCCAAAAACTGAAACAGGAAATGCAAGTATTGTTTCCTGCTTATATCTTTCTTCTGTAATATTCAATAAGGGTGATTTTTAATCTCTTCCCCCAGAAAGACATGTTGTGCTCTGCTATTGGGACAGTGCATCCATCTCCTCTCAAGGGCTCATACAAACTCCTCTTTTGAATGTTTCAGATGATGTGCAGAAACAGGAAGTGAGAATTTCAGCACTTGTTTCAGAATGTCTGAAGCCAGAAGCCCTGTTCAGGCATTCAAAAAAGGGTTTTTTTAAAATCACATTCTAGCTCAGCAGTTCTCAACCTGTGGGTCGGGACCCCTTTGGGGGTCGAACGACCCTTTCACAGGGGTCGCCTAAGACCATAGGAAAACACATATTTCCGATGGTCTTAGGAAACTGTATTGACTGAACTATGTCATGTATCATCTTTTGTATTATTAAAGCTATTGTTATGTATTATTTTCATTAGCAAACCATCCCATGACAATGGATCGTGTAGAGAAGAACGAAAATAATTTTATGGTTGGGGGTCACCACAACATGAGGAACTGTATTAAAGGGTCGCGGCATTAGGAAGGTTGAGAACCACTGTTCTAGCTCATGTGGAGAGCCCACACAGAGAGGCAGGATCTACACTACTGCTTTATAACAGTTTATAAAAGTATTGACAACTGTTGGGGCCCAGGACACATTCCATACACTGTTTTCAAACCACTTTCAAAGTGTTATATCCTGCTTGGTGTAGATCTGGCCAGAGTCTCCTCTTCAGACAGTTGCCCTCCATGAGTGCAGAGCGACAAACCTGAGGGAGGAGAGGGGTGGGGTTGGAGCACTTCTTCCCATGCATTGTTGTGAACCCTTCTTTAAATGCCTGAACAGGGCTAGAGTGAGAACGACAGTTTTACACCATCTCCACTTGAACAAGCCAAGGGAAAAGATGCCTGCCATACTCTTTCACAGCACATCAGATTTCTCTGCTATTCTTCTAAACTACATTTGCTTTTTAAAATTATTTTTGACTTGAGCTAATGGGATGAGAATATATCATTTCTTTTCCAATTTTACATAGTTTCAAATCTTTTATTTGACAATGATGGGCTTGAACGCTCTTGAAAATCTGTTTTATTCTCTTAATTTTGCCTTAGAGCAGATAATGCATCTGGTGTCACTCACCAAATCACAGTGCACATTGACAAGCATTTAATTAGTTCTTAGGGTGTGAATCAAATGGAAAGGAGTCTTCATGTGGATGAAAGCACTTAACCTTTATGGGCTGCCAGGAAGTTAAAGGGAGTGTATTATTCAGAATGGTCTTATCTGGGTAAACTGATCAATGAAAGAGAGAGAACTGGAATCAAGATGGGAAAAGCACAAACTGCTTGGGGAGGGGGGGGAATAGAACGTTCAGTGCTATTTTAGCCTGTTTTTAAATGAGGCGTTAGCTACTATTTTCTCATCATTCCTATCCCAACAATTTGATGAATAATTTGCTAATAATATTTCTAGCTCGACACAGTTTCCAGTAAGCATACAACTGGAATGCTTATAAAAACAATCACATCACTTTCTTTAAAAAACTGTGCAATTATTATTAACATAATAAATATATTAAAATGGCATGCATACAACTTTAAAAGAGATAAGGCACATTCGAGTAAAAATAATAGCACAAAACCTAAAATGAAATACCGTTAAATGCAGTAACTTAGAAGGTGGGGCATTCTGAAGATTTTAATGGTCAGCCTAACACAGAAGAAGGTGGTCTATCAGCTACTCCCATACCAAAGTCACTTACAGTGCAATCCTGTACATGCCTATTCAGAAGTAAGCCCAGGTAAATGAGTATAGGCTTGCAGCTTTAGCGCTTTAAAGACCTAAATCAGAACTTTGCAGGGTGCTCATGAACAAATTGGTAGCCATTGCAGTTTTTAAAGCACTGGTTTGGCAAGGTATTTTCTCTGTTACCCATACCAGTTAATGGTCTTGCTCCTATGAGCTTCAGCACACGAGGCTAAAATCCCACATCCTTACCGGGGCTTCTGCTTCTGGATTCTTTGCAGGAATAAAATTGCCCCTTTACACGGGTGGACACATGCTTTGAGTTGGGGAATACCTTTCCATATGTTTCATTGTACAGCCACTAGATGGTGTTGTGGTTATACAGCAACTCCAGAATTCCATGGGAAAGAATTGACCTTTGAAGTCTTCTTTTCCACGATTTTTTTGAAAATGAGCTAAAGCTCAAAAAGCACAACAGATGCCCTGGAGTTTGGCAACATCGTGTAAGGGACCCACAAACTTCCATGAGGGTCAGTCAGTTGATTTTATTGTATATAACCATAGGTTCTTACCATTTTGGCAAAATGACAGCAAAAGAGAGACAATCACAGGAAAAAAAGTTGAACAAACCACTCAAATCAGTTCATCATGTGCCCAATCTTGAGGATTTGCACTGATGCTGAAGGGTTAACTTTTCCCTAGAATTGGGGGTGTGCTGTAGGATTATTTAAAGTATATTTGTATTAATTCACAAATTGCTGTAGTCTTCAATGAACAAGTCATCTTTTTTACTTTAACTTTAAAATCACAACACTTACCATTGAAAAATGACTTTTGTGCCAAACCCATTTCCC
The DNA here is from genome assembly GCF_023053635.1 of Elgaria multicarinata webbii. Classification (NCBI taxonomy): domain Eukaryota; kingdom Metazoa; phylum Chordata; class Lepidosauria; order Squamata; family Anguidae; genus Elgaria; species Elgaria multicarinata. The sequence continues at coordinate 65,040,577 of NC_086173.1, read as the reverse complement.
GACACAGAACTAATATTTCATTCCGTGATGACCCTGGCTTCCATGATGAATAGCACTGAGATTGCAAATGTCATCATTTACATTCCTCTGGCTCACAGACTTTGAAGTTCTCTGTTGCTTTCTACACACAATTTTGTTTGGATGAGAAACATCCCTCAAGGAAGAATGCAAAAAAGGCCTTGTATTTGCTAACTTAACTTTCATTCCAATCTCTATCTTTACCTTTTGGGATATTTCATTACATTTCATTTGACATCAAGGCTGGCCCTATCATTAGGCAAAGTGAGGTAGCTACCTCAGGCGGCAGATACTGACAGGCAAGGAGCAAAAAAAAACCTAACCCAACCTGCAACCCCTAAGCTAGCCTGCTTCCCTCAGCAACAGTGGAGTATACTGTCCCATCTCCAGTGTTGAGGAAAGATTCAAAACCAACATTTTGGTCGCCTTTTCTACATGGAATGGAGGGAGGCATCACTTTGTTATACACCTCATATTGTCTTGGGCCAGTCCTGATTGGGATCTTTCCATGCACCCCTTTAAAATGGGTGTAAGCTTTGAGCTGGCATTTGAACTCCAAACTGAGAATTATGTCATTGTATCCCATATAATTTGATATTTTAAATTTCAAGGCAGATATTGCACTGCAATGTATTTTACATCTTTCCTCCAGCCTGAAAACTTCTAGGAATGTTTTGAATGTCCTGCTAATGATTTTAACATTGAAGGAAGAATTATGTCCTCCCATTTTCATTCCACTATTCTTTGGAGTCCATTGCAACAATATTTTTCACTTTGCCTCCCCCTTTTGAAAATGATGATATTTAAACTGATATTTAAACTTGAACTGTAGAATTGTGCCCTGAATATACATATCGAATTTCATTCCAATATCTCAACCTTCTATGAAGATTTTATAAATCTATAAATTAATGGAATGCCAGAGACACAAGTTAAACCAAAGGCCTAGTTTGGTTTAACTTGGCCAATTATTATACAGTGATAAAGCACTATTTTTATTTTATTTTTAAAAAAATTAGGCCATCTTTAAAGGTCAAAGCCTCTCAAATGGTATACAAAACAAGTAAAATCAACTGCCTGAAATATTATTCAAGAAAAAGCCATCAGGAATAAGTGGGTCTTCAGAGCTTTCCTAAAAGCCTGTAAAACACCTGACAAAAGCCATTCCAAGGTTGAGTGCAGCCGCTACTATAATGTCCCTTTCCCTTGTACTCACCATACTTAGTGTCAGGCAAGTGAGAAGGGCCTCGTTGATGACCTCAGAGTAAAGGCAGGCTGCTACAGGTAAAGATGGTCCTTCAAGTAAGACTTTAATATTAAATTCAGCACTTTAAATTATATCTGTATAGAAATGAAAATTGTTGGGGAAATGGAGCAAAGATGAAGCTGTTATGACAGAAAGAGAGAGAAGCCTAAGAATTTGTCAGAGAAAATGAACATTTGCTAATTGTTTCAAAATTTACAGAAGAATGCATGTCTACTCATGAAGTCTGGCAGAGATACCTAAATGAAATACATTAAAGACTTGTGCACACAATAATAATCTTGAGCATTTCAGTACTTTTTCAGGATTCAAAGCACTTTACATATATTATCTTGCCAATCTTTACAATAATACTGAAGGAGAGGCTGGAATTAGTTTGTTCATCATGAAGCAGAACGGTTTGCCTAAAGCCATCTACTGAGCCAGTGGCAGAGATAAGAACTGGACTAGGGGTTGTTCAGTTCTAAGCTCCAGCCAAACTAGGGAGTTAAGCTGGCTCAACTGCACTGATGGAAGTGGACCCCTCCTTCTCATGTCAGCTCCTACAGGCCCCTGAAAATGCCAAACTGAGTTAGGAAACCCTGCAGAATGGGGTGAGCTGTGGTGGTGGTGGTGGTGGTGGTGGAAATGTGGATCCCCAAAAATTGGGTAGAGGGGCCTTCCACAACCAGAGCTCTTGGTCTCACAGAAGGCCCCTTCCTCTCACAGAAGAGATCCTGGATCCAAACCCATGTGTGACATCATTCACTCAATTAGGAGTTGAAAAATAAAAATAAACAGAAGGCTGAGGAGGACTGATCTGGATAAAGACCACCACAGGGAGCAATTGTTAAAGGCCCTCTATCTCTCGACCAGGATCCTTTTAGTTAAAAGCAATGACAACATTTACTCAATTGCTAACTGGTGGATGGTGTCATATCTATTTTGAACACATGACTCTTATCCTGGTGGACATAGGGCATGGTCTCATGGTTACAGGGCAGTTTCTGCAAACATAAGATGCTTAACCTTGCTAACTATCTACACCAAGCAGGATATGACACTTTGAAAACCATTCAAAGTATAAAACAAACAGTATAAAAAAATGATATAAAATACACATTAAAAACTGATTAAAAACATACCATACATGATTAAAACAGCTTTAAAACATTAAAACAGCTTTAAAACATGGATCCAATGGGACTGAGCCCTAACTCTTGTAGTGCAAGTCTATGTATGTTTACTGAGAAATAAATCCTACTTTGTTCAATGGGGCGTACTCCAGTAAAAAAAAAAAATATATAGGATTTTTGCTTGAGTCTAACAGTTATCAAAAGCTAACTTGAATTTTAAAAACTTCTACCAATCTGCAATCACTCATACTAGATACTTTGCACAAGCCCGATTCCCACCCCGCCAGGACAGCTTGGGTGGGGGACAGCTGTTGCGAGGGAGAAGGAGCTGGAAAGAAAACTGTGTGTGTGCACGACACGTGTACAGCCTCGTGCGGGGGCGAAGCCAAGGATGCAGGTCTCAGCCTAGGAGCTGAGGCCGAGGTCTGACTCCCTCCTTTGGCAGGTGTGCGGGAATGGGGGGAAGTGAGAATAGGGACAGTGAGCACTGTGGCACCTTTATGGTGATTGGCAATCCAGAGGTCCTGCTCCTCGGGGGCTGTGCAGCTTTCGTGTCAGGATATTTATTTATTTATTTATTTATTTGTTGCATTTATATACCTCCCCATAGCCGAAGTTCTCTGGGCGGTTCACATAAGAGAAAACATTTTAAAACAATATACAAAAATTAAAACCACAAAAACTGCATGGATCTTTCATATGCTTTCCCAAATCGTTTTTCCAGTGGTAGCTTTTTCCACACTGGGGACACTGAAAGGGCTTCTCCCCGGTGTGGACTCGCTGGAGTATGAGGAGCTCCCTCTCCATCTGCAACTGCTTCCTGCACTTGAGGCACATTTGCTGATCCCCCCGTGTGGACTTCTTCGTGCCTCCGAATATGGTTTGCCTTTGGGGACTCTCTTGTCTCATCTACTCAGAGCTGTGCAGCCCTGAGTGGGGATGATGCAGGCTGGTTTCACCAAACACTCAAGTTCAGTTGGAAAAGGGGGCTGGGTCACCTGACCCCTTGGTTCAACTGAGTGGCTCAGTCCTGATGGGCAGGCTAGTGGCCTGAATACAAAGGAGCTAGATCCCTGCACGTTCATGCTCTGATCCATGGAGGGGAGAATTTCACTGTTTAAATTAAGAGTCCCTAGTTTTGTCCCAAGCACTGGTGTCTGTGTTTTAGCCATAGCTAGACCTAAGGTTTATCCCTGGATCATCCAGGGGTCAAACCTGTTCATCTAGGTGACACACAGGGGATCCAGTGCTCAGACAGGGGCAAACCCTGGATGATCCCAGGATAAACCTTAGGTCTAGCGGTGGCCTAAGCTTCCTTCTCCACTCGCAATGGTAAGCTGTTTCTACTTTAGCAGGACCTTCTGATTACTGTTGCCTTAATAGATGGCGGTTTTAAAAAAAGATATGGAAGTGATTCACTGATTACATGTATGCATGCACTTTGCTCTTTGCCACAAGAACTCTGTTGTGTCCATCCAGCTGGCTGGAAGGATTGTCAAAAGAAGCAAAGTGCATTTTTTAGGCTTCAATGAAGCTATAACCAACTCCTGCCTGTGTGAAGCTTATAGAACTCCTGGCTATAGAAAGAGCTGTTGGGGTTGCTGATGGTGAAATTCTGCTCTGTGAACTGCATTTTCCAGACCTTAAAGACTTACTTACTTACTTACTTACTTACTTACTTATTTAAACATCCCACCTTTGTGTGTGTGTGTGTGGTGTCCTACAGCTCTCAAGGCAGTTCACACAGCATTACGTTAAACGAGGAAGTCAGTATAAGATCCACAAAAACATATCATCTGGAAACAAACAGTAAAGAGCCAGTGTGGTATAGTGGCTAAGGTGTTGGACTGGGAGTCGGAAACCCACTGGGTGACTTTGGGCCAGTCTCAGCCCAACCTACCTCACAGGGTTGTTGGTATGAGGATAGCATGGAGAGGAGGAAGATTATGTACGCCGCCTTGGGTTCCTTGGAGAAAAAAAGGCAGGATATAAATGTAATAAATAAATAAAAAAGCCCGAAGTGTTTTTAAAACCTGAGCCAATTTACAAATGTATGTAAAATAATTACAATGACAATTCACAAAATAGCTTTAATGATGCCAGAAACATCCTGAATGCTTGCTTGGGAACAAAGTTTGCATGTTGAGGAGTCATAGAGGAATAGATCTTCTTCCCCCATGCAATTTTGTTATCATGTCTGTTCAGCAACTGATTATGAAGTTGAACCTCAAGTCATGCATTTCTGCTCCAGTGTGAAGACCCAGATTCCTTCTGCTACTCAGGTTATTCAAGAAGAGTACCAGCCTAGCAACAAAGAAGCACACAGTGAATGTATAAACATGACACCTGGAGAAAATTGCTTGCCGGGGGGGAAAAACAGTCTCCAGAAAAGGGATGAGGCAGGCCTGTATGTTTAATTGTGCTTCCAAAAATCAGTATAGGGAAAAAATAAACCTCATCTGATGGCAAGGATGAATTGTGGAGACTTAAAAGAAAACAGCAAATAATGAGGATGCTAAAAAATCTGTAGATATTTGCTAAGTAGCTGGTAGGAACTATACAGGAACAGTCATACTATATAATATGGTTTAAGATCCAGAAGAATATGAGATCCTCTCCTAGCAGCTGAATTCCTTTTAAAGCCATAGAATAATATTTTAAGTGATTTAAGCAAACTGTTTAAATACACTGTAATCCCTGTGCTTGTATCCCAAATCTACTTTGGTAGGAGGAAAGCAGCATCTTGGGTAATTTTAATTTCAACTCATGGAATTTCACAGTCGTTAGGGTGACCATAAGGAAAGGAGGACAGGGCTCCTGTATCTTTAACAGTTCTATAGAAAAGGGAATTTCAGCAGGTGTCATTTGTATATATGGAGAACCTGGTGAAATCCCCTCTTCATCAAAACAGTTAAAGCTGCAGGAGCCCTGCCTTCTTTTGAATCTGGTCAAGAGGGCAGGGCTCCTGCACCTTTAACTGTTGTGACAAAGAGGGAATTTCACCAGGTGCTCCAAGCATTCAAATGACACCAGCTGAAATTCCCTTCTGTATACAGCTGACTGGTTGTCAGAAAGCAGGATTAAGGAATCAGAGATTTAGATTTGGGGGTGGTTAGATTTCCCTGGGAGGTGGAGGGAGGTATATTTATTTTAAAATCTGGTTATTAGGAAAGGAATTAATAATACATTAGAACATTTATTTTAACACCATGAAGCTTAAGTTATATGAAAACATCCTTATTCTTGTAAATAAAGTTTTCAATATTGTTTTGTTATGTTAAACCATGCCTTTCCCAGTCTTATTTGTTGACATTAGGGTAAAAGAAACCACAAAGAAAGTAAGACAAAAATTGGTGATATACACACTCACATACAAAGAAGTTTAAAGGAAGAGGGTGGCGGCAGTGTAATAGAGGATAGAGGTAGTGTCACAGAAGGTGGTGACATCACATACTCCCTCTCCATGCATGGTTAGTAAACTCAGTTTAATAATGCCTGAATGGGGCTATATTGTCATGAAAATGTACTACATGCTGGCTTGATTGTATAAATTAGTACATGTGTCAGCAATCACAAGTTATGTATATTCATCATATGAGTGTATGTCAGTCAGCCGGCTGATAAACTCACCATATACAAAGTTATTGTAAACCAGTGATCCGAATTCACCCTAGATTCTGCAATCTCTCCAATCTTAACTAGGGACTTGCTTGCAGGAAAACAACCTGGAAGTCTTCAAAATGTCAGCCCTCCATTCTGCTGTTCTATGGTGTTTCTAACAGTTCCATGGATAGCGAGTCTAAATTGCCCTAACCCAGGGCCTAGATTGTTTCAAGGCAGCAGAACTGGCGTTCCATTTTTATTTGTCACTGAACTTGACAATGTGTCACGTCTCTGCCCAGTTTCATGTAAGCAGAGGGAGTGCATTCTCGGTTAAAGCCTCCCAGGAAGCTCCATCACTCTTGCCTTGTGCCCAAGAGCTAACCTTATGATCCAGTGATTGCTGCCGTTTCTTAATAGAAAAACAGGTTGAGGGAAGAATTGGGGACATGCTTTGCTGATAATTTCTTCTCATTACCCTGATAACTGTCATTCAGGATTGTTCTCGGAGATTCTTTTGACTTCCAGGTTCACTGTTTTGGATCAGATATGAAATAAATGAGATAGAAAGAGCCAGATGGAGAGAAATAAGGTTTTAAAATGGAATGAAACACGTAATCATGCAGGAAAGAGTGTTCTTTTCCCCCCTTCCCATTTCAAGCATGCATCATGGATTACTTGGCACTTCTTGACGTGAATGTACTAACTGGCTCTGTTTGAAAACGTGATATTTGAGATGATGTAAATCAGCCTTCCCCAACCTGGTGCCCTTCAGGTGAGTTGGGCTGCAAATCCCATAATTCTGGATTTTTGAATTATGGTTGTTGCAGTCCAACACATCTGGAGGACACTTAGAGTCAGATCCAACTTCACTGTTGCACCCATAGAATGACTACCACTAGTGGAACAGGACTTCTGCATCCACTCTATCCCACTGTAGACCACTATGAGCCTTCCAAACTCCCTATGGGGGGTTCCCCAACCCTCCAGAACAATTTGCTAGGGTGACTATATGAAAAGGAGGACAGGGCTCCTGTATCTTTAACAGTTGTATAGAAAAGGGAATTTCAGCAGGTGTCATTTGTATGCATGCAGCACCTAGTGAAATTCCCTCTTCATTACAACAGTTAAAGCTGCAGGAGCCCTGCTCTCTTGACGAGATACAAAAGAAGGCAGGGCTCCTGCAGCCTTAACTGTTGTAATTAAGAAGGAATTTCACCAGGTGCTGCATGCATACAAATGATACCTGCTGAAATTCACTTTTCTATACAACTGTTAGATACAGGAGCCCTGTCCTCCTTTTCAAATAGTCACACTAAATTTGCAAGGTGCACCAGGGGGGTACAGGGAAGTCCCGTTCTGCCAGTGATATCCATTCTACAGGTGCAACGATCATCCAACCCCAGGTTGGGGAAGTCTGATATAAATGATATAGAATTACCATGCATACAAATGACACTTGCTGAATTTCCCTATACAACTGTTAAAGATACAAGAACTTTACCCTCCTTTCCATATGATCACCCCACAGATTCAAACAGTCGCTGCTTCCAAACAAACTTACATACTTTATTTAAACAAAGACTCCTATACAGAGCTCTCTCAGGCTGTAGCATCTCTCTCCTCAGGCTAGAAACAGTGGGTATTGCCTTTAACTACTTCCTGGTTTCTTCCGTTCAGGCTGAATCCATCAGTCTTTTCATAGTGTTACAGCCTACGCCAAAGGCCTGCTTGAATAAAGAGGTATTTGCCTGCTGGCAGAAGGACAACAGAGAGCGAGCGAATCTGGCCTTTCTCTTTATTCCACTCTGTGTGTACTTTACACCACGAACCCATCCCACCTCATAAGAAGAGACCACCTTTCTTCCTGAGACAGAAAACAGAAGTAGCAAGACAGTAGAGGAATAAGCAATGGAATAGATTTCTCAATAGGATCTAAGTTGTATGCCATTATGAAGATGATGATTCTTTTAAAATGTATCTTTCATGAAAGATGCTAATTATTCACCAACTGCGGCTTGGCTGACTGGCTGCTAAATACATTGCTGTGTATTAGAGTGCTTCTGGCAGTCTTCTGCTCTCTGTGATAGTAGCAAGGGAAATAAAAAATGGAGCACAGTTTTTATAAAGTAGCAATTAGCTTTGGTTCAATGTACGCATAAAATATTCCAGTGGGAGTTCATATTCTAACATCGATGGTTATCATTAGCATGGCCTATTCATAAGACAGTGTACTGCACTGTGCCGCATTATTATTATTATTATTATTATTATTATTATTATTACTTAACTCAGTTCCAAGAAAATCTAATGTTGTCATTTAACATATTCTAATGACTAACCTGGCTTGTGCAGCTTTAATCATACCAAGAAGTAGTGTGTTGTTACTGTTGTTGTCACTTTTCAGTGAATGCCTCTGGTTCCATGTGTGCCACTTTGACTGCACAGACATAATTAATCTCTGGAAATATTTAGGCCGCATGTCCAAAGTAAAATCAACAACAACAAAACTTCATTTTCACCAGGGGTAGGCAAAGAATCTATCAATCTTTGCTTCTCTGTTTCATTAATTTATTTTCTTAATATTTTTTTCTTATTTTACTTAAGAAGTAAATAATTTCATCTCTTCCTAGCTGCCCACCCACCCACCGCAGGCTGGCCTTTGAAAGGGCTTAGGACCACTTTGTAAATTAGTGTAGCTGTGACTGCTCACATTATTTCCTCATTGTTCTTGCCTCCCCAATCCCTGCAATTTGATCCCTTTGCCTTTCTCCATTTTCTCCCCTCCCTCTGCTGATGTGGTTCCTCAACCCCCTACCCGCACATCATGCTGAGTCTGGCATGGTTCAAAAGCTTGCCACATTAAACCAGTTCAGCAAACACTGCCATTACTCGCATATATTTTTAAAAAAGCAAGGAAAGCCCAGCTTGCCTGAACAAGCGAAATGGGAAACTCCTCTATGCAGCCCCAAAATGCAACATCACATTTTGTTTGAGGTCACTGGCACGATTAAAAGCTGGCAGTGTTTTTCAACATGCTTGATGTCTTCATGTCGAAAAAAGGTTAGAAATGTCTTGTGGAGACTGCAAAGGAAAAGGTTTTATTTGCCTTGGTTGACGGAGTTGAAAACAGAGTGTGCATTGAGACAGACTATCAAATCAAGAAAGCCTATTTGTAGTTAGTGTGGTTTACAGAACATTGAAAGTTGCTGAGGAGATGTGAGGGTGGGAAAAGACAGAAACCGAAAGGGCTGTGGTTCGAATGCTAAACTTGGTTTGTAGCAGGGCTCATCTATACTATTGCACCATGAAAGTGGTATGAAATTTGTATATAAAAGGCAGGAGCCACACTACTGCTTTATAGCAGTATTGAAGTGCACTGCAGGATCTACACTACTGTTTTATAGTGGTACTGAAGCACACTGACAACTGTTGGGGCCCATGACATATCTACACCAAGCAAGATATAACACTATGAAAGTGGTAAACTTCCTGACTGTTAGAGCAGTACGACAATGGAATCAGTTACCTAGGGAGGTTGTGGGCTCTCCCACACTAGAGGCATTCAAGAGGCAGCTGGACAACCATCTGTCAAGTTATGCTGTAGGGTGGATTCCTGCATTGAGCAGGGGATTGGACTCGATGGCCTTTTAGGGCCCTTCCAACTCTACTATTCTATGGTTCTATGGTATATGGTATATGTCATGGGTCCCAACAGTTGTCAGTGCACTTCAATATTGCCATAAAGCAGTAGTGTTTGCCTTTTATATACCACTTTCATACCGCTTTCATAGTGGACTATCCTGCTTGGTGTAGATGAGCCCTAGGTCTCTTAAAACAGTTTTCTATTATGAGCACAGCACATTCAGTGGGTTACCTGACTTATATAGAAATTTTCAAGGTGGGGCTTCTGTTGTGCACGCACCATTCCTTAGTCACAGTTGCTTATGGGTACTTTCCAACCAATTTTCCTATTCATTTTTTGAGTGGGGAAAGTTCAGTACATTTTGCAATCATGAAACGAAACTGCCACCATCAACTGATGTAGTTGTGCCATTCTGCTTTTTCTGCTATGTGTTGGAGGGGAATAGTTGTGATGTCGACACTGATTATGCAGTGGGAGTATTACATGGCCACACCTTCTTAATTTCATCTTCACCTCACCATTTCTGGTCCTTTACTGTTCTGTTTTGGATATCTGCGTCAGAAAGACACACTTGCGTTCAGTCCAATCTTATATGTGTCTACTCAGAAGTAAGTCCCATTGAGCTTTCTGCATAGATCAACCTGCTCCCATCCTGCCTTTTACATGTAAACACATCAACAGGTATTATAAGGGGGGAAGCATTTAAGTGCCCCTGGCATATTGCTGTGTGTAGAGGAATACTGAGGAAGGCTGAACATTTGAAGATGTGTAAGAGCAGCTCCCCCTCCAAAGGTGAAGTGATGTCCTCTTGAAGTGGGGGACAGTCTTCCTACCAGAGATAAAGCGGATCGATTGATTTCCATAAAAACATGTCATATGTTTCTTTTTATTAGAAAAGAGACCATGAAGACTGAGGCCAGATCTACACCTTGGGCCTTACCAAATAGGGGGGGGGGGGAATCTCGTTTCCCTACTGTCCTTTGCCTTCCTGCTTCTATCCCACAAGAGGGACAAACAGCTTCCTCTTTCATCACATGGGGAACAAAGTGGAAGCAAGCAACGACCACGTGGCCCATTCAGTGGGCGTTTTTTTGCGCAGCTTCTCCCGCACACAGCAGGAAATGGCAGCAGGTATCATGATAATAAAAAAGAAATCAGATTTTCCAGGTCTTATTTTTTGATGGGAAAAAGAGCAGGAGTGGGAGACTCACGGCAGGCTGACAATGTCATCAAAAGAATCCGTGAACATCCATGAGTGGCCAGTAACCAGCATGCGATAAAACACTCATCCGATGACACTCCTTGTGTCAAATCATTACAATCCCATCATGGTAAAGCTGTATCCCTCTTGTGAATTTATACCTTTTAAGACACACAATGACATTTCTTGCAGTATTTTGGATAATATGGAAAGAAAAGCAGGAAATAACACCATGGCCATGTCTAGACCAGGCCTATATCCCGGGATTGTCCGGGGATCATCCCTGTGCATCCAAATGACACACAGGGGATCCCAGGAGCAGGCAGGGACGACCCCTCCATTTGCCTGGGATAATCCTTAGGTCTAGCTAAGGCCTATGAAAGCAGAATATGGAATGTCCTTTGTGCCCCCAACAGTTATCAGTGCACTTCAATAAAACAGTAGTGTAGATCTAGCCTAACTTTGCAATTCAAGAGAAGCACTTATTATACTTGAGCTAAAGAGTTAGCTACACATTATGTGCAAACAATGTGCCTATTAGAATCCCAACACCTTCCCTGCAAATTAAAATAAAAAGCATTTCTTCTCTCTCCCTCCCACATTTCTGTGCTCAATCACCTCTTCCCAGAGAAGAAAGAAGGCAGGCATCAGAGCTGCAATATATAATTAGCCCCTGCTATCCTAACAGCAATCAGTAATATTTGCTCAAATGTGAGGGGAAGGGGTCTCTGAAACCTGAAATACAAATGCATGATATAATTTGTCATTTTTTTTAAATTGAAGAACCTGATGATGTTTTACCGGGAAAGAAAGGCCTGAACCTGGCCATCTGCTATATCTGGCAATGAATGCAATGCAATGCAGTGCAGTGCAGCTAAAGCAGTGTCAGGTGAGCAAGCTACAGGAGATGTCATCTCAGGTCACTGCTCTGATAATTACAGATGCAGAATTGTATTGCTGTAAGTGCTTTCAAGGGGCAGTAGTGCGACCACTCCTGAAGAAGCCTACTCTGTACCCAATGGTATTAGACAACTATCACCCCATTGCAAAAACTCCTTTCTTAGGGAAGGTATTGGAGAGGGTTGTGGTGAAACAACTGCAGGCACTCTTGAAGGACACTGATTATCTAGACCCATTTCAATCTGGGTTTCGACCTGGTTATGGGACTGAATCAGCCTTGGTCACCCTAATAAATGACCTTTATCAAGGGAGAGACAGGGGGAGTGCAACCCTGTTAATTCTGCTCAGTATCAGCTTTTGATACGATCGACCATGGTATCCTCCTCAAGCGACTCCGTAGGATGGGTGTGGGAGGCACTTTGTTACAGTGATTCCAGTCCGACCTGCAGGATCAATTTCAGAGAGTAGCACTGGGTGATCATTTCTTGGCCCCTTGGCAATTAAGCAATGGGGTACCGCAGGGCACCATCTTGTCCCCAGTGTTGTTTAACAACTATATGAAGCCTTGGGGGGGGGGTTTGTCATCATGGGATTTGGAGCAAAATGTCATCAGTACATTTTATGTTTAACCATCTATATGTTTGACATCTGTATAAAGTCATTAGGGGATAGCCAAGTGCCATCAGTATCCAGATAACACATAGCTCTATCTTCTTGTGATATTTGAGTCAGGAGAGGCTTTGCAAGTCCTAGATTAGTGCCTAAACCCAGTAATGGGCTGGATGAGGGCCAATAAACTGAAGCTGAATCTTGGCAAGACAGAATCCCTGTGGGTGAGTGGTTCCCGAGTCCAGGAAACAGGCTCATTGTCTGTTCTGGATGGTGTTGCATTCCCTCTGAAAGATCAGGTTTGTAGTTTGGGGGTACTCCTAGACCCATCAATGTCACTGGAGGCCCAAGTGGCTATGGCATCTTGGAGTGCCTTTTACCAGCTTTGACTGGATCACCAGCTACGGCCTCTTCTGGACAGGATAGCTTGGCCACAGTGGTACGGGCATTAGTAACCTCAAGACTGGATTATTGCAATGTGCTCTATGTGGGGCTGCCCTTAAGACTGCTCCAGAAGCTGGAGCTAGTGCAGAATGCAGCAGCTTTTCAGCATATAACTCCTTTGCTGAGGGAATTGCACTGGCTACCTATTGGCTACTGCGCCAGGTTAAAGGTTTTGATACTAGTGTACAAAGCCCTAGACAACGTGGGACCAGGATACCTGAGAGAGTGCCTTCTCCCTTACCAACCTGCTCGATCACTGAGGTCGTCAGAGGGCATGCTCCCACAGGTTAGGAAAGGTAGCACCAAGTCTAAGAGGTCACCAGCATGGTTAACAAACAGTGTCAAGGAAGCTATTGTAGAAAAGAGGGCTTCCTTCCGAAAATGGAAATCTTGCCCAAGTGTGGAAAATAAAAGGGAGTACAAACGTGCACAAAGGCAATACAAGCAAACAATAAGAGATGCAAAAAAGCATTTTGAGGAGCACATTGCTAATAATATCAAGGCCAACAATAAAGAATTCTTTAAATATATCAGAAGCAGGAAATCAGCTAGGGAAGCAGTTGGACCATCAGATGACAATGGAGTTAAGGGAGTACTAAAGGAGGACAAGGAGATTGCAGAGAAGCTGAATGAATTCTTTGCATCGGTGTTCACTGCAGAAGATACAGGACAGATGCCAGTGCCTGAACTGATGTTTTCAGGAAGGGAGTCTGAGGAATTCAGGCAAATAGTGGTAACAAAAGATGAAGTTCTCAACCTTATTGATTTGACTGATTTATTACATTTATATACCGCCCCATAGCCGAAGCTCTCTGGGCAATTTACAAATTGAAAAATTGAAAGTAAATAAATCACCAGGCCCGGATGGTATTCATCCTAGAGTTCTCAAAGAACTCAAATATGAAATCATGGATCTTCTAACCAGTTTGGATCACTTACCGGGGTTTGAGGAAAACTGCCTTTTGGGGGCTTTAACAAAAAACCCAGACAGTTTTTTGTATTCTGTATTCCCATGGTACTAATTGTTAATGGTGATAATGGAACTGTTTTCCTGAAGAAGCCAAAACATATGGAGAAACAGGACAAAAAAACAGATGCCTGTAAACTTTGAATCTTTGGTGTAATTACCTTATCTGACTTGAAAAAAAGTGTTTCATTTCCTTTTTCCACCTTTGCCAAACTAATGTACTTTATCTGTGCTTTTTGTACTTTACTGACTGTTTAACATATAATTTGTGTACTTATATCAATTGTTTTGTATAATTGTCTCTATTTGGGGCGCTACCCAATATAATTAAAGTTGTGTGCTCTTTAGCATTGGTTTGTTTTGAATAAAAAGCAGGAAACAACACTATGGCCCTTTCTACACCTATGGGTGTAGATGGAGGGAGAGGGGGTGATCCCAGACTTACCTGCTCCTGGGATCGCCACCCTCAGTCCACATGGGATGCACAACGTCATGGGTGTCACGCCCATTGCGGCCACCATTTTTTTGAAAGAAAAAGAGGTGGACCGCACTTGTGCTCCAGCGAAAATTAAGGTAAAGAAAAAAGAGGAAAAAGCCCCGACCCCACTCCCCACCCCACCCCTTATGGCCTTGGACTCCCCCCGTCCCAGCTCCTTCCCTCTAATGACCCCCGCTACACCACCCGCGGTCCTCAGGATTGTCCCAGGACCGCAAGTAAAACCGGGATCATCCCTCCCTGCTCCCGGGATCCCCTGTGTGTCATTTGGACGCACAGGGATGATCCCGGGCAAAACGGATGGTGTAGAAAAGGCCTATGAAAGCGGTATATGGAATGTGGATTGTGCCGCAACAGTTATCAGAGCACTTCAATAATGTAATGTAGATTTAGCCTAAGTTATTTTCCTATAGCCTTTCCTATGGATATAAGTTTATGGCTCTCAGGATACCTTTCTATTGGTTACATAGGTTGATGTCTTAAAATACCTTCCCCACCACCGGTTAGGCCTAATTAGACAAAACAGTTTAGCATGCACAGCTTAACCTGTGCTTGTTCAACTTGGCCCACATATCTTTTCTACTATTTACCTTCTCATCTCCATCTGGAAGCCAGGGCAGACAGTTGGCTTCCCAGCAGATACCAGCTCAGCTATTAGTTATCTGGCAGGCAACAAGAGCTGCTTCTGTTCCTGGAGTTTGTGTACTTTCGCCAACCAACATGGTGCTTTTGCCTCTCTTTTTCCTGTACGCACCGCAGCTCGGCAGAGTTGCCCTTGGCTTTGGGTCAACCACACAAAGGGATCCTTTAGCTTTCGAACCAAGTGGGCACGATATGAACCTGGTCACAACTATCAAACATAGGGGCTCCTGTCCTTAAATGTGAGTTCATCATATGCTCATCCTAGAATGCAGCTCTAGCCCTATAGCCCGATGTGATGGATATTTACTGTTTAGAATAAATGAAAGCCTGTGAATAACGCACCACCATCTGGCTGCTCTTTTATTTTGAGCGCTGGTTTTACCGATCTGAAACTTTTCACCCCCTGAGTCTAATGCAAAAAGAAATGTGTTTTGCTGACATTCCTTTTCCAAAGGCAAAGGGGATTGCCAATCATTTCTGAAAAGATTTTGCCTTTAAGGCAGCTTGATTTAGTTTAAGCCTATTCCAGTCCTGTTTTTTTAAAAATGTATATATATATATATATATATATATATATATATATATATATATATATATTCTCTTCTTTAGGATATTGCAATTAGAAAGTACACTGAACCTTGGCTGCTTCTGGTGCGTTGTTGACATTCAAAACCCCACTCTAGCTTTTCCCTGCTACCTCCCTTCCCCCTACTCTCCCCCCACTCCGAGATTCAGTGGCGCATGGTGAGCTGCTCATGCCGCCTAGCTCTGAGGCAGGCTTGTGTGGGGATATGCCGATATCCTATGGGACAAAGCTGCATAAATCCCTTTCAACCACAAAGCTCTGGGAAGCATCAAGGCAAACAAACTGCTCTTGCTTACATATGCAACATTTCGATACAGCTACCCCTCTTCCAGGCACTCCAGAGTGCTTGACAGCAAAGGGGGGAATTGAACATTTAGCACAGACCTGTGAAGGGAGCAGCTTGGATTTATTTCAAGATAGAGAGCTTTATCACACCAGGGTTATACTGTGCAATCACTGTGAATTGCGTGACTCTGAAGTTTTCCAGTTTATAATCTGCTTTGATTGTGAAGTACTCCCATGCATCCTGCTTTAATTGTGCTTCAAAGGCAAAAGACCCGACCTATTTTGGTACTACTTTTGGGATGAATCATTTGTCGTTTTCTGAGAGGCCACTGGGGGTGCAGGAGCAGGATTTGATATGTTTAAAGAAAAATTAAACAAATGCTTACATCTGTGCAAATTTTAAAGATAAAGACATCAAAATTGGCACAGTAATAGATATTAAGGAGAGCTTTAAAGGCTTTATCACGGGGTGAACCCTGGGATCGTCCCTGTGCGTCCACATGACGCACAGGGGATCCCAGGATCAGATAGAGCACTCCTCTTTGGGCCCAGTTTTTCCACGGTCTCGAGCTGAGGCTGAGACCGTAGAACATGTAGCCCATTGCTACGATTACTCGCGCTGCACCCATCGCGGGAAGTGTGGGGGAAGTGGGGAATTGAAATTTTTTAAAAGCACCTACCTTTAGCGAACGAGCGTTCGTGTGCTCCTCTTCCTTTAAAAATAAAAAATGGCAGGTGCGACACCTCTCTTCCTGAGGTTGTCACACCTCGCGTGTAAACGGAGGAGGGATCTCGCATTAATCGCAATGCAAGATCTTCCCTCCTCCATCGCGGACTATCAGGTAGGTCTAGCTAAGGCCTAAGTTATATAATGACACTATCCATACAGAGATCTACATTAGTTGAGCTTCTACTGCCAGCTTTAAAGGACACTTCTTACAGTAGTTCACCCACCATAACATCCAGGTTAAGATGGTTCAGTCCAGATATAGCAGAAGTTTAGCTACTAGATCCAGATCATCTCTGGTCTGCTCTGGAAGAGGGAGATCCTGCACATTTCTGGAGGCATGGGCTTGATTAATTGGCAATGTTTGAATCTCCATCACCCAGACTGTCATCATATTTCTATTCAACATATGACCCACTGCATTCAGGGGAACTTACCACCTAGTACATGTTCTTCAGAGATCAGCCTTCTGTTTTATTTCTTTGTTGTCCCCATCTTTGGAAGCTTTGCACATTATATCCTGTTTGCATTTTCCCTGTGGTGATTATTTTGCAATTTTATGCATCTTGGGTCAGGCATAATGTTTGTGTAATTGCAGACATGTTTCCCTCTAAGATACAGTGAACTTGGTGGGGCATACAAAACCTTAACAAAGAAGAGGGGGAAAGGCTTTAAGAGATGGAATTCCGAGCCTGCAAAACAGGGATCGTGTACAAACTCAAGTGAGTGGTCTGAATGGGAGGGGGGAGCCAGGGTGAAGGGGGCTTTTTCATTTATATGACATAATTTGGTGGGAGAGGGAGAGTGTGTGACTGGGCAGAATCTACACTACTGCTTTATAAAGGTTTACAACGGTTTTGACAACTGTTTCGGTCCAAGGGCCTTGCTAGACGAGGCCTTAGCGCACTTTGAGGCCCGGTTTCCCTGCTGTGCATCCAGATGACGCACAGGGGAATCCGGGGTCAGGCCGCGCTGAAGCCTCCCCTAATGCGCCATAAGCGAAGTCGCTTATGGCGCGCCTTTTCCGCAGCCCCGGCCTGAGGTCGGGGCTGCGGAACGTCTAGCAAGGTCCGTGGCTTTTTGCGGCTACTCGCTTACTCGTGAGTAGCCGGGAAAAGCCACGGACTGGGCACAGCGCTCAGTGCTGTGCCCATCGGGCCGGGGGGATCCCGGGAGGGGGAAATAGGGGGGAAGGCCAGACCGGCGGGAGAGGGGGGGAGGGACAGACAACCGGGGATGGGGCTGAGGGACAGACAACCGGGGATGGGATGGGGGGAGGGATGGACAACTGGGGATGGGATGGGGGCGAGGGACAGACAACCGGGGATGGGGCTGAGGGACAGACAACCGGGGATGAGATGGGGGCGAGGGATGGACAACCTGGACAACCGGGGATGGGATGGGGGCGAGAGACGGATAATTTTAGGGGGAAAAACCACTCACCTTCTCCGGAGTCTTCGGGGCGCACGTGGCCCCTTTAACAACAACAACAAAAATGGTCGACGCTGCAGGGCTTCCATAGTCCCTGAGTGTCGGCCGTCTAGGAGGCAGGGTGGCGCACGCTAAAGTTAGTGCGCCATCGCCCCTCCTCCCTGCCGGCTTATCTGGCTGGGTCTAGCAAGGCCCCAAGACACATTGGATCCTTTTGCAGTTGCATGATTTGTTCACAGAGCCACCATCGAATTAAAGCTTGCATTGGCATCTATTGACTGCACCTAAAAATATCACAGATCCAACATTTTCCAGCACTGCCATTGCACAAAAACATAGATCCTCATGATTATTATTTTTAAAAAAACCCACCAATAAGTCATTGGTTACCTCTTTGTCCACAGATGTGTTCTGTGATTTGAAAGTGCTTTGGGGAAGGGAGATCTGTAGTTATGCAAATTCAAGAGGATTCACTTGTTTGAATGGAGCAGGTCTGGGCAGTGGGGTTGAGGGGAGACACTTGGGCCTTGAATCAGGTATTTGAGTCTGTTGTTCAGATACTGGTGTTTTGCACTGCAGTGCTGAAGTGCTCCTGGGCTCACGGCAAAGGAAAAGGATGGAGGGGGGGAACAGAAGTCATTGGTCCCGCCTACCATTAGCTCTGCCGCAGTCTCCCATTGCCCACCCTGCCCTCTGCCACAAGTCCCAGTGGGCAGCAGCTGCCATAGCAAAACAGGATTTTCAGATGAAACAAAAATATTCAGAATATTTGCTCTCATTCCCTGCACATGAGTTTTCGTATGATATATGGCTAGCCACAGATAGAAGGCACGATGATGAACTAGACAGATCAGATAAATTTGGGATGCAGCCTTTGCTCAGTGGTAGAGCACATGCTTTGCATGCAAATGGTCCCTAGCATCTCCAGGTAGGGCCTGGAAACTCCGTAGGGCAGCTGTTCTCAACCTGGTGTTGGGCCACACCTTCCATCATCCCCAGCCAGATGATGGGGACGATGGACATAGATGATGATGATGATGATGATGATGATGATGATTATAAACTAGATAGACCAGTGGTAAAAGATGTCTTGCTTGCAAGCTTGCTGCCTGGAAGCCACTAGTTGGCCACTGTAGGAATTTATACCCCACTATCTACAAAATACCCTGGGCAGCAGAGAATGCAGGACTAGATAGGCCAATGGTCTGATCCAGCAAAGCTCTCCTTAAATTCTTATATTACATTGCCATACCTCATTGAATATTTAAAATAACAGATGCAATGTCTTTTGCATGCTCTTCTCCCAGATAGCAGAATGCTCTGGGTAGGCATTAACATGCAATGGCCCAATCTATTTCTTCTTTCTCCCACCCACCACCCACCCCTCCTTCCTTCTTTAGTTGATTTAAAACAGATTGTATTTATTTGCAATTCAATGAAGAACCTGCATAAAATTAGATCTGTTTTCCTCTAGAGTGTAAAGGTTCTTCTGGGAATTGTGTTTAATTTATGAATTAGTCAAGAGAACACCTGTTTAGCTTCATCACAGTTTTAGCATAAAAATACAGATTAAAACTTTTCATGGGATGTTAATTTTTCTCCCCTGCATCAAGATGTGAAAAATTGTATTGAGAGACACAAGACAGGAGAGAATCCATCCATCAAACATCATTAATCAGATGATGCACCCGTTACCATTTACAGCAGCCTCCTCCAAGCTGGCACTCTCCAGATGTGTGGGACTACAGCTCCCATTTCCCCAGCCAACATGCCCATAGATGGGGGTAATGAGAATTGTAATCCAACACAACTATAGGATACCAGGCTGGTGGGAAGGCTGATTTATAGAAACAACAGTGACATTGACAAAAAGAATCCTGATTCCAGAACGGGTTCTATGTAGGTTTCCTCATGTACAGATAGCTGCACTGGGTGTTGGGGGAAATTGAAGAGACAGGAAGGAAAAGGGCTTATGTCTCACCTATTGTTAGAACTCTAGTTTTACTTGAGGATAGCAATGCTATAGCTGTTAGTATCGCTCCAACCTGTAATCACCTCCTTCTGGTCTCTCTTGGGTTATGCGTAGCTTGAATGAAGCAAGAATGAAGGGGGGGAAATATGACAGAAGACTGAATGAACCACCTGAATGAACCATGGCAGAAGACTGGGTACAAGCTCTCTTTTTTTTCTAACCACAGCAGCAAAACATTAATTGTGATGTTTTTACTTTACTTTTGCCAGGTGCTTCAAAGCAATCTAGTCCAACTCCCCTCCTGCAAGCAGAATTCCACAATCCATGGCGCACCGCGGCAGGGTTTTGCTATTTTATTGTTTTACTCTGTACAGCACCATGTACATTGATGGTGCTATATAAATAATAATAATAATAATAATAATAATAATAATAATAATAATAATAATGTGCAGTCTGCCCATAAGACCAATGCTTGGATTGACTGTGCACATATTTTAAGTTCTTGTTTTGTGCTTGTTGCATACTGCATACTGCACTCGACTGGATGCTTGACAGGAGTGGTCCTCATCTCACCTGTGCGTCTCCTTCTTCCGTTAGAATTCCGCCCTTGCTTTATATGGCAAAAACCTGATCCTGAATGTTAGAGCATTAGCCTTTCCAAACAGGTCTGCAGTAAATGAGAGCATTAATGAGCAGTTTAGTTCAAAACCTTAGGGATACGCCATAGCTCCAAGAAAAAGGTATGTTGCGGCACAATTTCAAAATAAATAGCCTTGCTAATTGTCAGCCTTTGGTCTGCCGACACTTGCGTTATCAGCTTCACTAACCCTGCTACACTTTTCTCCACACAATAAAGCGGTGAAGCGAGAAAATAATGCCACCTTTGCACTAGAGGCCTGGCTAAGTTTCTCTAATGTAAAAACACTGACAATCAACATTAAAATTCACTTATCTGATGCATGTGCAAACAACCATAGCTCCCAGTCCAATGAGGGCTGCTGCTCACTTTTAGTGTTGCCATGGATTATTATTTTTTTAAAAAAACTGGCAAAATGGAGTGCTCATCTCTTCTCCCAGTGCTTCATAATTACGCATGGATTCCCATATAGTTTGCCCGTCCAGGATGATGATGATGATGATGACGATTTATTTATTTATTTATTTATTTATTTATTTATATAGCACCAACAATGTACTTGGTGCCGTACAGAATATACAAATAAAACAGCAATACCCTGCCTTAGAGGTTTACAGTCTAAAATCACATTAAAACATATGAAGGAGGGAAGGGGTTACACAAAACAGAAATAAGGGAATAATCATAGCAATGAGAACAGTAAATCAAGCTAAAATATCAAAAGCTATGGAAAACAGATGAGTTTTTCATAGCTTCATAGCGATCTGCATGAAGTTTCCTCAGTCCTTATCCAAACAGTGCTTGCTCTGACACATTAGAGAAGGAGAGATGGTCTCCTGTCACTGCACATACTGGCTGGATGTCTCCATGCCTCTACGCTCTTGAAAGCCCATCAGCACACGTCAACTCAGGATACTCCATGCATAACATTTATCAGCAAAATGCCCATGACTCTTCATAGGGGTTGATTTGGAAAACAAAAATGGTCAGACGGATAGTTCTCTGCAATACATACCAGAGCAGAGGGCCTTCTCTGCAGTGGCCTCACACCTTTGGAACAATCTCCCATCAGAGGTCCGCTATGCTCTGTCATGGCAGGCTTTTAGGAAGGCCTTCTTTTACCGTGGCCTCGTGATTGGAGTACTGTTGTTGCTTGTATTACCATTGTTGTTGTTACTGGTTTCATTGATGGCGTTTATTATTTTTCTTGCTGCTTTATTGTGTTTCTGTTTTTTATTGCCCTTGATATTTTAACTGTTTTTAGGTATTTTATTGCTGTAAGCTGCCTTGTGAGGGCTTCTGCCCTGAAAGGCAACCAAGAAATGTTTTAAATAAATTGAAATAAATAAAACCTGTCAATGCCAGACCATTCTGTGACTCAGAGTAGGTCTGTATTTTGCATTGCAGTACATTGGACATCCACTGATGATCTGTTTGCAAGGCTTCCGCAGTGGGCAAGTTGGTACGAAGGACAGTGGGGAGCAGGAGACATAAGGCACCCATTTGTCCAGTTCCTCCTGAGTTCTGTAATGTCTGAAGCTGGCCTGTATTGACTAAACAGGAGACAGAGCAGGGGGGGAAAGGGGAAAGCGTACTTGATCTGAGAGAGAGGGACCACACTAAGAAGGACCAAGGCTTTTAATAATAAATAAGAACAGGAAATGGAAGACTGCTTTACATTAACTATAAAAAAACAAAGAGTCTTATTTGCCCCCTCCAAGAAATCATGATATTGCTCTTTCATTCAAAGGGTGCTCTGTACTGGAATGAGGGGATGCGGGAGAGAAAGCTTTCCACTCCCTCTCCCAGCAGTCCTCATACAGAGGATTGCTGGAATGTCTGTCTGTGTTTATGCACATGTGTGTGTGTGTGTGTGTGTGTGACTGTGACTGTGTCTGTGTTTGTGCACATTTGTGTGTTGGCAGGTGGCCCCTGACTCCCAATCCAGCATCACATGCATTTCTTGAGCCAAGGATTGTACAGGGATGATCCCAGGGTTCACCCCAGGATAAAGCCCCATCTAGCTAAGGCCTACGTGTGCATATTATGTTGACTGAATCAAGGCAAATATCTTTCCACATCTTAGTCCATCCTCCAAGCACCAATTCTGCAGATAACCATGTATATGCTTAGCTTTATGACTGTGAATAAAGACACCCCTATTTTTCCTATTACTATATGACTGCCCTTCAAAGTCAACATTAAGGTGCCATCTCTCTAAATGGCTTCTTCTTTTTTTAACGTGCCAGTTGGTTTTCTTTGGAAACTCAGCCACTCTGCAAGGCAGTGTCTGGTTGTTAATTTGCATACATTGAAATGAGTTTGTATTTGCACACAGGGGCTTTTTTATTTCTTTCTCTTTTCCAGATAAGCAACAACGCTCCAGCCATCGTTGTTAGGACACATACCCCCGCCAGATGGCTTACTACTCATTATGGTGCTGTAAATCTACAAATTATTGGCTGCAATTAATTCAATTAGACTACAATCCATGCATGCCTACTCCGAAGTAAATCCCACGGTGATTAACAGAGTTTGCCCCATCATAAGTGTGTTTAGGATTGTAATCTCAATGTTCATAAACGTTTTCCTGGGAATAATGGTTTTTCAGCACAATGTAACCACCATTAGTCGTTTATAGTAGAAAGAAAATTTAGTTCACCCACACAGCATTTTTCAAATTCTTTCACCCACAAATATGACCAGTGGAGGCTGGTGGTTCTGATTTTAATGGGGCTGTGAATTCATTCTGGGTTTCAGTTGAAACCAGTCAGAACTCTAAAGGTGCTGAGCCCTAGCCCCCAAATAGTTTCAGCATCCTGGATAGCTGCTTTAGATTTCTGGCTGGTTCTGACTGAAAGCTAGAATGTATTCACAATTTCAGCAAAATTGGAGCCATCAGCCTCCACTAAATATGAATGCAAAATCTGCAGATTTATACAAAATGCCATTCACTGCAAGATTCCTTGGTACGCCTGCATATTAAACTGGCACTTTTCCATCGCAACGCAAATGAGATCCCCTCTTGTTTTTCTAAATGGGTGATTTGGAGGAGGCATCCAGCTTTCAGCACTGTTATCATAACAGACATGACCCTCAGAAGAAGCCTAGAGTTGGCAGGCATGGGAGTACTGGAAACTTGATAGCTTGGCTTTGTCTCTTAGAAGGTGACAGACATCACATGACAGTAAGCAGCTGCTTCTAGAACCGAAACAAGCTTTTCATTTTAGTGAGAGTTACAAATTCTTTTCCAGCTCCCTGATATCCAGGGAAGCGAGCAATGAGACACAGGGAAGTGGCATATAATTAGGTAGGATTTGCTAGCTAGGCAACTTTGCAAGATAACAGCAGGAACAGAAGACGCCCACATTGCATCCTGACCTGTGTGACAGCAATCTCATTCAAACAAAAAACAAGAAAACCACCTTCCTTCCTTCTTCACTCCCTAAGTAGCCAACCAAGATGACCATAGAAACATTCTGTGTGTCGCTTTAGAGGGGTTTCAGCTCCATACTAGAACAAAAGTTCCCTGTCTGCACATCTTGGTTTTGAGAGGTAAGACATTCGTTTCAGATTGTTTTTTCCGGGCAATTTTGTGCCTTCATTTCAGTCCAGCTAGAGAGAAAAAGAGATCTTGGGTTTGGGCAAATCTAGTGGAAACCTTTGATCAGACAGAAAGCTAGCAGGTCAGTCCTATTCACATACAACTATGTATTTGGATGGAATTGTTACTAAACTTTAAATAGCCTTTTCCTCTCCCCCACACTTAGAAAGCACAGGCAAAAAGGCTGCTATGTTATTACATGCTGAATGACAACATAATAGATGAATACACTGGTTTTCTCTTGCCACAAACAATTTTAACGGTACATTATCATGTTGTTTCTTTGGTCTGATTGTTTATTCATATATTTAGCTTTCCATCCCTAATAGGACCTACAAGGCTGCTCTTAACCATCATAAAAGACATATAAACTAATAAAACAATAAATCCATGGAACAAACATCAAAGACAGCAGCAAAAGCAAATCCAGAACAGCTAATACAGAATAAATACAATGTGGAGACCCAAATCAGTTATTTTCTAGTGAGATAAATGGTCATGGTGATCCAGTGCTGTGGCTTAATATATGCTATTTGTCTCCTGTGATTCCTCATGAGCCAAATTGTACACAGAAAATTTGCTTTCTTCCTTTAGTCTGAAGTTTAAAAATAGGTTATCTTAACTGGTCCAGAGTTTAGTTCCCCATACCTCTCCCATGGGTCCATCTAATCTTCCTTTCACACCTCCCCTTTTCTTTATCACGTAAAATTAACACATGGTGTTCAGTGGTTTTGCACATATTATCCCAACACATGTTTCAATGTGCATTGAGCTACTCACTTACTCACATCATGGCGCCAAAATCTTTTGGAAGATTTTTCAGGATGGGTTGAAACACAATCTCTACATCGTTTGATGGAACCAAAACAGTATTTTTCCATCAGTGATACGTGGGGGTGTTTACAGGAGGGTGAAAGTATGCAGCGGCCAGATTGATTTCGGGAACCAGAAGGTTCGACCATATAACACCTGCTCTGGTCTGCTTGCACTGGCTGCCTGTATGTTTCCGAGCCCAATTCAAGGTGCTGGTTTTGACCTATAAAGCCTTACACGGCTTGGGACCACAATACCTGATGGAACGCCTCTCCCAACGTGAATAAACCAGGTCACTACGTTCAACATCTAAGGTCCTCCTCTGGGTGCCTACTCTGAGAGAGGCTCGGAGTGTGGCAACGAGGGACAGGGCCTTTTTGGTGGTGGCCCCCAGACTATGGAATGATCTCCCTGATGAGGCTCGCCTGGCACCAACGCTGCTATCTTTCCAGCGCCAGGTTAAGACTTTCCTCTTTGCCCAGGCATATGGCGGCACATCTTAATCACCCACATGTTTAGTTTTTTTTTAATGGTTTTTAATGCTGTATGTGTGTATGTTCTGTGTTTTAGAATTTTAAATTTTGTATACTCGTTTTTATCTTAATTTTAGAATTTCTGTAAACCACCCAGAGAGCCCTGGCTATGGGAGCGGTATATAAGTGCAATAAATAAATAAATAAATAAATAAAGTAGTGTGAGTTATAATAGTGAGACAGGAGGGAAACCATCAAGTGAGAGTAGAAAGTCAAGAGTATATTCAAACCACAGGATCCAACGTCCTCTTGGGGGAAAGAGTTCAAGCGAATTTGTTTCTGACAAATTTGCCCTTGCAACATTTGTTGTCAAATATCTTTCAGCTGCTCTCTGAACATTCAAATGTCCTCTAAAGGCTTAATATCTGTATTTTAGCATAAAGGTCAGACTTGGAGGCATCTAGATTTTAGGGTGGTGACAACAAGGTAAGAGGTCCATGTCCCACTCAGCAGAATGCACAGCAGGATCTCCAGATATGGCAGGGCTGGCTGACCACATCTGAAGTTAGTGAAATAATATACATTACCATCTGAAGAGAGGGTCCCCCTAAGACAAGTAAGACCAGAATTTAAAATTACTGAACAGAACTGCAGGTCTATTATAATTTTAGATGACAGACCTGTTGGCCTCTTATGAGAGAAATTATATGGTGCTTCTTTTACAAACAGGTTCTAAGTTGTTGCTCACCATGAAGTGATGTGGGTTTTGTTTTCTATTAGCCCTTTGGTACATTATGTAATTTGTGTTTTACGGTGCCTTAAATCCTAGATTGCAATCCGTTAAAAACAAAAAAAGCTTCCCACATTATCACACTTTGTCTGGTGTTAAGCATTGTAAACTATTTCTCTGTTTTGATGCTATTTGTTTCTTAAATTAGATTTAACACTGATGCTTCAAATAGATAATTCACCTGAAAAGAAATTAACATCTTTGTTGCGTAAAATAATTATACTGTGAGCTGCACAAACAATCCTAATGGAATGGATCCAGACTTTTCCCTCTGCAAATGGAAGGATTCCTTTCTAAATGAACTAAAATGATGATGGGGCTGGAGCAACTCCACTATGAGGGAAGGTTACAACAGCTGGGACTGTTTAGTTTGGAGAAAAGGCGAGTAAGAGGAGGCATGACAGAAAGTATGCATGGTGTAGAAAAAGTGGATGGGGGACATTTTTCTCCCTCTCTCATAATACTAAAACCTAGAGTGGAACTGAGTGGAGAGAGATTCAGGACAGATAAAAAGAAGTACTTCTTCATATAGCACATATGGGATTTGCTACCACAAGATGTTGAGATGTCCACCAATTTGGATGGCTTTAAAAGGGGGTTAGACAAGTTCCTGGAGGAGAAGGCTATCAAGGGCTATTAGTTCTGATAGCTCTTTGCTACCTCCATTATCAGAGGCAGTAAGCCTATGTACACCAATTGCTTGTGAACATGGGTGGCAGGATGCTGTTGCACTCATGTCCTGCTTGTGTATTTTCTGTGGGGATCTGTTTGTCCACTGTATGAACAGAATGCTGGACTAGATGGACCCTTAGTCTGATGTTCCTATGTTTTTATATTATGTGCCTTTCTCAGATGGAACCAGTATCCAAGCAAGTAAAGGCCTCCTACTGGAGCAGGACTGGGGAGCCTGTGGTCCTTTAGAAGGTATTGGGCTACAACTCCCTTCATCCCAGACCATTGGGGCACAGGTTTCTCAGCCCTGTTTTAGAGGAAGGGGGCAGGTCTGCAATTTTGTCTGCTTCCCCCATAGCCCCCAGTGCACTTCTTATCCTTATTCTTATCCTAATGCCTTATCCTGGAAGGCATTAAATGTTGCCTGCTAGCTGACATGAAAGTGAATTGCAGCCGCCATTTCCATGGGGCATAGCCATGAGACACTATTAAGACGTGCTACTTAGGGCTTTTCATGTGTGTGTTTTATGTACATGCTATATAAGTAACTTAAATCATCTCCCTCTGAATGATGGCAGAATTGTTGTTACTTAAAAAAAGAGCAGCAAGCAAGTGGGAGGTGAAGTCAGATAAAGAGGGTTCTCCAGAGATTTATGTGTGAATCTATGCTAAAGCAGGAGTAGGCTGTTCAAAGGACTTGGAGTTGCAAAACAAGGTAAATAAGGTGTCCTAATTAGTTAAACAGATGGTAGTGTAAATCACCCAATAAAATCAATGGGGAAGACAAATAGATTTTAGGCAGCTAAGTCACTGAACAGTTAAATGGTGGAAATAAATACTTTCAAGTGGCATGAATAATTGAATTTCCTTGACATTTTTGTGGCCCTGAATACTTACTGAAGATCAACATGATCTTTGCCTAGATACACAAAAATTAAGTATTCTGTAAAATTGCTGTATAAATGTTAAAGACTTTCATTATGATCACAAAGGAAGCACATTATTATAAATGTCTCATCTTTTACTGTGTGCGTGCTTGTGTGAATAATTGTTTTACCATCACCTTCTGGGCCAACCCTATCATTAGGCAGAGTGAGTCAGCCACCTCAGGTGGTAGATGTTGTGGAGAGGGTAGCACAGCACCCAACTTTTCTCCTCAGTCCCCTAAGCTAACCTGCCCTGTTTCACCTAAGCTAGTCTGCTCCCACCCATCGTAGGTATGGTGGAGGAAGATCTCCCATCACCGGCTGAAGTAAGAATGAGCTGCAAATCCAGCTTGATTATACATGTGGAATGTAGGGGGGAGGATCTAGTCCCTTGCAAATGTCTTTGGCTGGCCCTGTCCAATGTTGCAGTCAAAATTGCTGGTGTTCAGCATGAATTGCTCTGTTCAGTTAGCACTGACTACCAGCATGCTACTTCATGGCATTGCCCTCCTGGTTGATAAAACCCAACCATCAGAAGCTGGAAGATTTGCAGGACTCGATTATCAGAGTTCCCTTCTGAGGAGTTACAGTGCCCTTTGTTCTCACAACTCTGGTTGTCCATCTCCAGTCTAATGAAAGCCTGCAGTCTGCATGCTATAAAAGTACATTTTGTGTTTAACATCTATATGTTTGACATCTGTATAAAGCTGTTGGAACAGTCATTAGGGGATAGCCAAGTGCCATCAGTATCCAGATAACGCATAGCTCTATCTTCTTGTGATATCTGAATCAGGTGAGGCTGGACAAGTCCTGGATCAGTGCCTGGATTTTGTAAACCGAGGCTGAATCCTGCCAAGTTGGAGGCCCTGTGGATGAGTGGTTCTTGTGTCTGGGAGATAAGGTTATTGCCTGTTTTGGATGAGGTTGCACTCCCTCTGAAAGGACAGGTGTGTAGTTTGGGGTACACTGGGATCCATCTCTGTCACTGGATATCCAAGTCATCCCGACAGCTCAAAATATCTTCTACCAGCTTCAACTGGACAGGGATAGCTTGGTCATAGTGGTACAGGTGCGAGTAATCTCAGGACTGTAACACTGGTTTAGAAGGCCCAGCTAGTGCAGAATGTAGCAGCTCAACTGTTCTGGGACACTTTTCACTCACAGTACAACTTTCCATGTACTGGTTCCCTCTCTGTGGAACTCCCTGCCTATTGATGTCAGGCACTGACATTGTTTCATTTTCAACACCTACTGAAAACATTTTTATGTTTAAATAACCCTCCCCTGTTTGACCAATCACATTTTCTTGTTGCAAACTGATTTAAAATATTTTAATTCTGTGTTTTGATTCTGTGAGGGGTTTTCCTTCCTTTTATTATTTACTGCTTGGGAACCCAGCGGGATATCAATCTTATAAACGCATAAATAAATTTCAGCTCTGACTGTGCTTACCACAGGAGCAGGCTGAGCAGGCTGAATCCAAGTTCTTTCCAAGTTGTACCATTTTTACCCTGAATCAGGAAGCACAGCTGTCAGAGCTGCGAGCGGCATGTATTTATCTGTTTGGTCAATACATGCAAGTCTCTATCAAAGAGCAGTGTCCATGCAGCTCCAGGATGCACATGATGATAATATGTGCATCAGAACTTGTGTGTGTGTGTGTGTGTGTGTGTGTGTGTGTGTGTGTGTGTATACAGCCTGGACGTTTGAAATGTAATCCAAGTTTGAAGCTACATCATCTAAACAGCAGTTACCACAGTGAGCCTAACAAATACCCCAGGAGAGATTCCAGAAGTCAACAGATTTAACAATGAAATAAATGAATTGGAGCTTTAAAATGTGGAAATTAAAAGAGCATTACTGAATTATTTCCTGCATTATTTTATCACCAACTAGCTTTTATCAATTATAAGCTTTAAAAAGTGACAGGCGTCAGTGCTGAAGGGTTCCCAATCTAACATTCGTAGCTGTTGTGCATGTTTGACTCTCATTAGTTTATTTATAATTATATATACAATTTATCACTTGCTTTTCATTATAGAATAATCGCAAAGCAAGGTACACTCAATCAAACACATTAAAATCATATAGAATCAACTGATAGAACAGTAAACCAAAGGAAAACAGAAACACAGATGAGTAAATTTACAAGATGCAACAACACAGATTCAATCAAAAGTCTGGGTGAACAAATGTGTCTATAGTTGGCACCGAAAGCTATAGGGAGGGCTTGTTGTTTTTGTTGCTGCTACGTTTATACCATATACATGACACTTTCTAAAGAACGAGGGGACAGGTCCCTGCCCCAAGGGCTTACAATCTAGAAACAGTCACAAGGGAGGCAAAAGGGAAATGGTGACCAGGATAAACAGGAAAGAATATTCAATGATTTCAGTTATACATGTTTAGGGTTGGTTGTAGTATTAGCATATAAGATCCTTGCACTGCTTTCCCCCACCCCTGCTTATTTTAAATCCAAACCAAATCAAAATGCTCTCTGGCAGCTAGCTTTTATCGATGGAAGAGCACCAGTATGTTCACTACTCCTGCTACCTGCTTGGAGCTGCCTTATCAGAAAGCAATTAATTTAATTTAATCTAAGATTAAGCAGCTGGGAGATTTTGATCCGCTAAAACTGAGACCACAACCTCAGAAATGTAGCCCAAATGCTGGAGGTCATGAGATCGTTCATCCCTCATAGTGCTCTCCTTCACATGGGTGACCTTGGCTAGACTGCTTTCAATATAAAGATAGAGTATTCCTGTTTTCCCTGCTGTGTAGTTTTAATATGCTGACACAGCAGACATGTTTTTAATGAGTATTCTTGTAATTAATTCATCCTAATCTGTTATGAACAATGAGCAATCTTGCAATTAACTGAAATGGATACCCAACTAATTAGCCAACGTAACAAATAACCAAAGTGAAGTTAATTTAAAAAACAAATATTTTAATTATGTTAAACAGTATCAGTCAAAGTTGCTATTAATGCTTTAAGTCAGGACATACAGTTGATACAAGGAAACAAACAATGAACCAAATGAACCAAAAACAAAACACAAATGTATTCTACATTTTTATTTTTATCTTTTTACAAAATTGATTTACGGTTCATATAGGAAAGTTAATAGTCTCCTTACCAAAACAACAGTTTTCACTGTATCTGTGTCTGTATCTAAGTGACACACTGATCATATTATATTGGCCTCATGTCCTGCTTGTGAGCTTTCCACAGGCTTCTAGTTGGTCACTATGTGAACAGAATGTTGGACTAAATAGCCCTTTTGTCTGACCCAGCATGGCTTTTCTTGTGTTCTTATACCTTTTCCCCAAAGGGTGTTGTAGAACTTCTTTGGTATATGCAAGGATGGGATAAAGGCATAGATCCAACCTAACCTTTCTAGCATCTCTATCTGCAGAAGTAGAATCTTTTCAAATTGGTCAAGTGTTGAATCCAGCTATGTACTTATTCTGCAGCTAATCTGCACACTCAAGAAAATTTCATATTGCAACGTCTTGTAACACGGGAGAAAGCAACTTGGCTTACCAACTGATGTGATGGCTAATGGCATGGGTGTCTGAGTGAGAGAATGGAGATGTGGTAGAGCTGTGGATTGCTACTGTGGATTTCAGCAGACAGCTGTATCAAGTAAAGTCTCTGGGTGAGGGTGAGGGTGGCCCTTCACACTTTGTTTCTGTTTTGTTTTTAGTTCTTTTAACATACATACATGAAATTGTATATATCCATAGCAGTGAATACATATATGAAATGTATATATGTGAAATTACAAAGTACTAGCCATTATACATAGGTTTCAACAAAAGCAGACCAGATATCCAAATCAGTATTCATTTGAAGGTGGCATTTATTTATTTATTTATTTATTTATTTATTTATTTATTTATTACATTTTTATACCGCCCAATAGCCGAAGCTCTCTGGGCGGTTCATCTATATGCCACCCATTCAAATACTGAACGTGTTATAAAGTCCTCAGTCCATTGGATTATAGGAGAGTGTATATCCTTCCAGTGTTGTGATATCAGTCTTTTAGCTCTCTAAGGCATGCAGAGAATCCATTTACACTGGCCATTTGTTAATTTCCATAAAGCAAGCAAATAATTTTAAAGAGTGTCTACATCAGCGAATGTTAAAGATTGTTCCAGTATGAAGTTTAATTGGTTTATCTGTGTAATAACCTCCTCTCCAACCCCCAAAAAGCAACTATTGCACATTGCCAAAACATATACTACAGGCATTCAAGAGGCAGCTGGACAGCCATCTGTCAGGGATGCTTTAAGGTGGATTCCTGCATTGAGCAGGGGGTTGGATTCAGTGGCCTTATAGGCCCCTTCCAACTCTACTATTCTAGGATTCTAGGATTCTATATTTAAAAGAAGCATTAACTGTGTTGCACTGCCAGCAATTAACCAAATTAGACATGAAACAAAGGTTTTTTGCTGAATATGACGCAGCCTAATATCCATAGACGCAATAGGTATAATCAATGAAATTAAGCAGAATGGAACAATGCAGTTTCATTCCTGCTTAGAACCCTGCATATCATCTTTATTCACGAATAACAAGTATTTACAGACATGGATCATGGGTTGCGTTACATGTCAATAAGTGCTTCCAACAATGATGGCGACCCTGATGCTGTAAAAGCAGCCAGGCCAAACCTAGATACTAAGAAACATTTGTTTGCAACCATCTCTGAAAGCCTTGTAATTGAAAAGTCTGAAGCACGTGTCATAAAGTACAGATAAGAGCATCCCTGCTTTGATCCAACTTGCTATCTTCTGGTAGCTAAATTTACATGCAGACTTGGGAATCTATCCATCCATTGAGCTGCAATGAGCAGATTCTAGAACAAGGCGATTGAACTGCTTTCAGCCCGAGGGCTGCATTCATTTTGGACAAGTTCTCAGAGGCCCACATTCCAGCAGTGCCCGGGGCCAAAGGCAAAGTGGGTGAGACCAAAAGTACCAGCATAGTTTAGCTTAAAGCTCTGACTGCCAGTAACTAAGCCTTAGGCCTTAGCTATACCAGGCTTTATCATGGGGGGGGGGGGGGGAACCCCAGGACTGTCCCTGTGCATCCACATGACGCACAGGGATCCCGGGATCAGGGAGGGATCATTCCTCCCTTGCCCCGGGATACAGCCCTTCCCTTTGGGCCTGCTTTTTCCACGGTCTCAGGCTGTATGGCCCGTTGCTGCGGTTTGATCCAGCTCCACGCAATTCCTTGCACGGAGCCAGTAGCCACGCACAGGGCGCAGCACTCCTCAGGAGTGCTGTGTCCATCGGGGATAAGGTGAGGGGAGCAGGGAAATTAAGTTAAATTAAAAAAAGACCTACCTTAAGTACACGAGTGTTCATGCGCTGCTTCTCCTTTAAAAATAAAAAATTGTGGGCACGACGCCTCTCTTCTTGAGGTCATCGCGCCTCAGGTGTAAACGGAGGAGGGATATCACATTAATCACAAGACGAGATCTTCCCTCCTCCATCCTGGATTATCAAGTAGGTCTGGCTAAGGCCTTAGAAGAGGCATTTCAGCCTTTTTAGAATGGGGGGGGGAATTCCACAAAAGTCAGGAAATTATCAAACCATCAGTGGTCAGGGGAAAGAGGGTAGGACATGTGGAAGGAAGTGTGGCCAACTTGGGAACCCCAGGAGGGCCAGGTTACCCACCCCTGTTCAAAAAACATATATTTGCTTCATAATACATAGATCGAGCTGTTACACTGGTTTGTGGAACATGAATTTTCAGCTGCAGAAGTTTCCTTTCATTACTGTTTTGGTCACATGGAGAAACTCTACATCACATCTTTTATTGTCTTATTACTTGATGAGATTAAGAAAAATTTAGTGTAGCTAATTACGTTAATTAAAACTGAGGCCATTAGAAATCTGGGAAGTAACGCTACTTACAAATAGCTGAGTTGGTGTTCTAGACCAAACTGATAGCCCTTCTAATTAAGCTTCTTATTTCCCACTGTCATCTGCTGTAAGGCAGTGGTATACAAGCTACATATGGATAAATGTGATCAGTTAATTACAGATAAGATTTAGGATCACAGGGTAGATTGGTCTGGCATCTTTCCTGTTTGCCAAGTCAGATGGTGAAGCTCTCTTATTTGATCTAGCTATCTCCATTCCATTGGATCCATAAAATCATAGAATACATGCCACTGAAAGTTTCATAACTTGTGGTGGACTTTTGGAGTACTTTTCTGAAGGGGGGAAATATCTGGATCTGACAATGAGCGGAAGACGCCTGACATCCTGTGAAACACCCGCAGAATGAATTTAACAAAATCCATACATCCCTTATTATTATCATTATTATTATTATTATTATTATTATTATTATTTATATAGCACCATCAGTGTACATGGTGCTGTACAGAGTAAAACAGTAAACAGCAAGACCCTGCCGCATAGGCTTACATTCTAATAAAATCATAATAAAACAATAAGGAGGGGAAGAGAATGCAAACAGGCACAGGGTAGGGTAAAACAGGCACTGGGTAGGATAAAACTAACAGTATAAAGTCAGAACAAAATCCCTCCCCTCCAGTGTTTCACAGATGCAAATAGAGACACGCCCTGATTTTTGTATCAAGGTTATTGCTCAAGCCCTTTCCCCACTTATGCATTATCAAAGGCTTCATTTAGGCAGGAGCCACACTTTATGGCAGTATTGAAGTGCACTGACAACTGTTAGGGCCCATTGACACATACCATACACCACTTTTGTACTGTTATATGCTGCTTGGTGTGGCGACTGCCTTAGTCTCCCGTACTCATTTCTTCTGAAGTCACATGTTCTGCATGATTTTAAAAGCCCAGAGGGTCTTTGATCCCCCATGTTGAAGGCACGCTATAAAAACAAGGATGTTAAAATCTGTTAACAGCAACTGTTTAAAATTAGTCCCTCCAGCATTTGAAATAGCAGGTTGGGCACTATATAACATGTGCATTAGGGTCAAGACACTTTATACTGTTAGTTTTACCCTACCCAGTGCCTGTTTACCCTACCCTGTGCCTGTTTGCTTTCTCTTCCCCTCCTTATTGTTTATTAGAATGTAAGCCTATGCGGCAGGGTCTTGCTATTTACTGTTTTACTCTGTACAGCACCATGTACATTGATGGTGCTATATAAATAATAATAATAATAATAATAATAATAATAATAATAATAATAATAATAATAATAATAATAGAGATGAGGGGAAAATTCCATTCAGTTCACATTTCAGTAAGAACTTAACACATTTGCAGTTCCTGGATCAATAAACAAACCAGAATGCAATTATCCTTTGGAATGTGGACTTCTTAGAATTTTGTGATCCAGTTCTTCTAACAATTTTTTAAAATGCATACCAAAAATGTGCACACACAAATGTGTATTCTGGTTTTTTTAAAAAAAAAAAATGCACAAAGAAGCATTATTGTTATGGCCCCACTGGAAGAGTCATTCTAAGAGGAGGACCTGGAGCCCCCAGAAACCAGGATGCTCCTGATCAGGTACCGCCATCAGACCAGCAGGAGCCTGTGCACTTAGGGGTGATCGTTGCTGGTCCATCCCTGTCCAGAGGAGGGAACTCCCCCTCTGAGGCAGAGGCTAAACTGCCCCCTGGCTCCCAGGAGCATAGCCACCTCAAGTAACAGTGAGAAGAAGTGCTCATTTGCAGAGAAGAAGAAAACTCCTCAGAAGTAGGGCTCTGAAGAGGGAACTGTGATTACTGCAGCTGAGCTCTGGGTGGGGCTTCACAGTAGCCCTAGCCAGTGTTGGAACAACACTATTCTTCCAGCTCCTGTGCTTTATACCTTGCCCTGTGATTTATGCTCTGTGTTACTGACCTTTGGACTTCTTATTGACTCTGGACTGTGTAATGTATCTGACTCACTGTGTTTTGACCTCTGCCTGTTATTTGAACCACTCCTGTCTTAGCCTGAAACCCATTGGATGCTTGAATGTTTGCTGGCTCCATTGCATTGCTTCTGTGTTAGCCCTGCATTTAGAGTCTGATGCAGTCAAAGTGGGACAACTATATTTATTTATTTA
This sequence comes from Elgaria multicarinata webbii, assembly GCF_023053635.1. Lineage (NCBI taxonomy): Eukaryota > Metazoa > Chordata > Lepidosauria > Squamata > Anguidae > Elgaria > Elgaria multicarinata. The sequence continues at coordinate 65,004,682 of NC_086173.1, read as the reverse complement.
TTTACATTTATATACCACCCCACAGCCGAAGCTCTCTGGGCGGTTTACAACAGTTAAAAATAGTAAACATTAAAAAGTATACAAAATTTTAAAAACCATCAGAAACATATAGACAACAATATAAAAACAACATCCATTTAAAAACAACTGTTCTGGGGTCCGTTAAAAACAAACTTAGCATTGTTAAATGCTATTAAATGCCTGGGAGAAGAGAAAAGTCTTGACCTGGCACCTGAAAGATAACAGTGTTGACGCCAGGCGAGTCTCATCAGGGAGATCATTCCAGAGTCGGGGGGCCACCACCAAAAAGCCCCTCTCCCTTGTTACTACCCTCCAAGCTTCCTTCGGAGTAGGCACTCGGAGGAGGACCTTAGACGTTGAGTGCAGTGTACAGGTAGGTTCATGTCGGGAGAGGCATTCCATCAGGTATTACGGTGACATTTAAGAGAACAGCTTACAAAAATAGCATACATTAGGCAAACTTACATATCAAATTTTGTCTATTGGGGGAAACGGACTCAAAATTATATGAGTTTTCATGTAGACTCCCCTTTTAAAAAAATGATGCAGAAATAGAATGGAACAAACTTAAGATGAGAACAATGAGAAACTGAAAGAAATCACTATTGACAGATTTGGCCATCACTAATCCATATGTACATCCAATTTAGAGATGTAGCATTTAGAACAGGGTGGACAGAAGGTTGATTGAGATCTATGGAACAATCTCTGGATGAATTGCAGTAGATCAGTAAATGTTTCTGCCTCCCAATTGTTAAGAATGGCAACAACAAAAATATTCCTTGCTCTTCTAAGTTAGGCTGCCAATATGGAGAAAAGCTTAAGTGGGGTGGGGGGAACCAGATCTGGATTTGGGTGTTAATCATATTGTGAGCTCATTTCTTGTACTGAGATAAAATCCTGGGCTGAGCATTTGTTTCCTTAATTCTAAAAGTATGCTGCCCCTCCAGGAGCCAGTATTTGTTAGAATTCCCAGTAGACCCAGAGTGTGTATATATATAATAAACTGCCCAGAGAGCTTCGGCTATTGGGCGGTATAAAAATGTAATAAATAAATAAATAAATATATAAGTCTGAATTCTGTCCAGGCCTATTTTAGAGTCCATGGGTCCAAAGTGAACCCAGAAGAAGGATGACACTAATAAAAATTTCACATGACACAAAAGACAGTGGATAAACTATTTGGGAAAGGTAACAAAAAAATACAGACCAGACCTGATACAGTTTTGGATTTGAGACATATACAAGAGGCAACTGGACAACCATCTGTCAGGTATGCTTTAGGGTGGATTCCTGAATTGAGCAGGGGGTTGGACTTGATGGCCTTGTAGGCCCCTTCCAACTCTACTATTCTGTGATTCTATGATTCTACTCTCTACTTCCCCATCTGCTGGCAAACAGTTGATCAGCAGTGATATACTTCCCTCGGTATATCACTCAGTTCACTTTCCTTAGTTTTGTATTATTTATTTTATTACTTTTAGATCCTGCCTTTTCCTCTCCTTCAGAAATCCAAGGTGGCGTACATAATCCTCCTCCATTCTTTTTTATCCTCACAACAACCCTTTGAGGTGGGTTGGGCTGAGAGTCTGTGACTGGCCCAAAGTCACCCAGTGGGTTTCCATAGCCAAGTGAAGACTAGAACCTGAATCTCCTGACTCCCAGTCCAACATATTGACCACGTTGCCTCTCACTGTATTATCTACAAAACGGATACAACTTCTCCTGTCTCTTTAAATCCTCAGTTGCCTAAATAGATACTTGGACATTTTAGGACAGCTTAAAAGATCTAGCACTCAAATAGAAATGTGTGTTGTTGTTTTTAATGGAAGGAGGAAGGATGTCGGAAAAAGTACCATTCTAATATCTGCTGATTTACAACTTTCTGGATTTTTTCCCTACTTATATTACTTTTGCCATTGATAGGAATGGAAAATTCCCAATGATTGATGTAGGAACTTTTAATGACTCTCCTTCAGATGATTTTAGCACTTTGCTTGGATAGAGTAAAAATTCAGGTACCTTTAAAAGATTAATAAAAATGAATTTGGGGACAGAATCCAATGGTGACTGCCCACGAGCAGCCATCCCCACCAATTCTGTTGCACGAGCAGCACCCACGGCTTGTGCGAGGGAGATTTAGTGCTTCCAGGGGCAACCCAAAATGAGAGGAAAGGCTTGTTTCTTGAATGGTGGGGCTCCCTTGTGCGATCCCCACTGGCCTGCTCCATTCCAGAAACAAGCATTTCCACTCATTTGGGGTTGCCTCCGGAAGCATTAAATCTCCGTTATACAAGTGGTGCGTGCCACTAAGGATGCACGGATTTTGTACAAATTCTGTTCTGTCTACGTTTCACGGATTCTCAGATGTCTTTCCTTCCATTACCAAAATCAGATTTTTTCCCATTTCCGAAATTTGCACAAATTCACATTTGTGAAAATGTAGGGGTGGGTGGGACATGTTCATTTTCATGCTTTAGCCTATGGGGGAAATGTGCATTTTTGGCTGGACTTTTTAAATTCTATTTTACGTATTTTTCTATGACTAAATTTGCATAAAATTCTGGAAAGTTTTTTTAAAAAAACAATCTGCAAGTCCTTAGAAGCTGTGTGACTTGGGGGGGAAATGGTCTGCGGCAGAATCTGTAGCTCAGATTCATAGAAATCCATACATTTTGTTGGGGATTTCTCCGACATCACAAAGTCCTGCTCCTGCAACTGAAGTAGCAGTGGGCCCCATTCACATTTGGCCAACACTGGATACTGCACCAGTGGGAGATGTTATGTGGAATGTAACTCTCCTCTTCTCATCCTCCCCATAACTGCTTCCCAAACAGCTTCTCCCAGGGGTTAGGGGACCCTCCTGAATGGAATGAGCTGTGATCTGGGGTGGGTGGGTGCTGAGTTTGACAGAGAGTCACTGGAAATCATGCAGATGTACTTTCCATGAGCGGAGTTCCCAGTTTTGATTTTTGAAATACCCTTTTTGTTTCAACCCAGTGTTTTGAGTTTGCACTGATTTCAGTGGGATTTAAACAACCTAATTGTAGGCAATAAAGTAAAAGAAAGGGGCGGATCGTATCCATGTTCACATGTACTACAAAGGTAGATAAGTATTATAAAAACCTTTTAATACATTCATAAGTTTCACTAGTGCAGAAAAAAGTATATTGCCACTGTAGAGCTGTGTAGTCTGACATTTTAAAACACATTAAGAACACATTAACAATTACTAGGAACCCATTCAAAGACTCAAAGTCAAGGAATTTTTTAAAACAACAACAACAACAGACCAAACGTGTTTCGACCCTAAAGGAGGGTCTTCCTCAGTGGTCACATATACTATATACACACTTAGAGATACTAGGTAGTTATTTACAAATTGCCAATGCCTGAAAGTCAAGAAAGACATGGAATTAGCAGCATGAAACTTATTAATGTATTAAAAGGCTTTTATAATACTTATCTACCTTTGTAGTATATGTGAACACGGATAGTGATACAATCTGCCCCTTTCTTTAACTTTATTGTCTTCACTTTAAGGGGCCTGGATAGCTCTTTTGCTTATCTGTCAACAACCTAATTGTATGCAGGATTTGGGATGGAGGTTAATCTTTTTGTATTTTCCATGTATCTTAATGTTTTCATTGTTGTTGGTCCCCTGGATTGTTGCATTTTTTAAATTTATTTTTCATTATATTCAGCAAGGCTCTTCCTGAAACCTGGCTGTCTTGTAGCTAAACACATAACACAATGATGGAAAGGAATATTGAAATGCTCTGATCCGAGAGCAGTTCCCGCTGGAACCCTACTTGTTCCAATTTGACAGCAAATCATTAGCAACTACCTTCTGGCTATGACTTTCCAGCCCACTGAAAGGTAGTTAGTGAAGAGTAGTTCCCTTTGGTCCAAATATTAAAGATTATTGAAGGAAGCCACAAAGAGATGAAGTACAGAAATAGAATCCAGAAATATTTGCATCATTGGCCGTTATTCCAGTCACCAGTACTTAATGTACTCTCAGCTGTGCTTTTAAGATAGATTCCTGCAATGAGCATGGGGTTGGACTTGATGGCCTTATAGGACCCTTCCAATTCTACTATTCTATGATTCTACTGTTGCATTTGGATTTTGGAATATGAAGTACCGAAAAATACAGGGACACCAATTTAGGCTTCAGTAATGGCAGGGAAAAGAGATTTTAATATGTGGTGGGATGAGATTCTTTAGGCTTAAAATGCCCCTTGTTGAATAAATTTAAGGTTCAATTGCAAAACAGTGATGTATTTTCAGAGCATTTATTATTATTATTATTATTATTATTATTATTATTATTATTATTATTATTTATATAGCACCATCAATGTACATGGTGCTGTACAGAGTAAAACAGTAAATAGCAAGACCCTGCCGCATAGGCTTACATTCTAATAAAACCATAATAAAACAATAAGGAGGGGAAGAGAAAGCAAACAGGCACAGGGTAGGGTAAACAGGCACTGGGTAGGGTAAAACTAACAGTATAAAGTCAGAACAAAATCAAGTTTTAAAAGCTTTAGGAAAAAGAAAAGTTTTTAGCTGAGCTTTAAAAGCTGCGGTTGAACTTGTAGTTCTCAAATGTTCTGGTAGAGCGTTCCAGGCATAAGGGGCAGCAGAAGAAAATGGACGAAGCCGAGCAAGGGAAGTAGAGACCCTTGGGCAGGCAAGAAACATGGCATCAGAGGAGCGAAGAGCATGAGCGGGGCAATAGTGTGAGAGGAGAGAGGAGAGATAGGAAGGAGCAAGATAGTGAAAAGCTTTGTAGGTCAACAGGAGAAGTTTATATTGGATTCTGAAGTGAATTGGAAGCCAATGAAGAGATTTCAGAAGTGGAGTTACATGGTCAGAGCGGCGAGCCAAGAAGATGATCTTAGCAGCAGAGTGGTGAACAGAAACCAACGGACTGATGTGAGAAGAAGGAAGGCCAGTGAGAAGAAGGTTGCAGTAGTCCAACCGAGAAATAACCAATGCATGAACATTATTTTGGTAATCTTAATTATAGTAGCCTTATCAACACAGGACAGGTAGATACACCTCTTTTGAAGTCCAAGTGATTTATACATATCTGGCACACATCTGGCTATTAATTATTAATAGCCATTCAATGTGTAGAAACAGTGAGTTTAGCTAACCAGAAATATAGGTATTCATGAAGAATAACCACATATGTTTTGAAATGTAGGCCTTACTGGCACTGTAGATAAGTTTTGATACATCTACCATGCCAGTAAGAGTCTTCATGTGGTGGGGAAGTGGGTGCATCCTCTTCCTCTCTGTTACATAGATAAAGTCACATACAACTCAGATCCTCCATTGGGATTTTCACCTTGTTCTTCCTTGTGGGCTTCCCATAGGCCTCTGGTTGACCACTATGGATCAGGCTGCTTCGGGGGCTCTGGATCTGCCTCCGATGCAGATTGGGTGGGTGGGTGCACAGCCCTAGTGATGATTACTGAGATAAGAGTATTATTGTTTGAGAACGCATTTTTTTCAGGTGTTACTACAAAATGTATTCCATGATAGTTAACCTGAAATGTACTTTTTCAATATAAACTTTCAATATAAACCTATATTGTCAATGGCCATAGGAAATCATCAGTTCTTATACCTCAGAGTTAACAGAGAGATTGCTGTGTTGGCTTGAACCTCAATACCAGGCATAGTCAAAGTCTATATACTGGATTGATCATGAAGTTTAGAACTGACATCTTCATTAACATTTCACTTAAGCTGTTGATAATGAAATGCTAGTACGCTTGCTAACCTGGCCCGATGTGTAATTGAAACTGGCTTCCAACATGGAAATATGTGATGCCTAAGTGGGAAGAAACCTACAAGGGATTCCTCTCCATGTGTTGATGCTGTGCTCAACTTAGTTAATGAGTTGCCCATTGCCTACAGTAATAAATTCTTTGCATGGTTTGTGTATTTGTTTGTTTTTTCTCTGCAAGTGAATTTTGCCTGGAGTCCATCCTGTGCTGAATTCCAAAACACAACCAAAGTTTTGCAAATAGTCAAGTGCCTCTAGACATGATTCCATCAGACAGTTCTAAATCTTGCAATAAAAATCGACAGCTAAAGAAAGAGTTGAGAATAGGGACATCTAGTGATGAAATATTGGGCAACTCATCATGTGGTCTCTATTCAGGCATCATCTTTGAATGCCCTGGGTCCAAGCGGTAGCATCTTAGTGCTAGGAAGATTGATGGGGAGTTTGCAGTTATCTGGACTTATTTCTCATTTCACTTTTTTATTTGTTTTTTTCCCCCCATCTTTGGTCAATTGTTGCTATTGCTTTTCTTCTCTGCGACATTTTTTGGACTATAAAATTGCATTTGGGCCCTTAAACCACAACCTTTGATAGTGTTAGTGATAAATCATGACAAATGTTAGTGTATTCTTTTCTTTGTATTGTTAATATTCTTTTAGAATAATGCAAATGGGATGAGGCATGAAAACCAAGGCTTTCTGTTTATAGGAGCCACACAGAGTAAGAAAAATGAAAATGAACAAATGCACCCTAACCCCAGCAGAACCCCATACTGGAGAATCCATGGAGCCAAGCAGTGTTTCCCAAGTACCACCTTCTGGAGCCTTATGTATCCCTCGGGGAGGGGACAGGTGGAGGATATCAGCAGCAGCTGGCTGAGTACCTGGGGGCTTTGTCCTGAAGGGCGTGGCAGTCTGCAAGCAGAAGTCCAACAGAGAGAGGGCAGTGATGGTAATTGAGCAGCAGCAGGAAGCAGGCAGGCAGGCAGGCAGCAGCAACAGACAGCTCTCCCTCTTCCCTGGATGGTGCTGGTGTTCCCCTCCTCCTGCAGGCACCGGATCTCCATTGCCAAAAAAGGGGGAAATGTATCATCAAAAAAGAAAAGACAGATCTGCATAAAATATATATGTGCTGTTTAATAGGTATACAAGCAGTTTTAAAAATGATTAGTATAATTTTAACTTTAAAAAAAGCACAATGCATCTTATTATAGGATTGGATCCAGTAACATTCTTCCGCACATAGAAGGCAACCAGCTGTAAAACAGGCCTTCTCACATCCTTTCCTCTGGCATATTCCAGACTGCCAGGATGCCCTGAACATCGGCTTGCTAGTTGTCTTGTGCCTGATTCCTGTTCATGTTTGTGATCACTGCTCACTCTGTGCGAATGGGAAAATCACATTTAATGAGCTGTGATCCACCGAGACTGTGATCCACAGTCTCGGTGGTACAACAGGCTGCTTTGTATTACAGAATGGAATAATGTGTTCAGTAAATCACACATGACTAATGGTAGCATTCGCAGCAGTTTGTAGTGCGATTCTGTCGCAGAGAAACAAAGCATAGGAAAATGTGGTACTAAATGTTTGGTTAGAAAGAGCTATCTAAGTCTCATCATCTTCAGAGATAGATAATAAGAGTGGATGGAAGATGGCAGATGAAAGAAATGGAAGAGTTTTGTGGAAAGTAGTGCTTTTTAGACTCTGACTGAGAAAGAAGATTCTATGATATGATCTTTAAAAAGTCCTACTTCTTTCATGTTAAATGAGAGAAGGAGATGCAAATCTTCTTTTCTAAAATAAGAAATAATGTTGTTTTTATCCTTAACGTAAGGTTGGGTTTATCGTTTTACTATGGTTTTATTTGTTTATGACTTTTATTTTCTGAACATTTGAAAAATGCCTTGTTTGGTTTGAACAAGGAGATAAAGAAGTGCAATAAATAAACTAATCAAATAAATAAAACGCAGAACAGTGCTAAGGTTGGGGCTGGTTGGGTGAGTCACTTGACTTGCTCAATATTTATTCAAGAGAGCTTCAACTATTGGGCGGTATAAAAATGGAATAAATAAATAAATAAGTATTTTCCAGATTTGTTTTGTTTCCTTCCAATCTATTTTTTTTTCATCTGCTTATATTTTCCAAATCTTCTGTCTTAGTAGAAAAACATCCAAGGATAGAATCGGCTTTCCGACACAGACGGTGCATTTTGAATAGGATAGTGAAGATTACAGCTACCCTGTTAGGACCGTGTGAAAACAATTAACCCTAATATGCATGCGAAAAATGGCAATATGGACATGGTTGAGCTAAAATCACTTTGAAACCTTTTTGTGTTTAAATAAAGGCAGTTTTGAAATTCCATTTAAATATTGAATTTAGATATGCTGAAAACTGAAAATTGCAATTGCCCTCTGCTGCCACCTTTATTATTTCTTTCCTAACTGTTCTTCCTTTGTCAAAGGTACAGATTTTATGAGCTCATTAATTTTGCTGTGCTAATGCACTTTCCTTATCTTCTAATTAGCCACTGCTCTCCTTCCAGCATATTTATGATGCTCTCAACTCTTCTCATTTTTCGTCTTGGTGTACTCAAAATGATGCCCACTGCGGAAATAAGTACCGTTTGGTGCCTTCCTGTTCCTCAAGGTCTTCTCAGTGCACTTGCTGCCTTTCCCATTACAAAAATGCAACTGCAACAATGAATTGGGCTGGGGGGTTGTATGAAGTTTGGAATAGGTTTTCATATATACAGTTGCCAAAACCAAACGTGTAAAATATAATGTGGGTGGCTACCAGGAGAAGGGCCCTTTCTGCTGTGGCACCCCAGCTATGGAATGAGCCCTAGAGAGGTTTGCCTGACACCTACGTTGTACTCTTTCCAGTGCAAGTTGAAGACCTTTTTATTTTTCCCAGTATTTTAGCATTCTACGATCTCCTAGTCTTTTAACTTTGCTGTTTTTAATCTGCACATTAAATTTCTGCATTGCTGCTCAGTTTTATTCTAGTGGTACTTTTATGTTGTGGTGCAACTTTCCATGTTTTATACTTTAAGTTGTACTTTATGGTTTTAATTTTTGTGTGTTGTCCGGAAAGCTTTGATTATTGGGCAGTATAGAAATTGAAATAAATAAATAAATAAATAAAATATATATAATAAATAAATAAAACCCATTTTACTCCCCAAGGTGCATGCTTTCTACATTCTACAGATCATAACCTACTGTGAAACACTGCTTCTGAGTTGGTTGCAACTTATAATAGAGAAATAAAGAAATTGCTACATTTGAAAGGTTCTCAAGTGCGCAGAAAGCTGAGTGCCTTAATATTCTGAACACACTCTTGAGTGAAGGAGAGAGAGAGAGGCTAGTGACACACTTGTCATTCTGACTATCTGTATCTCCAGCACAAACTATGAAGCAATAAATGCTCTGGCTATATTCATGTTGCAACACAAACACCCCTCCCGCCCTGGGCTGGATTTAAGTATTGCTGAGAGCCTCTGGCTAAGCCAGTCTGTGGAGACTGGTGACAATCCCAAGGTAATCTTGAAAGTCCTGCACAGTTCTGGTGAATATCCAAAATTATTTATTTATTTATTTATTTATTTATTTATTTATTTATTACATTTTTATACTGCCCAATAGCTGAATAACATTACTTTAGTGACAGAACAATCTTATATATATTTACTCAGGAGTAAACCCTATTAGCGCTTATATCCCGGTAAGTGGGTGTAGGATTGCAGCCTTAATGTCCGCAATTATTGGGTTATGTCTTAGTCATCATTAGAGTAGGGGTAGGTAAGCGTTCTGGGCCCATGGGCACGTTTAGCAATTTCAGAACCTGTCCTGAGCACCACCACAAAATTGCTGGTTGCCATGGCCACCAGCCATCTTCATTTCTTAAGGATATCTCTGAGCCCCAATGTGTAGACCAGAGGCATCCACATGAGATGAGGATGGAAATAGCTGGAACCAACCAATTTGCTTTGAAGAAATCCCAGCTGTTAATTAAAAAAAAAACTGGGAGTGGGAGAGCACCTCCGTGGGCACAAAGCAAGGTATCTGAGGGCACACTGATACCTGTGGGCACCATGTTGCTTACTCCTAGAGTAGACCGTCTGAAATCAATAGGACTTAAGTTAGTAATGATTATCTTATACCCCATTGATCTCGTAAACTACTTCAAGTTGGGATCCAACCCCTATATAGGCTAATGAATAAATAATCTAGTTTTAAACGTTGACATTTGCATATTATGGTTTTAATTGTGAACTGCCCAGAGCACCTTGGCTGTTGGCCAGTATAAATACGTAATTAATTAATTAATTAATAATTTTTCAAATATTCACCAGATGTGAGAAGACTAGTTGACATTCTTCATAAAATACAATGACCCCTGCTAAAGACAGGTGAATCCTGAATACTATCTTGCTGTTAATTCCCCATTTTTGTACTTGCGTGCTTCTCCTTAATTTCCCCGTCCTTGCTCCATTTAATTTATTAACCTATTGACCTGATTTCTCCAAGCGATCAAACCCATTGTTTGGTTTTGTTTCACTTTTGCCAAGCAAGTGAAGGACATGGGCCAGGGGCGGGGGCAAGAGGAACACCTGTTTTAGGGCAAGATAAACTAGAAAGATCAGCAGCATTTAAAAAGAGTAAGAACAGAAAAGCATGGTGGCAGGTTCTAAGTCAGGAAGGAAGCCACGCTGAGGTGGCACAATTTGAATACAGCTAACCCACACATATTACCAGCGCAGACTGATCATAAAGGATACCACCGTAATAAAGCCATTCTGTAACATCTGAGAGTTCAGCTATTTGTTAATAATTTGAGAGGGATTTAATTGGGAATGTTTCCTCCACATTTCTTCCAATAACCACCAACACGTGCATGGGGCTTAAGGAAAACATCCCCTTTGTAACCAATGGGGATTTCCCCCACCCCCAGATCACATAGACACTGTGCATGCATGGAGCTATTATCAGTAAAATTGGGGCTGGTGATGAAACAATTAAACCTCAATTACTTGCAGGAGGAGTTCCTAATTAAAACCATGTAGTTGAACCTAAGGGAGCTAGCTATTCCTCTCCTGATGTATTTGTGGAACTAAATTCCCATGTTCAGCCACTAGTGTGCAATTGAGTTGTTCCATAGTTAGCATGCAGCATTTTAAGTTCACACTATTTACTCTCAAATGGTAGAGTCACTTCTCTTCAGTAAAGACAGTCCATTGTCTCTGAGTCATTATGTATGAGAGAGAACAGACTTAGCAGAATTCTAATAGCGATAGTTTTCCCTGGTCCAGTCAACAGATTCTCATCCTCAGCAGGAGAGTGAAAGTGTAAAGATACATACCTGCAGAAAAATAGCTAATGTCAGCTAAGAAGGTATGGTTTAGATTCAGTCTATAATTTTGTCAAGCAGTTGACTTTTGCAATCAAGCGGTTTATTTATTTATTTATTGCATTTCTATACCGCCCAATAGCCGGAGTTCTCTGGGCGGTTCACAAAAATTAAAACCATTCAAAGTATAAAACAACAGTATAAAACCATAATAGAAAATACAATAGAAAAGCTCAACCAGATAAAAACAGCAGCAAGGCAAAAATACAAATTTAAAACACCAAGTTAAATTTTTTTTATAGACTGTTAAAATACTGGGAGAATAAAAAGGTCTTCACCTGGCATCTAAAGGCATATAATGTAGGTGCCAAGCGAGCCTCCTTAGGGAGCTCATTCCACGGCTTTTGCAATTGGAACTAACCACATTGCTCATCAGTTAGAAGGTGTGCATGGACCTGATTCACTAAAGATCATTGAATGCATCATCCACTGAATGCTGCAGTGGGGCATTGTAGCGCTCGCTCGCTCTCGCTCTCCTGCACGAACGCACACACACACTGCAGCACCACTTTGAGCATGTGGCACCCAGCCCAGAGAGAGTGATATGCGTGGTACCTTTGTTTGATGTGAACATCAATCTTACTGTTTCTGACACTTGTGAATGGACCTGGTTCAGAGATGGCTGCCACAGATGATGAAATAAGATATCAATAACAAAATGAATCCTGTATAAATAAATAAATATGATGTATTTATTTATTTATTTATTTATTTATTTATTTAAAATATTTATATCCCGCCCTATATCACTAAGATCTCAGGGCGGCGTACAGATAAAAACATACAGTATAAAACAATATATAATTTAAAAGCAATAGATGCAGTTAAAACAGTTAAAACAATGTGCCAGTGAAATATAGTGTAAATATATAGAAACAATAAAGATACATTATGAAGCTGGTTGAGTGTTTTAAAAACATACATTTGGCTACCATCCAGAACCATTAAAATCCATAAATGCAGCCACGTTGTAAATCCGTTAGGAAAACATAAAACTGTTTGGATTCAAATTGGTGAGAATTTTGCCACTGTGTATTTTGCATCCTGCAAACTTTTCCTATGCTTGGGTAACCTGCTGGCTTTTTTTATTACATATTTTCTGTATTTCCTGTTGTGCTATGTCTCTTTAAGAGGCAATTCAGAAGGCCCAGGATGAGCAATCTATGAGAGAGAACTTTTCAACAGAAGTCCATATGAGTGGATCATGGGACTGCATGATCTCAGGGAGAGAACCAGTGGAGGCTGATGGCTCTGATTTTGGCAGAGCTGTGAATCCATTTTGGTTTCAGTCAGAACCTGCCAGAACTCTAAAGAAGCTATACAAAGTGCTGAACCTATTTTGAAGATACAATTCAGCATCTTGGATAGTTTCTATAGAGTTCTGACTGAAACCCAGAATGGATTCACAACCCCCAACATCGGACCCAACTGCTTCCTCTGGACAGAACAATCCTGAGCCTAGACTGTAACCAGAGATTGTGTCCATTTGATTATAGGAGATGTAGATAAACATGTCTGGAGAGCAGCTGGTTGGGGAAGGCTGTTCTATACAGTGAAATAGTAGAAAGACCAACATACACACATTTAGAATGAGAAGTTATAGTTTTCATTGCAGTGTTAGTAGGAGAGATTTGAGTTATCATAAGATCCATTGGGTCAAATAATAAAATCCTGTGTATTCCGGATTTGCATGCATTTAGCTGGGGTTTTCGGCCATGTTTTTTTCCAGTAAAGTAAAAAATAATAATACTTCAGTCTTTGGGAAAAGTCTTGTGTGTGCTGTGGTTCTCTCATATCCAATCGTTCTTCCTCACTGTAATATCATTTAATGTTTCTTTATTCTTTTCTTAGAGCGATGTTATACTTTCCCTCCATACCAAGAAACCTGTACTTTTGAAATTTAAAGGTAACTTGATTATTGGTATTTCTGCCCCTGGAAATGTTGTCAGTTAAGGACTTCCCCTCAAATGAATCCATATAAAATTGCTGGGTAAGGGCAGAAATCCTGCTGTCTCTGAGCCATTTTTGTTTACCTTTCATTAATTCCAGTCATCTTTTCGGGCCTAATAGCATTTTCCAGAGAAGGAATTGTATTTTAACGGGTTATAAATTGGAATCAATAAGCTTCTTACTGGAGTTTATCTGAGGTGACTTTATTCTACAAGCAACTATATTTGCCTGCAAAGTAATTTCTAGCTCTCCTGTTCATTTAAGTATATTGACTGGACCATGAGAGCCCAGTAAGCATTCAAACTATTCAGAAGTCCCATTAACATCATACCAGACTGTAGTTGCTCTTCATGGCGAGCTGTTTGCAAATTATAACTTTTACCACCAAAATATATATCATACATCAGCCAAGTGCTCCCTTTACTCAGGCTTGGCAAAGCAACCCAACACAGAGCCTTTTGTGTGGTAAAACAAGTAGGAAAGGAAAGGCAACCAGTGAGAGCTATCCAGCTTCCATGATTTAAAAAAATGGGTGGTTACAAATAAAGTGGGGTCATTTTTTCCTTGGGACACCATGAGTGTGTACTGCCTGCCTTGTATTCTACCTGTTGGAGCATTTATCGTGTGACATCTCAACCTATAGCAATGTGCCATGTTTTCTATCCCCTTCTCAAAAGGCCCATCAAACCATAGTAAGAAGAACATATGATAATAAGAAGACTAAAGGCCTATCTAGTCCAGCATCTTATTTCCTGCAGTGGCTAACCTGATGCAAAAGAGGACAGGATTCCTGCATCTTTAATAGCTGTGCAGAAGTGGGTATTTCGCAGATGTAGCATGCTGAAATTCCCTCCTTTGCACAACTATTAATGGTACAGGAGCACGGTCCCCTTTTTCAACTGGTCACCCTACCAGATGCCCATGGAAAGCCCACTAGCACTACATGAAGGCAAAAGGCCTGGTTTCCAAGTGATTCGTACTCAAAGACATACAGCTTCTGATCCTGGAGATGGCATATAGCCAACAGGACTAGTAGCCCCATGAATTTGTCCAAAGGCATCTCGGTCAATGACCATCACCAGAGTAATCCTTTTGGAGGCTTCTTCGTAATGGCCTTTGGTTCATTGCATACTCCCACATGACAATAAGGCTACCATGTAGTATTTGGTTAGATGATTATGCAGGGATAGAGCAGCAGCAGTGAACAAACATGTTGTGGCTGTGTGGATGCCTCAGCACCAGGGGTGAGCAGAGATTTTGCCCCCTGAGGGCCACATGTGGCAGCGAGCTGTGGGGCAGGAGCCATATGGATCTGGTGAGCATGGCCAGATCCAGCAGTGGGCAGGGCTTGGGCTGACAGCAGCCACAGTTAGGTTGCCATCCCCCTCACACACACAGCCTTCCCTCCCATTCACACTTGGTCACATTTACACACTTAACACACACCCCACACACACACACACACACACACACACACACACACACACACACACACAGAGAGAGTCAGATACACATACATCCATGGGGAGGTTGATGCTGTTTCTCAGCCTGTGGGGAGCATGATATTCAAGGGAGAAAGCAGCAGGAGAGAAATTTGAAAGGGGCTCCAGCACTTGTGAGGGGGGTGCATTGAAGGCCTCTGAGGGCACCAAGGGATTCATAGGCTGTGGGTTGTCCACATATCACCCCAAATCAAGATGCATCTGCCTGGCTTCTGCTTTTCAGAGAGTTGATTCCTATAAACCAGGGGGGAGGGCAGAGAAACTGGGAGAGCTTTTGAGTCAATGTGTGCACACTAACAATCTTTAGACAGCATCAGCAGCACCGCACCCAAAACAAATGGGGACTCTTACTGAACAAGGACTGATACTAACAAATCGGATTGTTCCTGGTAAATGGGGACAGTTGAAGCCTATGAGAGTGCCAGGCTTGGAAGGAAGCAGCTATCTAAATTAACAATACTTTGAACTCACAGACAACTTTTCCTCTCACTGCCTCTCAAGACTGACTCCTGCTGAGACTGAAGGAATGCTAGCAGGAGGGGAAGAGGAGACAGAGGCAAATGTGTCAAAAATTGTAAGCAGGCGAAAGCAGCCCCGCTCAAAAGTTACTCACATTGTGAGGAAGTTGCCAGGGAAGGGAAGGGAATTATATTCATGAAGTAAAAGCAGGGGGGGCAGTGTTTTTCAAACCCACCAAGTGTACATCAGTCATGTTGCCACCAAACCTCAAGCACAGAAAAAGGAAGAAGCAGGGAAAAGAGATCCTTTCCTTACTGTTCAGGGCTGGGAGGAGGAGAGGTCCATGCAGCTATAAGCTGCCTACTCATGTCTCTAGATAGCTTTTGGGGACTTCCTGCTTAAAGCCTGTGTAGCCCAGAGCTCTGTGAACCAAGAACACATAGGCAAAACAAGTGGCTCCAGAGTAGGGATAGGTGAGAAATTTCTTCTGTCCCAATTTTCAGGCAAATTTGCACCCGCCAAACCAATAAGCGAACTGGAAGAGATTTGTGCATCGAAATTCACACTTTCCTGAATGTAGTGCTGCAGTTCTCCATTCCAAAAATAAAACTAAAAATGTGGATATCAGGGGCAAGCGTCTTACAAAATCCATCCCCTATGGGAAAATGTGTGCAAAAATGTGCACGTCGGTGAAAATAATGCAGGGAAACACATTATTAGAAGGAAAATAGTTTGCAAAACAAAAAAAAGACCATACATTAGCAAAATCTGCATGCAAAATGGGCATATATTAGGAGAGGTGATCACAAAAATGTGAAAATGGGCCAAACCAAACTTAAGGTCACAAAAATTAGAACCTGAATGGAACTGAAATTGATAGATTCAACCATAAGAACAGCTATACTGGATTAGACCAAGGATCCATGTAGTCCAGCATTCTGTTCACACAGTGACCAACCAGCTGCCTGTGGGAAAGCCACAAGTAGGACAAGAGTACAACAGCATGTTCCTCAGCAATTGGTGTACATGGGCATACTGCTTCTGATAATGGAAGTAGCATAGAGCCCTCGGGACTAGTAGCCAATGATTGTCATCGCTACAGTTACATATTTATTTATTTAAAACATTTATATCCCGCCCTATATCATTAAGATCTCAGAGCGGCATACAGATAAAAACATACAGTATAAAACAATAAATATACACAGTTAAAAACAAATTAAACCATGATCCAAGTTAAAACAATATATAATTTAAAAGCAATAAAAGCAGTTAAAACAGTTAAAACAATGTGCCAGTGAGTTTAACCATCAAAGGCTTTGTTAAAAAGCCACGTTTTTACTTGGCGTCGAAATGCAATCAATGTTGGCACCATTCGGGCCTCCAAGGGAAAGGCATTCCACAGTTGGAGTGCCACCACAGAGAAAGCCCTCTCTCTTGTCCCAACATAGCGAATGTGTTGTGCTGGTGGGATGCGGAGTAGGGCCCCTCCAACAGATCTGAGGTCTCGGGCAGGCATATATGTGCTTGCATGGGGTGTGTTGTGATCATGAAACTGAGTGGATACATGTATAGTTTGGCACAAGGAAGTTGGTCTCTTGACCAGTTCCTCATTAGGGCAGTTCATAATTCTTCTGCTCAGGCTTTGTGGGCCGTATCGGATTGGTGATTGTATATTGTCCTATAGCCAGACCCTCCCACCACCTTGTAGATTCATTTTGGTTTACCCATCCTCCTGCTATGGCCTAATTTTCAGAGACAGCAAGATTCTTCATCCAACAAAATGCTTTAACAAACTCTTACTAAGCTCCTATTACCATGAGTCTCACAGCTTTTGGCTTCCACGTGTGCCAATTACATCCAGCAGTTT
Source organism: Elgaria multicarinata webbii (assembly GCF_023053635.1). NCBI lineage: Eukaryota > Metazoa > Chordata > Lepidosauria > Squamata > Anguidae > Elgaria > Elgaria multicarinata. The sequence continues at coordinate 64,987,659 of NC_086173.1, read as the reverse complement.
TGAAATTCACAGGGTTGGCTAATTGTATCGTGATATTGTGGAGCTGCCTCATCAGACTGTGAACTTATAGTGCATCCAGACAGCATTGTTGTCACATTTCAGTTTTGCCTCTCACTCTCTAGCTACTACTCTCTTAGTATGCTCTCCATGTACATATGCATCTTTCTACTGAAAATGTAGACACGACGTTCTTCTTTTTAGTAAATGTTGGATTTGCACAATTGAACCCATGCTGCTATTCAAGAACCAATACAGATGATGCAGTGTGCTTGAAAACAAGAAGTGGGGAAGAGAACCTAGAGAAAGTGCCATGAAATAGCAAGTCTTACATGGAGAAAAACTAGGGTGCATCAGGTTGTACATGTGGGGAGCTGACAATCATTACTTTGATGGCAGCTGCACTGCTCTCACTCACTTGGGAGTCAATTGGTGGGTAGCTGTTGGTTGGTTTGGAAATGTTCCACTTAAATCTCTTATTAGCATATTCAAAAGGTCATTCAAATACTTAAACATTCTTTATTGACACAGAAATACTCTGATGTTGCATTCCAATATGTAGCCTAAGTCTTTATTGCCTAATATTCTTTTTTTGGCATCAAGCTTTCTCCTCTCTTAAGAAAATGTGCCAAAGGACAGGGTGGGGCAAATGGTCAAATAACTCTCTAGAAATTCCTGTTTGTCCAGCTGACTTTGCGAGCATAGTGAGCTGTTTTATGTGTGTGGTTCAAAAGTTTGCTACGGTAAACTGAGGTTTTGACATTGGAAACTGTGCTGCCTGCCTCATATTCAACCCGTTGGAGGATCTATTGTATGACTGATAGAAAGATGTGACACTGAGAAACTACAGGCATATTGGACAGCCAGAGAAGACACAAATCCATTCTGTAAGTAATGCTATTTTGGGGACATACACCCACACACAAATCATAGGAATTATGTTTGCTTTTTTGGTTTTCTCTTATGACTCATAATTTTCCCATGTATTATGTATGCTTTAATGGCATTTGCAGGTGAAGTTTAGTAGCTTGTCTTGTATAGCTATGGTATACTTTTGTTATGGCTGCCATCTTATTAATGGCCCAGAAGATGGCTTGTTAATCACCCAGAATTACTAGATTATGTTTTCTCACTGGGAATGAATGCTTGGGAGATATCTGATGATCTCTCAAGTGATAGCCTTCAGAGCTTTGAGAAGGTCACACAGACACACACATGCTGATTGAGAGGAACTGTTGGTGTCAGTGGTGTTTGTGTGTGTTCGTATGTGAAGAAACAGCAATTATCCACTAAATATTTTGGTGCTGTCCTAGTATCTACTTGTGCACTTCCCTGGCAATACTCCCATTTTTTCATGGAGAGAATGAATTCTGTTCCTTCCCTAACTGGCAAACTAGATCTCCGGGAGGCACCCTTGCCAGCAGAAATGAAAGAGCATCCAGGCAGACTGTAATGAGGAGCATCTGCTTCTGTTGCGGTCCAATAGAGAAAGCAAAATGTCCCTTCATACATATACACAAACGATCTACCATCAGCTTCCAATTATTCTTTCCCAATTGGGCCTTACACGCTCTGGTGTCTAAAGAGAAAAGAAAAAGGCTCCTGACTTCTTCAAAGTAAAGTCTGATGGCATGAAAAGTGAAAACCCTGACATTCTCACTGAGAAAGGCCATCAACTAGCATTTCTGCAAATGAAGATTTCTCTGGTCTTAGGAAAGAAGGCACAATTGGACCATGTACAGAAGAAATATCTCTTTGAGGTTCTTGTTCTGTGCATGTGCTCCATAGACTTCAGAGAGGAGCCTTACCCCATAGGAGCATTAGAATTAGATCCAACTAGTGCAATGGGATTTTCTCCTTCCCTCCCTCGCAACCCTGCCTCCCTCTGCACCACCCAAAAATATGTTTGGGGCTGGGTCCAGCCTCCCGGAACAGATTTTTGAAGGTACATGGCTGGCTGTTGGAGAAGGGGAATCACCCCTTCTCTGTTCCACTGATGGAAGCATTTTCATCAAGAGAATTACACAGTTGGCTCCAACCCTTACTTCTGTCTCTCCATAACTTTCTGATACTCTTTCATATGGTGTGTGAACATCCTTGCTGAAAAGCAGAGAGGAATGAGCTTCCCTGACTGTCTCACAGTGGCCTTAGTCCCATGCTATACAGTTTGTCCTTCAGGCATACTCGCTTTATCAAAAATTCTCGAGTGCATTAAAACAGATCCCCACTGTGATTTTTTAGTCCTAACAAAAACATAAGAAGACCAAAGGCATATCTAGTTCAGCATCCTTTTTCCCAAAGTAGACAACCACATGCCTACAGGAAGCCCATGAGCCTGACATGGAGGCAATAGCACTCATCTGCTTGTGTTCTCCAACAACTGGTATTCAGAGACATGCTGCCTCTGATGCTGGAGGCAGCAGTCAGCTGTCACGACTAGTAGCTACAGATAGAGCCTTATTGCCTTTTAAAGACTCCTAAGTGTCAATGCCTGGCTTGCCAGCTTCCCAGACACATCTGGTTGGTCTCCAAACTGTTCACATTTAACCTCAGAAGAGCCGGCAGGGTAAGTTCTCCAAATTTGGGCATCTTGTTTTTGTTTATATTTTCACTATTGCTGGCACCACTTCCTCAAGGTTGCCCACGCATGGGATTTAACAAGCAAAGGCAATAAGGAACTCGGACTTGAATCTTAATTCTGCCCTTACTGGTTGTGCAGCCGGATGTGATTTGTTAAAATATAAATTAGCTCTCACTGTGTAAATTTCACCACTTTCTAATCTTTCTCTCTAATTTCTATATTGATTTGGATTAATTGCTATTCAAGGAGTCACAAGCTCTTCCCTACGACCTTCTAATGACTTGCACTGATGGTCTCTACTACTTGATTTGAATTTTAACTGTGAGCTGTTTTTCAGCTTCAATTGTGGCCTAGAAGTGAAGTTTCCATTATCAAAAGCCATGCAATTCAATGCTTTGTTGTACATGGCTCCAGAATACAACATTGCTTGGGGGGAGGGTTTTATTATCATCTGTAAAACAGACTATTTTGTTTGCGTCCTCTTGACTGTAATATGGCAGGGATATATCTCATCGGGAGGGATGACCTGTGAAATATAGTTCATTGGAAGGGTGATTGATGTAGGGCTACAGTAAATTTTCACTTGCAAATATTTTCCAAATAAAAATATAATTTCAAAGGGGAAAATAGCTCCCTGGAAAGCAACTTGCATTTTTACATATTTTCTCACACTTGTTCACCACCATTATTCTCAGGCCTCCAGCTTTGGCAATGTTATTTAACATGGTAGGCTTTCCTTTTTCTCAGTTATTACGGGATCCAAGCCAATCAGGGACCTGTTGTGAATGTGGTGATGTCACAGCCAATCAGATTGGCAAATGAAGGGAACCCCTTCGGCCTCACTCTGAATAGCTGGTGTTCAGGGAACAGGGAACATATCCCTGTTACTGAGGCAACCGTGCCAGAATTTCCTGTTTCGCCTTTCTGGCTACAGCAATGTACCATGGCATAATTGGGAGCATTTTTACCCACTTGCTTCAGGATCAGAGAGGTTTCCATGAACAGGTTTATGCCCTTTCCAGGCCTCCCCTGAACAATCACTTTATGGTGGGCACAGGGCCAACTACTCTTTGAGGGACATAAACAGACTCATGAAAATCCGTCAGTTCTCATCTCATGTATCATGGATAAGATTGTGCTAATGGGAGCTTTTCCTCCCCTTCTGAAAAACAGCACAACAGGGGGCACCTCAAGGTGGTCAGAGGAGAGTAAGGCCAAATCTACACCTTGTGTCAAATCATTATGCAGATGGAATAAAAAGCAGGAAATAAAGCTGTGAAAGAAGTATATGGAAGGTGTAAAGTGCTCCAACAGCTATGAATATACTTCAATGCTGCTATAAAGTAGTAGTGTTGATCTAGTCTAACAAATAATAATATCAAAAAGGCTGCAATAATTAATACAGTGCCAAATTTTTCAATCTATTTATTTTTGACCATTCATTTGCGGGGGAGGGGAGAAATTGCACCCCAAAATTGTGGTAAAGGGTGAGAATTTTGAAGAAATGTCTCAGTGTATAGGGCTTCAGTACTTACTCCACTGTAAAGAGGCAGAAAAACAACTGGCTCTTTCTCAGGAAAACAAAGGCGCTGCAAAAGGGCAAGTGGGGTTTTGCACAAAGGATCTAAATCTAATCTGGTGGACTTCCAAACTCACTTTGAAAGATGAAGGGTGGTCACTGACCCACAGGAAGAGAGGAACGCAATGACCAGAGGGGTGGGCCTTTGCCACTGCCCCCACTTTCAGCATTTGGGCAACCCTGGCCCTGGCCCCAGAATCTGGGGTGCAATGGCACAGAGAACATCATGAAGGAAGAGGATGAGTCAGCAGCTGCTCACGCGAGGTCCGCCTAGTGATCAGGACCCCAGTGGGATGGAAGCCCTGATCGTGTGGAAGCCTGTGAATGAGTGGCTGCTAATGCCTAGGCTTCCTTCCCTATGGATGACCTTGCCAATATATGTGTGGTGTGGCCCTGCTCCCCAGTCCCTGCATGTAGCCCACTTCACACAATTAATACATGAAGGGGGTGATTATCTCCCTAACCACATAGGCATCCGACACAGAAATGGAAATGTGTAACCGACTGACACATGGGAGTAGTCTGAAGAAAGTTAACATCCCTTGTAAATCCCAGAGCTTTGTGAGAACTGAAGCTTTGGTTTCAGCCATCCTCACACCATGCTGGGAAAGGGCAAATCCTATGCAGACTTAACCCTAATCTGGAAGCCAGGCCTTATTGATACAGCAAGCCTCTACGGACCAGTTCTAGACCTTTGGTCCTCAGGCACATCCACAGGGCTTCTTGCTTCAGACCTACTCACTGTTTTGCTCACTACCTGCCAACCCTTCAAATATGGCCCCAGCTAGAAGAGAAAAGAGGCATTCTGCTTCCAAGTTTTTCTTTCCCCTTTTTTTTTCCATTCTTAAGTCCTTCTGGGTAATGGCACAATAATAGAATGTAATCATCCGGTGCCCTAGATAAAACAGAAAGCAACTCTTCCACCTATCCCATTTCTCATATTTCCTCAGCACTCTTATCTTTGCTCATTTTCTGAATAAGGAAACAGAAGCAGCTGTGAAACCTAAGGGCACACGGCATCTTTTGCACGCTATGCATTTTGCACTGTGTTGCAAAACCAGACACATGGAAAATGAAGAAGAGTTTCCATCAGGGAGGTGCATTGCCCTCCGCTGTCCCACCGCCCTTTCAACGCTGAAGGCAGTTCTGGGTCTTGAATAGCTAGGAGCAAAAGAGGGGCCACTGCTTTGATTTGCGTACCCCACAGGTCTTGGATGTTTCTTGGGTAACACTTTAATACCCATTAGAAACTTTTGTTCAAGTTTATCCTGATACCAATGCTCCAGCCTTTCCCAACCAGCAGGGCCACACTGTTTGGGGTTAATGGGAGTTGCAATCCAACACATCTGTTCAAAACCATATTGGGGAAGGTTGCTATATTTATTTATTTATTTATTTATTTATTTATTTATTTATTACATTTCTATACCGCCCAATAGCCGGAGCTCTCTGGGCGGTTCACAAAAATTAAAACCATTCAAAGTATAAAACAACAGTATAAAACCATAATATAAAATACAATATAAAAGCTCAACCAGATAAAAACAGCAGCAATGCAAAATTACAAATTTAAAACCATGTTATTTAAAATTTATAGATTGTTAAAATGTTGGGAGAATAAAAAGGTCTTCACCTGGCGTCTAAAAGCATATAATGTAGGTGCCAAGCGAATCTCCTTAGGGAGCTCATTCCACAGCCGGGGTGCCACAGCAGAGAAGGCCCTCCTATACATACTTAGGGTTAAGTCCCATTGAATTCAATGAGGCTTACTTTTCCATAGACATTTATTTATTTATTTATTTATTTATTATTGCATTTTTATACCGCCCGATAGCTGAAGCTCTCTGGGCAGTTTACGAAAAATAAATAGACATGTATAGGATTGCACTGTGAAGCATTTAAAACAGACATCTATATTTTTAAAAAGGCCCTTTGATTAGCATTCGTTGTTTTTTAAAATGGTATCTTATACATTTCAGTATATTACTATGAAATGATACTAAGTTATTACTAAGTATTTCATAGCTTATTTCCTAGATGCCTCATACCTCAGTAATCAAACAATGTGAGGTAAGGTATTACTATGGTTGTCCCCATATTACAGGTAGGAGTCTGAGGTGGAAGTTTTTAACTTTTGTAAACTGCCCAGACAGCTTCGGATATGGGGCAGTATATAAATGTAATAAATAAATAAATAAATAAATAAATAAAATGACAAATATTTTTGAGAGGGCAGACTGAGAATAGTCTAGGCAGCCTGGGGCAGGTTTGCACTGTGGCTTATTTTCCCACCGTGCACATGCCAGTCATGAGCTACCTAATTTATATAACCTCTCTGGACACAGAATCATAGAATAGTAGAGTTGGAAGGGGCCTATAAGGCCATCGAGTCTAACTCCCTGCTCAATGCAGGAATCCACCCTAAAGCATACCTGACAGATGGTTGTCCAGCTGCCTCTTGTTGTGATGTCTGAACCTGTTGAGGGTGGGTGGCTTCTTCTAGGAAACCTACTGTAAAGATGTTGGAGGATTCCATTTGGGGGTGAAGGTCAATGGGGTTTTTTTTCTGGTTCGGCCCCATGAATTTCATTTTGTTTCCCTTTGCTGGCACTGACTCACTCTGTAGCAAGTCGAGCCAGTATGCAGATTTTTCTGTTTTTTAATGGCGGCAATTTGCACACTTTTCCTTGGGTTCTTCCTTTTGCACAAATTGCAATTTGCACAGTGGGGGGGGATCTTGAAATGTGCACAAATACTGCCATGTATATTTTTTACTTTGCTGAATCACAAGTCTGCCTGTATCCATTATGTAGCCCTGCAGGGATGTTCCCTTCTTGTCAATATCCTTGTCAGTTTCATCCTCTCTCTACATTACTTTATTTTGTCCAGCAGAGCCATATTCTGTTCTTGTCAAACAACTTTTGGCAATTAGCACCCCCACCCTGCCTTCCTTTGGAAGTGACTTGACAGCTGTCAGTGTCAAGCATGCACAAATTACCTACTGACAGCTCAGGAAAAGGGGAGCAGATTGGCCCCTTAGCAACCTGATCTTCAGGGTTTGAAGTGTTGAACGGACCCTTGGGGGTGCTCCACTTCCATTGCACAGTTGCCTGGATCACAAGCAAGTCCTTTTAAGACAGGTCTAGTGTCCACTCCATTTTTGTGACACCGATGTTACTGCAAATTGGGTACATAGCAGACACAGGCTGATTCTTAATGCTGCACAGTTGCACAAGAGCACCAATAAAAATAATTTAAAAATACAACAATGTTGGTGTGAATTTCAAGAACACCCCCCCCCAAAAAATTGCACAAATTGCAGTTTGCTCAAGTGGTGAAACCCAGGGAAAATGCACAAAATTTTCCTAAATGAATAAATTCGGTCCGCCCCCACTTACCAGATTAAACATGCGATAGAAATTCATCGGGCTTGGATGGAATGGATTCCTCACTGGCAGACATCCCTAATCTACTGTATGGAAAGAGGCAGTACAGGTGTGACAAGCTAAAATGTCCTTAACCCATGAATTAAAATATAAAAGCAATTATGACCAGAACTTACCCCACCCTAGATTATTTTACTGAGTAACACGGGGATAGGCAATATGGTGCCTGTACATTGATGGTGCTATATAAATAAATAAATAATAATAATAATAATAATAATAATAATAATAATAATAATAATCCCAGACACCTTTCTTGGTGCTCAATGAGGTGTCCTACCCCTTCCACTGTTTGTTTATTTTTATTAACACTTTGGCCTGATTCCCATGATCACCACAGCCCACCATGGCTTATTATATTTAAAAAAACAGTTCATGTCTTGTAGGTGGTTTGTTAACCATAGCAATAACCACCCTCACCATGTTCACATCTCAAAATAAGTCACATCAACTGCCTGCTGGGGCATCAATATTCACAATGGCTTAAGCTGCAACAGTGGGCAGCAGCAATCTGCAAACCAGCTCATTGTCTCACCTGCATCTGAGATTGCTTCAGGGAGAATTGGGGCATGGGAGGTGAGAGGGGGCAGGGAGATGAGTTGGCTGGTGGAGGGTGGGGAGAGATAAAGTTTGTGTTCTGTGAAATAAGTTTCTCTTGGCACTAAAAACTGTGGGTTTAAACAAGTTGTTTTATGTGTTGGGACTCAGACCACACCTCTGCTTTGTACTAAGTCTTTGGCGCAGGTAATTGTCTTTCATGACTAACTGCGCCTTTCATGGCAGCCATTTCATGGTGGCGCCCAGGGCAATTTCTCAAATTGCCAAATGTCCCCTCAAAACATTGCCTATCCCTGTACTAACTGAGCCAAGTGATAATCAGTACTGTAGGCCAGCCTTCTCCAACCTTGTATATCCTCCAGATGTCTTGGACTACAACTCTCATCAGCCCCAGCCAGCATGGCCAATCATCAGGGAGTGATGGGGAATTTTAGTGCAAAACATCTGGAGGGCACCAGACTGGGGAGAACTGCTGTAGTAGTTATAACAAGCAACTGAGACCTATCCAGTGATCCACAACAAACAGCAGACAAGATTATTTAAAGGTTAATTGAAGGGATTCCAGGTCCAATGGCCTACCTGTTCCTCTGTTCTCTGGGCCTTTTCGATGCATGTGGTAAACTCTCCCTACTTCACAAATGGGTTCAATCTGCCCAGTTCCAGGTGATGCTTGCTAAGGGCATAGAGACATTTTATTGGTATTAAATCTGTTTCCCCATCCTTCACCCCCATCCTCGTGTTTGCACTTGTCTGCATGGTAGGAGAGCAGTAAGCAAAGATAAGCCCCTGAATGTACAAAATAACCTTACATGAATGTACCACCACTTGAAAGCAGCGAAAATGTTCAGGGGTTCCAGCACTTACCCAGGACTCCGTTCCACTTTGGAAGATTGTCACTAGAGCCTTATGGTGTTTCTGTGATAAAAGGTTTATTTACCATCTGAGCATGTTCACACACAGCATTAACCCTGCAACAGATTCCTGTTCCCCATCAGATTTTTTTTTTGTGGGGGGGGCATAGTGCTATAAGGTTTCCTGCAGAGAGCAAGCCAGCTTTCTGACTCCTTTTTAAATCCAGTTCCAGCACACACTGCTCAACCCCCACACTTTGCTTGCTTCTGTTGTTCTCATAGACTTCTGAATTAGCACATCCTTTAGAGAGGTGGAGGGCAAGGGAAACCCCCTTCTAGAACAATCCACCTGTGGTCATAACCACAGGGAAATTGCCTGGCTAAGTTTGCCCAAGTGGTTTGAACCATTTTTACCATCTCTTCACAGCTAGGCTCACAGGGTGGGAGGAGCCCCTACACACACACACACACACACACACACACACACGCAGGTTATGACAATAAAAGTATACTTAATTTGTATAGTGCTTTCAAGTGTTCAAGGTGATTCATATGCATCATCTAGTTGTCATCTTTACAACAACTCTGTAAGTTAAGATAGTTTTGTTATTTCCCCTAATGAAAATGGGGGAGACTGAGGCTAAGAGAGAGTGGCTTTCCTAAGGCTAGCTAGAGAATTCATGGCAGAAGTGAAATTTGAACCAGGGCCTTCTTGATTCATAGAACACTCTCTTAGAGGTTGCCTTCCAAAGTAGCATAAAAACATGCCACTAAAATTTTATTTATGCAGGATGATCTATTTCTGATGTCTGATACTTGTTTTCACTGAAATGGAGCATTACTTGTCTTAAAAAATTAGCTCTAAAAGTTCTGTGTTCTGTCTGGAGGGGCAGTGGATGACCAGACTTTTTGATGTAGGTAATTAAAGATGTCCACAGATGAAAGGCTTCATGAATAGATTGGTTCTTAACCTTAAGACATTTCCAAGTCTTGAATTAATGTAGTCAGGTTTACTATAAGATTCTTGATCATTAACAAATGAACTGTTCTATTAAGTTTCTAATCAAGCAAGCCGGAGTTTTGTTTTCTCTGTAGATGTTAGTATAATTACCTTTAATGACATCTTCTAAATTTTCATTAATTTGAATAGGCTTTTTTCATTTCCACCACAAATGCACAAGATCATTTGCATTTTATTTACCCTATTGTAAACTAACTGTATCTATTACATTTGGAGCATGCTAGAATTGGCAATTGCCCTAATCTCGCAAGACAAAGACAAATGCAAAAGCTGCCTCCCTTACAAGCAGCCTTTCTGATCTCCCCCTGCCTGGACACACACATTCTCTGATCAACTGTTTTATAGGTGGCACTGACAGTGCTCCTGTTTACCTTTCTCAGTTGCCATCTTTTAGCTTCAGTGCTTGGAAATAATAATAGTTTACCCTCAGATTCTTATTGGCAGGCACCAGTGCACCCTGGGTATGCTTCCTTGGTGCTCACCAAGGTGCTGTGGCCCTCCCACTTTTTCTTTTTCAAAAATGAAAACATTTTCTTACTGGCAGCTGAGATTACCATGAAATACGTTTGTTGGTGCTGAAAATTGTGGGTTAAAGGGAGTTGTTTATGTGTTGGGGCTCAGACCCCACCTCTGCCTTATACTCAGTCTTTGGGACCGGTGACTTGTCTTTTGCCATGCCTCCCATGACAGCCACTTTGTGGTGGTGCCCTGGACAGCTTCTCAAATGGCCAAATGCACCTAGGGTTCGCCTACCCCTGGACTAAATGCACACTAGGATGTACAATTTCACATGTATTACAATGCTCAGCTGATCTAAATCTCATTGGACTGTCTCTTTACCAAGCCCAGTGTGAGTGCTCTTGCTGCCTTAAGCAGAACTCATGCGGCTGCCGTGCAACCCTCCCTGCCTCCCTCGTTCCTACTGTCACATATACACCCATGCCCAGCCCTACCTTTGCTGTGGTACGGGGGCTGTCGTGAGTTCTCGGCACATGGCCAAGATCTCACAAGATGTCACAGGATATGGCTGAGTTCTTGCAGTAGGTCCATAGTCCTGCAGCTAGAGAGGACTGCCAGTTGCACTGAACAGTCCCGCAAGTTACTGTCTTGCTGCAGCGAATGCCGCAGCAGAAGAGCAGGTGGTGGGGTTCTCTAGGGCACCTCTCCAGGCTGGTGCTGGGGTGGGCCTGGGGGTGGGAGCGTAGTGCAATTCACTACTCTTCCAGCTCCACTGCCTCATGCAGGCATCTTACCCTGCTTCATGGATGGGCTGACCCTGCTCTTTACACAAATGAGGGTGTGCGTCTTTACCCATTGGTTGCTAACAGGGGACTAGCTGCCTCCATAGGTCAGTGCCATTTACATCTTCTATTCCTCTTAAAAGTAAAGCAGATTATTTCCCATAAAATAAAATAATCCTTTATATTTAGGCCCTTCCACAATAACATATTTCCAAATGAAGCAATAAGCAAAGGAGGGCTAACATGCTGAAGGTGGGTGAGGTTGTTTGGGTACTAAGACAATAAACTTCCACCAATTACCTTTAAAGTGTATTTATTTTTCCATTTCTGGTTTGTCATTCAGTTTAGATTTTTTAAAAATAAATAAATAAATCAGCAGAACAAAGCTATAAACTGGTGTTGGGTGAGGGGCTGAAGGCACTCCTCACTCCAGGCACTATTTCTCCTAGAGCAATTTTTATCTATGAAGACTGGATTTTAAAAGGAGCCCACTTCAAATTGGTTTGAATGCATCTCTCTGCATGACAATAGCCTCTAAAATGGCACCTTGTTATCATAGCCACTAGGCAAAAGAACAAACACTGCCACTTTAAATTAAGGCAGTCATGTTTTAAAGAGTGGCAGAGACTGAAACATCTGCAACTGATTGCCAAAGGCCCCCTTAATAAGGAACAAGGGAAGTCTAGTCTTTGGTCTTGCTGATCAGGCATGCCAACATGCTAAAAACAGACGGAGGCACAAAGCCCAATATAGTCAGTGAATCCATCTCAAGCAAGACTTCCAAAAGCCAAACTGCCAGTGTGTCATTTCCAAGCGGCGCATTGGACTAGTCTTCAGGGCTTTGCTAGCCAGTAGATTACTCTTGTGCTTGCTTTGTTTCATATTCTTATTCATTCCTCTGATCATGTATTTGTTATAACAACTTCTGTCATCTGCAGCTCTGAATCCATCAATGTAGCCAAAGGAAATCTGTCTCCTGCCAAATTCAGTGAACGCACGCAGCCTCTTGGCCACCTTGAGGGTTGAGGTGGAGAGCGAGAAGTAAAGCATCTCGCGTGCAAACACGCTCTCTAGTTGTAAGCATATGTTGCCACTTGCCCGTAGCTGGTAATAAACAACCCCCAAACGTTGTGCTTCCTTTAAAAAGGATTTGAATAGTTAGTTTTATTGTTGATTTAGTCTAGGTCACGTGTGTGCCTCAGGAGCTTTACATGAAGGTAACTCCAGCACATACCTAGGGAACAGATGGAAATACCAGTTAAAATCTCAAGGAAGTGGAGGTATGCTGCAGATCCCCTGGGATGACTGGACATCTACAAGGGCAAATCAGATTAAGGGCAGTTTTCCCAGGGGATGGCTACCATTGCATTCTGGGTGAACCTATTAAAGACAAAAGAGTAGTGCAGGCCTTCTAAAGGCAATTTTTATGAGGACAATCGTATCAGTGGGACCCTGAATACGAAGGAAGGGTGGGCAGGTAGGGTCTGAGCTATGCTAGGCAGGCAGCAGTAGATCTAGAGCCTCTGGCTATAGCTTGCCTTCCCACCAAAAAACACTGCTCAAGACAACTAACACTAAGAAGACCAAGACTGAAACAAAAACATAATAAAAACAATAATAAAAACAAATACATTAAAAGCACAGCCATTGGAGAAATAAACAGCACCCAAACAATTGAAAAAAACATCTTCAGGAACAGGCCAGCTTACATGCCAAAGGGCTGCCTGAATAAAATTATATTTGCCTGCCAGCGGAAGGACAACAGAGAAGAAACCTACCTAGCCTCCCTTGGCAGGAAATGCCAGGGCTTGGGACCAGCCACCAAGAAGGCCCTGTGACCATATTTTGGAAACCAAAAAGGAGGACAACATGCCCAGCCCCCAAGGGGGTGTGCCCAACCAAACATAGCCTTAGTCACATCTCTGATTTCACAGTACACAATTAAGACAAACCTGTTCTATGTAACATCTTAATGTTAAAATCACTGGAATAAAGAACAAGTGAGACATTCAATGTATCTGAAATTGTGAACCACCCAGGGAGCTTCGGCTATTGGGCGGTATAAAAATGCAATAAATAAATAATTCATTTCTACTTTTGTAGCTTTTGCTGTACTTTGAAGCTTTTGCTATGCTCTGTGTTATACAGTCTCCCCTTCCCTCAAATATCTTTTATGACTGCAAATCCTTCACTGGATGACCATAGTCTCATCTTTCCTAACATGTAACACTCTTTCCCCATAACCTTTCTCATATCCATACTCACAGATTCAGCATACTTGTACCACTGAACAAATGAAGCAGTTGACAAATACAGACAAATCTAGTCCAGCAAACAAGCATTCAGAAAGAGTATAAAATACTATTACCCTGCAAACATTAGCCATGGAACAAAATGGACTAAAGGCTAGCACCTCTTATCTTGTTTCAACTTCAACCAGACATAACGGTCAAAAACAACCAAGAAAAATACACTTACCTCATTGACATAGCAATACCCAATGACAAAAATGTTGCAGAAAAGGAAGAGGAAAAGAGAAAAATATACACCACTGGCTATGGAAGTTAAAGAACTATTGCAGCAGGGAAAAGTTACAATTATTCTGTTAGTCACATCAGTCACCAGCATCACATCCTTTTTTAAAAAAAATATTGTTTACCAGAAAACCTTCAGAAATTAGGCCCACCAAAATACATCCACGCCAACATCCAGAAAGCAGTCATATTTTAAACATGTCCAATAGTCAGGAAATTTCTGAATCAGTAAAAGACAGCATGACTTGGCAAAGCCCATCATGTTCATCTGGAAAAAACACCATGAGCAAGAAAATAGAGATAGATGATGATGATGATGATGATGATGATGATGATGATAATGATGATGGCGGCAACCCTGTTAATTTTAAAAAAAAGATTTTTAAGAAGGATGAACAATTATCAGCAATTGTTACAAAATATATGTCATGCTAATTATATCAAACAAATTGGAGAGGAAGGTCTATGGGTAAAAATTCATTATTTAATAGGAATATCACCTCCAAATAGGAATATCACCTCAAAATCATCCCCCAACTCACACACAGAAAACTACAGCCCTTCCCCCATACACACACTGCCAACATGCACATGCATCCATTCAGAGTCAAACAACCAAGCACCCCACGCAGACATCATCACATCAATACACTCACCCACTGCCAGCACACAAACACACATACACACAGGATCACCCACTCCAAAACACATGCACACACATCCATTCAGTCAAACAACCATGCACCATACATTCTCTCACACAAACCTCTTACCTCCTATACTTGCTTCTTCTCTGGGAGGTGATGGGAGGGGAGGCACATGAAATGCGTCCCTCTAGCCCCTCCCCTGCAATCATGCTGGCCAAGGAGAAGGCCAGATCAGCGCGGGGAGGGGCTGGGGGATGCATTCCCAGAAGTCCAGGAACGCGTCCTTTTAGGCCCTCCCCACACCAATCCGGGCCTTCTCCTTGGCCGGCATGATGGTGCCAGCCAAGGAGAAGGCCCGGATTGGTGTGGGGAGGGTCTAGAAGGACATCACCGCTTCCATTTTCCCTGGTAAATTGGGCCCCAGTCCTGGTTGCCCTGGAGAAGCATCATTTTTCTGGAGGTCTCCAGATTTTTCTGGAGGTCTCCAGGTTTTTCTGGGTCATCTGGTCACCCCCACCAACAACAACAACCTGCCTTTGATGATTGGCAAGACTGAGTGAAGGGCCTTCCTGGAAGTTCTTAAAACCTTCTTGTTATATGCCATGTATAGGTCATTCTCATTCACGTGGATGGGTGTGTGTTTAAGTCTGAACCCTTGACTGGTCAATAAATCCTAACCTTTACAAGGACAGCTTACCTCCTCAGATGTATAGAACTATTTTTTGCTGGCATGAGCAGGCCAAGAGCAGATTTTTCTCCCAGAATGTTTTGAGGGAGCCATTAGAAGTATTCAAAAGAAAAGTTGAGAAAGAGTTGATTATCTTTGTCCTTGTGGTATTTCCTCCGATGCCATAAAACTTCGTTTTTCTGCATTCTTGAAATTCATATCTTGTCAAGAAGAGTATAACAGCTGTAAGTCATGAGTTCTATTAGCAAGGCTAGTCAGAGAACATAGGCAAGTTATTGAGTGTTGTATGTGTCCATGGTATGTGTCCGTTTTGAAAGGAAATTATGGGAAGCTCAATGTTTTAATCAGGATTTTATCAATCTACTGCAAGTGAGAGAGAATATTTATTCAGTGATCTATGCCATTTTTTGAGCTACATTTAACTACTCCTCAGTGACCCCTTCCTTGGCGGGGACAAAATACAGTTTCCTACATATTCTGGCTTTGTCTCTCCTTGCTGAAATTACCAACATTCCAATGGCTCATTGTCAAGAATGTTCTGTCTATGAGATTGAATAATAGATCTTTTTGCTCCATATTTCCTGTATTGTTGGTGAGAATCTGGTATGCTGGTGACCCAGGTGTTGCTGCCTGCCTTCCTAAAATGTAAAACCACTCGCGAAAGATTCACAAAACTGTCACTGTGCTGTGCTGAATAGGTCAACATGAATTTAGAAACTGATGCATGCTTTGGGGCTTTTTCATGTTATTACATTCAGCTCAGAGGTAAATTCATTGTACTCGAGTATAATCTTTCAAAGTTAAGGCTGTGCCGGTTCTATTAAGCAGTGTGTCACTCGAAAGTTTCTGGAGGACTTATATTTGGTGTAGATAAATCCACCAGATGGTCTTGTTTAATCTTACTCCTTTCTTGAACTGCTGGCATACTACTTTATATCATGTGAAAGACAATTTGTCCTCTACTGTCAAGGAAGCTTGATCTAATAATGGAGAATTGTGAAAAATTCAATAAAATATGGCATCTTCCTTGGGGAACATCTAAGCTCATGTGCAAATGATTGTTCTATTCTTCTCAATGTCCAAGTGGAGTTTTTACGCTGCTTCCCAGCATGGCTTTTACAATGATCTTGTAGTATATTTCTATAATGCATTGCACAATTGGCCGGCCTTACTAATTTTAAACTATAACATTTTTTACTTATTGCATATTCCTTTTTACCATGCATCCAGTCTTAGCCATTTAAAGCTCAATTTACTTTCTTTTTGGGCTTGCAAATAAATTGTTTTGAATAAGCCTGCGATCTTGTACACATATGGGAACAAGCCTCTTCAACTCACTGGAACATACTTCTAAATAAGCATGGATACAATGAGGCTATAAATTAGTAGGCACAATTCTGCACATCTCCATTGTTACCTTGTGTCATAAACACTGTGTTTTTATTCCTGTTATCTATTTGGTTTATTATAATGATGATACCAGTTAGCTATCTGATGAGCTTTTCTGCACGAGGCATGTATTGTGTCCTCATTCCTCCCTACTTATACTGATTTATGGATTCTTTGGACAATGTCTTGACCCTCCAGTTTCACATCTGTTTTTAAACAGCACTTTCAGCAAGGCTTTTAGATCAGGGAAAATGAGGTATTATTTGTTAAAGCTAAATAATATGCTTTTTCCACTTTATTATACCACAATTGTGCTATTGTGGTATAATACAGTGCCACCTAGAGGTTACATAGCAGAAAAGCAAGAAAGGAACACTCAACATATAGTGGTCAGATCTCAATTCTGAGACAAAACTGAAAGTAGATACAGAGGATTAACAGCCTTGTGTAGAAAAGGATGAGAGAAACTGGGGTTTTGTGCATATGGTAATCATACTGACCCTTTGTGCCTTATGGTATTCCTTTCTGGGTTTCAGTTGTCCAGCTCAGGGTTCCCACATGCCATCAAGCCCCTTAATATGTGTGTGTTCTCCTTGACTGATGCCATTTGTACATTGTTGTTAAAAGCCTTTATTGGATTTCTGAGGGATTATTCTGATAGGTCTTCACTCCATCTCCATAGATATGGAGAACCAGCCAGATGGTTCTGATGCTGCCCCAGAAGGCTGAGCCCAGTACACTGAAAATTGACAGTCACAGACTTGTTTTCAACAAACCCAAAATGCCTTTGAGAAATATTGAACAGAATTCCTACCAGCAGAAAAGGACAAAAGAGTTTATTAAATCATTAGTTTCCCTGAAGCATGAAAACTGGTTATAGAAATCCTCTCCTACTATACATTGATATAACTCCACTTCACTTTACTTCCATTCTGAGGGTGGAAATATACATTGTACTTGAATGTTTTCTCTTAAGGTGGTAAGAGCATGGGGGGATGGGGAACGACACAAGTTAAGTTTCTGTGGAAAATTGGCTCGAGAGTAAAAGGTTAAGAAGCCCCTCTCGTTACACACACACACACACACACACACTTCCTCAGCAGCTGCCTCATATGAGTTCCATCCTAATTCAATCAATAATAGATCATTTGCTCTAACTCACGCTAGTAACCAATTGCTTCCTCTTTCATGCCTGGCAGGACTGAAGGTTAATATTGTTGCTAGAATAGGTCAGCATCCACCATGTTGTTTAAAATGTGAACATTTTATAGATAGGCATTTTTATAACTACAGTGAGTTTGATTTTTTTTTCCTCCAACGTCCTTGGAATATTTTCTCCTTTTTCTTTGACACCCGGGAAGGCAGCTTTCAGTGCAATTTCACTGGGGAGAGGAGGGGGGCACACACCTATTCCATTTTCATCATGAGAATAAAACCTTATGCTCACTTCAGATTGTCATCTGCACCATCCAATCACCAAACTATTCTCTACTATTGGATTCTTATCCCTGACTTGGGCAGGATCTACACTACCGCTTTAAAAAGGTTTATAACGGTATTGACAACTGTTGGGCATTCTCCTTAGCAAGGTTCAATGTTCTCCCCTCCAAGCTATTAGGAGGCAGATTCAAGAAAATTCCAAAGAATATTAGATGCTGCCCCTGTAATGACATCAAGGTGGAGTCCATCTTGCATATACTATTTTACTGCAGTTACTATCAAGAGACCAGGGCCGGATCTACACTAGTCTTATAACATTGCTAGTGTCCCTTTCTAACGTGGTTCTCTGTATCGGTTCTCTGTATCACAGGACACACTAGCGTGACTTACGTTTCGCTGCAAAGGAACTTCAGGGCACATTGTTCAATCCTTCCGTTGTTCTCCCTCTTCTGTGAGAGCTGCTGGGTTTGCTCTGCCCACTGCCTGCCTCATTCCTAGCCAGCAGAGTAGAACAGGGCAGGGCAATAGTCATAAGCACACACAAACCTCCTCCCAAAACATCTTAACACAAGTCCCAGGGAATTGCCTGAATGCGTAGGAGCCAGGCACTTTGCTGAAGCTAAGATGGGCTGTGTCTGGTCAGGGTTTGGATGGGTGACCAAACTGAAAAGTTTTAGCAGCAGCCCCAGTGGTCATGAGTTTTGGACTTTGGACCCTTGTTAATTTTCCTGCACGGAGCTACAGCGATCCTTTGAGCGCTCCTCAGCTCCTTTGCAAAGAGGGGGGAAATGTTAAAAACAAAAATCATAAAAAACCAACCGATAACCCAATTTGATTCAAATTTGGTATTTGAATTACTGTGCCAATTTTGGTGTCTTTATCTATAAAGCTTACGCAGATGTAAGCATTTGTTTAAAATCCTGCTCCTGCGCCCACAGCAGCGGCTGGGGCGAATCTTTTGCGAAAGGAGCACAATTAAGGCTGGATGCATGGGACTACTTCACAATCAAAGCAGATTCTAAGGTGGAAAACTTCTGAATCCTTTGCATGCAATTGTCAGTGATTGCACAGTATAACGCTGGTGTGATTTATCTGCCGTAGCAGATAAGATAGCAAACGGGGCAAAGGAAGGAGAACAAGAAGTGGGCGGAGCAAACCCAGCAGCTCTGAGAAAGGGAGAGGAAAATTACAGGTAGAACGAGGCACATGAATCTGTAGCCACGCTGGAACTAAGAAATAGAACCTGTAAGTATGACTCATTTACAACGTGGGAGACCCAGGGTCACGTGACACTATGCGTCACAGTAACCCATTCAAAGCATTAGAATAACATCAGTGTAGATTCCCACCAGGAAAGACCTAATATGCCCTATTATACAGCATTTCCCTGGTCGCTCTCCTGAGTCTCTTATGATTATTTTACTTCAGGGTACCAATAAGCCTACCACTGAGCAAGTGGCCATATTTTTGAATCTGGCTATTCTCATTATTTTAAGCCTACTGATTAGCATTTTTACAGATTTTCCCTTCTTCTCTACCATCATCTATTACGTCTGTGTACTTATATGTTGTAATGGTGGTCTGTTGACTGCAAATAAAGATTGATTGATTGACAACTGTTGGGGCCCAGGACACACTCCGTATAGAGTTTTCAAACTGTTTTCAAAGTGTTATATCCTACTTGGTGTAGATCTGGCCTCAGTTATAGATCCTTTATGCACTCAGGCTGAAGAAGGCTATTGCCCATCACACTGTGCATCAGTAAAGCCATCCTTTCTTATGGAGGCAGATGTAATGTTTATGGCAGAGAGAGAGAAAGATTTCCCCATTTGGGTGTTTTAAGGGATGACCACCTGTTATCCAAATAGCGTGTTTATCGTGCCTGATGGGGCCTCTGATGAGACATCTGGCAAATGTTAGCTAAATCCCTAACATCAGAACCAGCAAGCTTTACACCTCATGACATCTGGTGTTGTATTATTTGTTTGTTCATTAAATTTGTATTCTGCCTTTCCACCCAATGATGCTCTGGAACTATATGTTCTGATGGCAGCACCAGAACCAATACCGATCAGTCATGTAGTCATAAAGAACTTTGTTTCCAAACAGACATCTTGTGTATTGCAAGGCTGAAAACGAATCCGTCACCTAATAATCCTGAAGCACATCCTAAATTCAGTTCAATTCCAGTAGGACATGACAGAGTCCTAATTTTCCTTCTGCCCCTTCAACACCTGCACAGGCACTAGGCCAGGAGGGAATCTACACTTGTCTAGATGAAACGTAACAAGTTGGCAGAGATGACGTCAGCAGTCATGTGATGCTGTTGTTGTTACGTTTCTTTTAAAACCGTTCCACTTTCCATTAAAATTGTTTTAATACTAACAATGTGCCCCAACCTTTCGTTGTTTTCAACGCCGTCTTTCAAAGTCTTTCAAGTGAGGGCTTTGCTAGACGAGGGGAGGGAGAGCTGGCACAACGCGACGAGGGGGAGGGGGAGGGAGGGCGGTGAAAGAGGGGACAGAGGCTTAATTTTTTAAAAAAAACGCTTATCTTTCGGGGCGCACGTGGCCCCTTTAAGACGCTGCAGGGCTTCCCTCGTCCCTACGCATCGCCCCGCCTCTCTGCCGGCTTATCCCGGCAGGTCTAGCAAAGCTCAGAGTCACAGGAAGAAGGAGGTTTACTTCAGAGATGGCATAATGAGCATAATGAAGAACATTCTAAAGAAGAGTGTGCCTGGGTAAAACGATAGAAGAAAAGGTATTTCGGTTGACTGGGCTCAAGTTGCATTTCGTAACGTAGCAAGGAAGGACGCAACAATGCACTTAAACAACGGTGTAATGAATAGTGTAGATCCCCTCCAGGTCTTTGCAGAGACTGGGAGCCTGTGGGTGTGCTTCCCATATTGCTATCCAGCCCTTCTACCCACCACCCTATCACCAATCATGGCTCACATTTCTTGACTGAATACGCAAATTCGTGAAGCGTTCCATATTTTTCTACCCAGTTGAATTTTAAGATGCCTTTTAATAATGTGCTGTTTTTAATAATGTATTAGTTTTAAATTTTTTAATTATATGTATTTTATGGCATTTGCATTTATGTTGTACCCCGCCTCAATCCAGAGGGAGAGTCGGGTAACAAAATTATTATTATTATTATTATTATTATTATTATTATTATTATTATTACTATTAAATAGAGCAGGAGGGCTGAGTGGGACTGTGGGAAGTGTTTACAGGCCTCCCATTATCAGTAAGGGCCCAGCACACCAGAAGGAAGGAGCAAGGAAACCAGGATTCTGTTGTGCTTATGGGGATAAGCATAACAGGCAGCATAAGTGGCTTATCTTTCTAGCTCCGGATCACCAGTATCACCCAATTCTAGCTGTTCCTGTACGTGGAGATGTTCTTGACCTTCCTCTACTGTAGAACACTTTCAACCGAAGACCACGGTAGTGACTCATCCACCCTAGCAATGTGTTAAATGAGTGATGTCATTGTGAAGTTCCTTCTACTGCATTCCCAGTGGAATAAAGAGGAACATGAAGTGAAGGCAGCAGGGAAAGGAAATGTCAGTGCTACTGAAGACAAGTGCTCCTAGGCAACTATAAAATGACTATCTCAGGCTTTGGTAATCCTTACTTTCCTCCCTCCCCACACACATTCCTTTTCTATAGCAAAAATCTACCACAGCTGCTGAAAGTATTGACTATATTTGTTTTAACAAAATACCCCTTTTACCCCAGTGTATTTTAAACCTTTTAAAATGCCAGTGCAAACACAGCTTTTCAGGTTTGCTCGAAACTGAATATGGTTGTTATAGCTACAAGGCAAACCATATTTTACAATTATATATCTCATCTCAAAGTCTCCCCATCCATTGTCATATCTGGAAAACAATGTAAGACAAACTCCATGTATTGTGTACTATTGATGTTTTGGTTATATGTTAAAATCATTATGCATCTAAGAACAAAAATGAGAGGGGGCATTTATATAATGACCCTGTTCAGAAGACACGCTAAGCCACGGTGGTTAAGCATTTTGAGCTAAACATTATGGCTTAGCGTGTCATGTGAACCATTCCTAACCATGGTGGCTACATAACCATGGTTTAAACACATTCAGCAACCTTTTGCTGCAAAAGGGTTAGCTGCCTAACCGTGGCTTAGCGTATTGTCTGAACGAACAAGCCCAATATTGTTTTAAGTAATGAATATCTAATAAGCTAAATGATAAGTTTTCGATAAAGGTTGTCATTCAAAACTCAAAGCACACAACATTTAAAACAAAACAACCTATGCAGGTGAGTCACAGGACCATCGTAATCTCAGGGTCAATGAAATGCATGTAGTCGGCATAGCTGTCTTTTTTCTTTTCTTTTTGCTTCCACAACTGCAGTCTTCATAAAACAGTAAGTGGCTTGAATTATGGATATGTGAGCATCCATGTGAGAATCTTTGCTCACATTTCATTCTCAGATTCCGGTTTAAGCTAAAACCTACTGATAACCACAAGAGGACATAGAAGTGAACAGCAAGGGTAAATGAGAGCTTTAAAAAAAAAAGCATGGAAGAAATTTCTGCTTGTCAGAAAACCTCTTCGAAAAAAGAAGAGACGCCCTAAGCAGAGTCTCAAAGGGTCTCAAAGTAGTCTTTAGGCATCAGCAATGTCTAATCTATGTTCCTGTCAGGCAGAGAGTCCAAATTGGTTAGTTGCTGAAGGAACTGCATCGAGTAATGCAGAGATCACAGAACAAACAATAAAGGAGATAGAAAAGGATCCAAATCCTGTGGAGCAGGTGAGCTTTGGTATTTTGATTACGCTTTAGAGAAACTTATGATGGACAGAAAGAATCCAGCAAAAGGAATTGTGAACTGCCAAAGTGTGAGCACTATGGTTTAGCCACATGATGAAATGATTAACAGAAATCAGCTGTACAGCACGGAGAATACGTGTCCCTTGCCCCTTGGGGTTGCAGTGGAGATCCTTCTGTGCAATGACAGCTTGCTCCCAGTTCTTGGGAAGGACAGGAAGGAAGCAGTAAAGTTGAGGGAAGACACAGCAGTCGCATAGATCAAAGAGAGTAGTGCATAGTTAAACTATGGAATCACACAGCGCATAGTTAAACTATGGAATCCACTACCACAAGATGTGATGATGGCCACCAATTTGGATGTCTTTAAAAGGGGGGCTGGATAAAATCCTGGAAGAGAAAGTTATCAATGGCTTCTAGTCCTGATGGCTGTGTGCTATCTCCAGTATCAGAAGCAGTAAGCCTATATACACCAGTTGCTGGGGAACTTGGGTGGGAAAGTGCTGTTGCACCATGTCCTGCTTGTGGGTTCCTGGTCAACAGTTGGCTGACCATTGTGTGAGTGCTGGACTAGCTGGACCATTGATCTGATCAATGGTGCTGTTGGTGGTGGTGGGAGAGATGGGAGAAAGTCACAACACCAATTCCCCATGACAGCATGTGTTTCCCCCTTCCTTCATTTTACCAGTGAGGGGTGCTCTGTCCTGGCTCCCCCAGTTTATTTATTTTATTTATTTTATTTATTAAACTTATATACCGCTCCCATAGCCAGGGCTCTCTGGGCGGTTTACAGAAATCTAAAATTGAGGTAAAAACAAGTATACAAAATTTAAAACTCTAAAACACAGAACATACACACATAAAGCATTAAAAATCTATTAAAAACTAAACATGTGGGTAATTAGGATGTGGCGCCATATGCCTGGGCAAAGAGGAAAGTCTTAACCTGGCGCCGAAAGGATAGCAGCATTGGCTCCAGGCGAGCCTCATCAGAGAGATCATTCCACAGTCTGGGGGCCACCACCAAAAAGGCCCTATCCCTTGTTGCCACACTCCGAGCCTCTCTCGGAGTAGGCACCCGGAGGAGGACCTTAGATATTGAACATAGTGACCGGGTATATTCACGTCGGGAGAGGCGTTCCGTCAGGTATTGTGGTCACAAGCCGTGTAAGGCTTTATAGGTCAAAACCAGCACCTTGAATTGCGCTCGGAAACATACAGGCAGCCAGTGCAAGCGGACCAGAGCAGATGTTATATGATCAAACCTTCTGGTTCCCGAAATCAATCTGGCCGCTGCATTTTGCACGAGCTGCAGCTTCCGAACCGTCATCAAAGGCAGTCCTACGTAGAGCGCATTGCAGTAATCTAACTTGGAGGTTACCAGAGCATGGACAACTGAAGCCAGGTTATCCCTGTCTAGATAGGGGCGTAGCTGGGCCACCAACCAGAGTTTGTAGAAGGCACTCCGTGCCACTGAGGTCACCTGAGCCTCAAGTGACAATGATGGATCTAAAAGAACCCCCAAGCTACAAACCTGTTCCCTCAGGGGGAGTGCAATCCCATCCAGAACTGGTAGAACACCCCCCATCCTGTCAACGGAATCACCTACTAACAGCATCTCAGTCTTGTCTGGATTGAGTCTTAGTTTATTAGCCCTCATCCAGTCCATTGTCGCAGCCAGGCACCGATTCAACACATCCACAGCCTCTCCTGCTGAAGATGAAAAGGAGAAATAGAGCTGCGTGTCGTCAGCATACTGATGACAGCACACTCCAAAGCTCCGGATGACCGCATCCAGCGGCTTCATGTAAATGTTAAACAACATGGGGGACAAAACCGACCCCTGCGGGACCCCATACTTGAGAGTCCACGGGGCCGAATAATGTTCCCCAAGCACCACCTTCTGTAACCAACCCGCCAAATAAGAGCGGAACCACTGCAGAGCAGTACCTCCCACTCCCAGCTCAGCAAGTCGTCCCAGAAGGATACCATGGTCAATGGTATCGAAAGCCGCTGAGAGGTTGAGGAGAATCAACAGAGTCACACTCCCTCTCCTGTCTTTCTCCCGACATAGGTCATCATACAGGGCGACCAAGGCTGTTTCCGTGCCAAAACCAGGCCTGAAGCCCGACTGAAATGAATCCAGATAATCAGTCTCATCAAGAGTGTCTGGAGCTGGCCCGCAACCACCCGCTCAAGGACCTTGCCCAGGAATGGAACATTTGCTACCGGCCTGTAGTTACTAAGATTTTCCGGGTCCAAGGAAGATTTCTTCAGGAGTGGTCTCACTACCACCTCCTTCAGACAGTCTGGGACCACTCCCTCTCATAGAGAGGCATTAATCACCTCCTTGGCCCAGCTGGCTGTTCCATCCCTACTAGCTTTTATTAGCCAAGAGGGGCAAGGATCCAGTACAGAGGTGGTCGCGCGGACCTGTCCAAGTTGTCAGAGGGGAGTGAAATTTGGCATTGGGTGTTTTTCTCTGAAGTCCCAAATTTAGGCAACAGGTCTGGTGCTGGTGTAAAGTTGTGACATCGATGGAGGCATAGACATGGATTGAAGGGCTCTTGGATGTGGCGCAAGTGTGCTCCAGCCCTGTGGCATCCAATGTCTTACCCATGACTCCACCCTGTTCTAGCCATTCCGCTGCTGTATATTTGCTGGTGGAACAGCTCTGCCGGTGGTGTTCCATCATCACATCTGAGGTGTTCTGTCAGCAAATCCGCCATAGCAGCTGGTTATATCTGCCATTCTGCCAGTGTACTGGGGCTTCAGCCACATCCTATTGCCCCTCAACCAACACAGCTTCTGTATAGCCTTGCACTAAAAAACACTGAACTAAAACAATGTCCAAGTAACATAGCTAGAAGGTTGCTGTGATGTGTATCATGTAGGAAATCATGCCAAGGCCCAGAGAACAGTAAGGAGAGAAGAACTAAAGGTTATGGCTTGGGGGCTCAGTCAGATGAATAGGTGCCCTTTTCAAAGACTGAAAATACCTAGGGGGTGGGGTTGTTTTATTTTTTGTTTTTACATTACAAGGGTAGGGTAGGGGTATATAACATTATTATCATTATCATTATTTATTGCATTTATATACCGCCCCATAGCCGAAGCTCTCATAGCCAAGGCTAGCTGCCCAGAGACTAGGGATACTAAGATTGCACATGAAAGAGGCATAGAATCAGAGAATAGTAGAGTTGGAAGGGGCCTATAAGGCCATCGAGTCCAACCCCCCGGTCAATGCAGGAATCCATCTTAAAGCATCCCTGACAGATGGTTGTCCAGCTGCCTCTTGAATGCCTCCAGTGTGGGAGAGCCCACATAATTATTAGCCATACAGAGCTCACAAATGATAGAAATGTCAGACATGGGAACCTGACTTATACTGAGTCAGACCATGTCCATCTAGCTCAGTTGGTATTGGTGACTCCGACAGACAGTGGTTCTTCAGGTTTTCCAGCCAATCAATCTGGAGATGCAGGGAATCAAACCTGTGACCTTCTGCATGCCACCAGGTTACACTCCTTCCCAGACAGATCTCCACTAACATTTGTCATTTTCACGGTACTTAAGTGGACAACACAACATGCAATTTGAGGAAGACTGGAGCTGAAGTGGCAGTAAACTTGTACACAAGACACTGCAGGCAAATCCGCCAACTCACCAAAGCAAAGATACTCTTTGCATGGTGGAAGAGTAGGAGTGCATGCCTACTAGCACAATGCAAACGTTCCTAACAAAATGTGGGTAATTCCTGCCCACCCACCCACCATTTTTTATTGATGGGGAAGGATAATAGCACTCTGTATGCATATATTGGCCATAGCAAATGCTGTGAATAAGTTGAAAGTAAATGAATTGCATGAATACAGTTCAGACATTATCCAGGCCATTTTGTCAAACTCCTTACATTTAAACAACTCCAGCCAACATGTATTCCTGTCCAGTGTCATCTCAGGCCAGTTCCTTCCAAAGAAGCATGCGGCAGTGCACAGGAGGCTCATGTGCAGAGCCCATTATTACACAGGGGCCTTGTTATCGTGGCTCACAATAATATCACTGTACACAGCCAGGTGAAGACTCCAAGGAAATCATCCTTTGCTAAAAGCAAGTATTTTGTTTTCACTGTTAGTACAGGTATGTTTTATTGCCCTGTTGAGAGTAGTAATTTGGGTTGATTTCCTAGGGGTTCTTAAATAAGACGTTAATATTTGGCAACATGTTAAAAGGTCAAAGGGCTGTCCATTTTGTTAAGTTCCACATAACCCAATCATAAATGGAGAGCAACAGTGATTCGTTGACTTTGGGGAGAAGTTTCAAATCTCATGCCAGCCCTAGATTTGCTGCAGGGCCTTGAACAAAGCTATCTCCTATCTGCAAATTAATAGTGTCTGTTTTCAGAGATATGTTTCAAGGACTGAGAAGCTCAATAATTATGATACAAAACCTTGGTTTTTTTCAGGGGATGTAGACCACAATTTGGTGGCATCGACCTTGCCAGCATGGTAACAATTTAAAGAAAATATGCAAGCAGTTCAAAGTATTTAGTGCTTAGTGGGGGCTGATGGCTCTGATTTCAGTGGGGCTGTGAATTCATTCTGGGTTTGAGTCAGAACCAACAAGAACTCAAAAGGCACTATCCAAAATGCTGAACCAGATTACCAACATAGGTTCAATGCCTTGGGTCCATCCCTTAGAGTTCTGGCTGGTTCTGACTGAAATCCAGAATGGATTCAAAACCCCACCGAAATCAGAGCCACTCACCTCCACTGCTAGTGCTCACGTGGCAGCTTTGTTCCATCATTGTCAAAGGGCTTGGCACACAGGGCTGGTTCCAGGTTTGAGGGGCTCTGAACAAGATGCCATCTAATGGGCCTTCTCTTCCGTAAGTGGGCCATGCAAGGTTGCCAGGTTATGTTGGAAAGAAGAAGCAGCATTGTGAGTCTGGGCCTAGCCACTGTTTTAATTACCCATGGTGTCCCAGGGCATTGTAAGATAGGAATATGGAGGCTAGCCACAGCTGATTGGTGCTGTCTGGGGAAAAAATAAAGGAGGGAAAGGCAGAGGGCACTGCTAGGCCCTGGCAGCTGCCCAAGGATGCCAGGTGCTGACGCTTGCCCTGGCTTGACACAATGATCTTTCTAGTTTTATTAAAGACAGAGCACATTCAGTGCATGGTGGAAAGTAGAGAGTACAGCTGAGTGAGCAAACCTCTTTGGACTCTAGAGGCCTCATCCTGACTGAGGTGGTAAAGCTATGTCTGGGTGGCAGAATTTCAGAGCACATGTGAATGTTTATATGATGCTCATCCATACAAAAGGGGGAAAAATCTCCTCTACACAGAAAATAGTACATTAATGAGAAGCGATTGTTCCCTGGCATTCTGTGTGCAGGGATGGGGACAGAGGAGTTATGGCCAAGGCCTCAGTCATATGTAATCTGAAGGGTTGCAGCCCAGACACAGGTGTACATCTCTGCGAGAACTAGGTCTCAGTATGTAAGACATCTTCAGCAGGCCTTCCTGACGACAGTATCGGAAAGATCTTGGGCTTGGGCTTCCATGTGTCCAGTGAGACAACTTTGGGAACCACTTGTGCCCTAAATGTATTTCTGATTGGTAGCCCAGGAGAGTGTCCACAAGTACTCCAGAAATGGGAACTGCAGTGTAAATGGAACAGAATGGGGCATCATCCCCATTCACACCTGGCTTCCCCAAATGTGGGAAACAGGATCTTGGACTAGATAGGCCCTGAGTCTGACCCAGCAGGGCTCTTCTTATGTTCTTATGAGAGAGAGAGACTGAGCAGTTTATTATTAGGATGTCCCCCAAATCCATTCGGAGATTGATTGATTCAGATATTTATAAACTGTCCTTCATGAAAACAAACAAATATGGTGGTATACAATATTAAAAGTCATATAACCACAAAATGTTTGAGACTAACACTCTAGAGTAGCTTCCCCTAACCTGGTGACCTTCAGATGTTTTGAACTTCAACTCCCATTAGCACCAGGCAGCATGACCAATGGTCAGGAATTCTGGAAGCTGTAGTCCAAAACATCTGGAGGGTACTAGGTTCAGGAAGTCTGCTCTAGGGGATTCATTGCCTACAGTACTGTGCGCACACCAATGGGGCATATCCAAATGAATGCAGAACTTTCTCATAACTGGCCCCATAACACTCATCAGTATCATAACCGAAGTATGAGCCCTAATTTCACTGCTTTTGCTATCTTTCCTCTTTGAGCTAATTCAAACATAATATTTTTCTTACATTGGTCAAGGAGAGAAAAGGTGTGCACATCCATTACATATGTGACCATTTTGTCAAATACATGCACAATTAGAAACTGCACCGCATGGCAACTTTGTGATACATATGCACAGGGCAAATAGATGCTCCTACCACTTTAACACAGGATGTTGAATATCAGCATGCACATTACCCACACAGCCATGTAAGAAAAATATTACATGTCGAATGGCCCTTTGTGCAACACAATGCTCAGCCTAAAAGCATATTTAAAAAGAAAAAGAAGATTACTCAGCAGTTTGTATGTCTGTAAATTATGCCATGATTTTGCCCCTGTAAAATAGAAAAAATACTTTTTCAAAACCATTCCAGCTCATCTTCCCATAAAGAAGAAAGAATTAATAAGGCAGTCTTGCGTTTCTTTTCAGAACTGTATAGAGCACTTTGATCCCTGTAGATTTCTCCCCTTTGAACTTAAAAAAAATATCAGTGATTTTGTAATATTACTGATGTCTGATTTGAAAAGAAGCTAAAATGTGGCTTTTTTTATTATGTCAGTACTAGGGAAGAGTGCAGGGAGAGTCCAGAGTGAATCATTTATTTATTTTTAACTGGCAGTTAAGCTACATCCCCAAACACGAAACCAAACTGCCCCCTACTGTTCATTTCATCCTCTCGATCTTCGTGTTGTAGACAGAACAGATTCTGAAATGTAGTATGGAAAAGACAAGCAAAGAGAAACCAGGGAAACACAGCTCTGTACAGAGACATTTAATGAATTCAGATGCAGGCGCAGGGCCCCTTTTTATGGCTATGATCGGTAGGCTTCAAAGAAGCTTTTTAGGGGGGAAAAAGATCTTTAGGTTAGGTCAATAGCAAAATGACACCCACCCACCAGAAAAAGCACATTCAATTCCCCTCCGTGTAAGTTGTGAGCTTCAAAGAAAGTTTTATCTATCTGCTCCCAGTACTCCAGAGTGTATAAATTATTCTTCTTGCTTCTGTTATGTAAGCTTTCGTCTGCCTGTCATTGCCTCTTGAGGATAAACCTTGTGGAGCAGAACTCCAAATGACTGCCCCTCACTATAGGATCTGTGGCTGACAATGTGATGCCAAGGTATTCAGTGCAGTGATTTTACTGCTCTCTCCAATACATGTGCTCCGTGGTCAGTCTCTCCACTGACTTGTGGGAATTCAGATTGCAAGATAGAGCCAACTGAAAGTTCTCCACTGAAATGGGACTACATATCAAGTTTCACATTTGGAATGAAATTTCAAATTTGGAATTCCAAATATATTATTGTGCATAGTACAACAAGCTTAGTCGACAAATACAATAACAGCCAACCATTAAAATGTGTTGTTGTTGTTTTAAAAAAGAAACTCTTCCCATTCTTATTTTAATTACATGAACAGCGGAATGTTCTTGCAGCACCCCTCATTTAATTAGATCCCCCCCCCAGAATAATGTTTGGGATATCGGAGGCTTATAGGCCACCATCCCTATGTTGATAAATGCAATGAAGGGAAACCAGATTTCCATGAAGGGGTCATGTTTGGCTGCCCCTCTCAGAGCTCTTCTATGGTGGGTTCATCTCTCTGACAGTGCAATTTTCTAGATGTTGGTGAACCAGCCCTGCATCATGCAACTGACACCTGTTTTCCAGTGTTGTACAATTTTTGGCATGCTGCTAGCATCAAAAAAAGGATTACCTGTTCCATTCTGAATGTGAAATTTTATCTTAAAATTTAGAGTGCTTTCCAGCAGGAGTGGGCAACCACCGGCTGTGAAGGTTGCCCATCCAGCCCACAGGGTCTTGGACTCCTCTGTAAGGTGGTGGGGAGTTCCACTAGACTTCCATGGTGCAGGGGAATCCCCCCTCCTTACAGAGGAGTCCAAGACTAGACCATGGAGGTCTAGTGGCACACAGCGGAATCAGATTGGGGAAACAGTGCTTTGCCTGCCCGTCCTCTCCCCAGTGGGAGATGGGGTGGGGTGGAGGAGGCCAGTTCGCAGCAGCTGCTTCAGGAAGATGATTCTCTTGATATGGCCACCAATAACCCTGATTTCATAGGACCTGGAAGGTGGTGTTCATGTGCTCCTGATCAGATTAGGGTTGCTCACCCATGCTTTACAGCATGGTTCTATAGTCAAGTACAAGCAGCCGCTATTATGCCAGGACCAGGGGAGACTGATGGCTCCTATGCCAGTGGGACTGTTCTGGGTTTCAGTCGGAATGCTAAAGGAACTATCCAAGGTGCTGAACCTAGTTGAGGGTGGGGATCAGCACCTTGGATAGCTCCTGTAGAAGTCTGACTGAAACCCAGAGTAGATTCACTGTCCCATTGATATAAGAGCTGCCAGCCTCCACTGGCCAATACTAATGCCAGCACCACATAATTGCAATCCTGGGCTTAGCCAATAGTTGGAGAATCAATGCTAATACAGCAGTGCTAGCAGGTACTCCCGCAGTATCTAATCCAACCTCAGCAGCAACCCATAAGTGAGTTGTGGGTTGTCCAAGAAAGCTCCAAGTGAGCAACTTCTTCCAGCAAAGGCTGGAGATGAACTGCAAGTTGGCAGCTAGATCAGTAGGAAAGGGCAATGCAAAGGGAATCCAGAAGGGAGGACTCTTCCTGGAGAGATGTGAATCAGATGTGGCTCTATATTTGGAGCAAATAAGGCAGTGACCCCTACCCACTGGTGGCAGAGAGATCCCCCCCACAACCACATACATTTGCTCCACTGCTTCCAAATGCCACACATGGTCTCCTCCTGTACACCTCCAGCAATCTCAGTAGAATATTGCACATCTACCCTGGCCTCCACCCAACCAGCCCCAATGGCACCAGCCACCACTGATCTGAATGTGTTTCTACAAGGCACAGCTTACGTTCTGGGATCCTGCTGGCAAAAAAAAAAATTGACCAAGCAAGAGGCAAGCAGCAGACCAGTAACCAAGGCTCCACCTTCATAGAGCAACACAGACACAGACATTAGGAAGACCCATTATGGGGCCTTTAGTCTCCTAGAGGTTAAAGTCATCACATGCCCCCCTTCCTTACCCCAATGCAAAAAGACTCCCAACTATGCAAACCAGTAGGCTCAGTCCATTTCTACGGTCTCCCAAAGATAAGGTGGGAACTGATAGACCCACACCTGAGAGGGCGCAGGGTGGCCACTAGAGTAACTGGCATAAGGACGTCTGTGTGGAGGGACACTACTATCCCCCAAGGAGTAAAAGAAAGCTGTTAAGTCAGTAGACAGTTTCCCAATAGTGCAGGAGATACACACTCTGGCCAGAGCTGTTTGAATGCTCTGCACCCCAATCTCTTTTGTGGGGATGGACAGTTATGGGGGGGCAGGATGAATGGCGGATGCCTCTAGAGCCCACATGGAGCCCAGAGATAGTCTTGGAAATATAGATGGCATTGGAGGCCAACTCTTCACTTGACAGCATGCCAGTCTCCCGTTTGTTTTGTTTTTAAACAATGTTCATTAAACATCTTTCTAAAGAAAGGCACCAAGAGAGGTTGCTGTGGGCACACTGGTGCTCATGTGCTCCAGTTTGGAGATCCAGACAGCCTACATTTCTTTATGTTTTTCCTAGCCTAGTTCTGTAGACATGTGGTTAGGAAGATGTAGCCCTCCTGCACTTTTTTGGCATTCTTGAATATATCAGTTCTGTGTTGCCTGGCCGAGTCTTGTATACCCAGGTAGAGTGCCATGATTGGCTGCAGAGCTGACTGGAATCCTCATCTCCACTGTAATGTCTCCATTGGAGCAGAGAGGGAGGGGGCGGCCACCTAGGCCTCTCCATTGGCTTCAATGGAAATGTCTTCACTTGCATCACCTGTAAGGTTACGCTGTCAAGAGAGATGCAGAGAACCCTGCTAAGAGACCCTAGTATTCTGACTTCTATTCTTTCTCAACAATGCTCCCAACTTCACCCAGTTATCCACCTTTCACTCATAAAGTTCCATCAGCATAATGGTATCACCATGCCTGTGTAATTTCCCCCACCATCACCACCACCACCACCACTGTAATATTGTGCTCTACCAGCAGAATGGGAACTCACCTATTCCATCCAGTTGGCATAGTTCTCTGTCTGCCCCTATTGCACCTGGCCTAGGAAAGTGGGGACTTAACAGCGACGAAGGATGCTCCTGCTGCTAAAAGTACCACTCTCATTGCAGAAGAATTGCTCATGTATATTTCTGGACCTCCTAGTGCAGCCTTTCTCAACCTGGGGCGCTCCAGATGTGTTGGACTACAACTCCCAGAATGCCCCAGAGA
Organism: Elgaria multicarinata webbii; assembly: GCF_023053635.1. Classification (NCBI taxonomy): domain Eukaryota; kingdom Metazoa; phylum Chordata; class Lepidosauria; order Squamata; family Anguidae; genus Elgaria; species Elgaria multicarinata. The sequence continues at coordinate 64,954,312 of NC_086173.1, read as the reverse complement.
TGCAGTCCAACACATCTGGAGCGCCCCAGGTTGAGAAAGGCTGTCCTAGTGGATGAGCCTGTGATGGAGAATGCCCTAAGTGAGGGCTGGGGAAAGGCGGTCCAGGTAAAAGATAGACAGACATTGTTTGAATTCTGGCAAATTCCTTTGGCATGGACAACACGGGTGGTTAAGGGAATGGAAGATGTGAGCATGTTTTCTGCTGCTTTTACGTTTACACCCGCACTTTCTGCTGCCTTATTGTATGTAATGCTGCTACTTTGATAGATTTTGATTAATTGAGTTGGCTTAAACTGTAACATTTTGATACTGATTTATTTTTTGCTGGTGATATTTTAGGAAGATGGGTTGGTTAGTTAGTGAAAGGTCTGTTAGCTAGCTAAATGTGGATATTTTTGTGATGATTTGTTCTCATTAAAGGAATGCATTGTGTGTGTGTTTTTGTATGTTTAGAGAAATGTAATTGGTGGAATGTTGTCATTTTGTGAGCTGGCAAATGTGGATATAAATGAGATGATTTATGAAATGTGTTAAATAGATTTGGCACACTTGTGAAATTAGCATATCTTTGCTGTATTGTTACACTGAAGCTCTTGTCTTACTATATTTGAGCTGCTTTAAGCATATTTTTGTGTGGAAAAGAGGTGTGTAAATAAATTTTAATAATCCGAGGATATTATTGTTCTGCCACATCCTTGGAATCTCTTGACTGGTTTGATTTGACACATGTCAAATATAAAATCTCTCAAACTTTATCACTGCATATCTTCTATTAAATATTGCCTGCCAATCAGTACCACCACCAGGAAAGGGCTTTGCTAGCTGCCATTTACCATCCAGACCAGAGAATATTTCACTCTAGTCCTCCTGATACCTGGGATTGAGGACTAATCCCAGGTATCAGGGGATACCTGAGATAGAGGTGAAGAGACTTAGCTTTGCAGTCTCTCCAAAGCTAAGGATGAGCCCTGCCTTCTCTGCAGTTTTTGCACCCATGCCTTAGGCCCTAATGAAGCACAAGGAGCAGCACTCCCATTCTGTCTCTCCGTCACTGATTGTCTGTCTGTCTGTCTGTCTGTCTGTCTGTCTGTCTCTCTCTCTCTCTCTCACACACACACACACACACACACACACACCTCTGCTGGTTGAAGATAACTTTTGGGGAGAGAGAATGGGGCTGGAGGCTCATAGGAGAGTAGGGTGGAGAGGTTTCCAGGCCATATCTGAAAAGGGGAGCTTGTAAGAGCATGGGGGTGAGGAACCTTCCCACCCCCATGCAAAGTAAGTTTAAGAAAGAGGGCAAGGATAAGTAGCTGCAGGGAAGCTTCCTACTTTCCTAAAAGGAGCCACCTGTAAGTTGTCTTTTCAATCCATTTCGGTGTGTATTTCCAAGAGCAAGATTCATCCACACAGAAAAGGTCTTCCTAACAATCCCTAATTTCCTTATAAATCCCTTATTGTTCCCTCCCTGTATGCACAGTGCCATGCATTATAGTCCACTTCAACAGCTCTCTAAAACAATAGTTGCCATGGTCTAAAATGTCAGGATTCTCCCCCCCCCCACATACCCATTTGTACAATCTAGTTTATAAACTATATTTATATAATTTAAAAAGCAAGAAATGCCACTTCAGCATCATCTCCAGATATGCAGAATGTTAACCAGGCAGAAGCTGGAAGGAAACATTTATTAAATTCCTAGTTAACAGGGTCGTACCAAACAAGACCAACAGTCATGGATGTAGGGGAGAGATGGGTGGGGAGGTAGGGGTGTGTGGGTGAGGATCAGCTGCATTTTGATTGGGCAGACATAGTGGTGATAGACCAATGGAATGATTGCATAATGTTTGCACTACAGCATCGAGCCTGTTCAGTAGCCACCTGTTGGAGATGGAGAAATTCATTTTATAACAAGTTGAAAATGGCTTGTGCTTTCAGAAACCTCTTTCTTTTGATACTGCAGTTACAGAAATGACACTAAATTTGACTCATAATTGAGCTGTTCAGAAAAAAAGGTTGCCGATGAATCTAGCGGAGGAAGGAGTTTTTGTTTTTTTAAAAAAGCCCTTCTGCATTTGGTTTTAATAATGCAGTCATATTGCCTCTCCCGCTGTTTTCTCTCTTTTTAACCACACCGCCTAAAGTGGTTCCGCGAGATAATTAGATTAACAGGCTGAAGTTTGCATCCCTGTGGCTTTGAAAAAGGCAGCAGCACAGTTTCCTATAAGACAGGATTTGGTTAGTACATTTGGGTTAGAGAGCACTAGACCTTTAATCAGAAGGAGAAGGAGTTTGTTAGAGGATTTTCATTAATACTATTGTCCTATTTCCAAAGCTGGCATAACCTTGAATTGGGTCTTAATATTACACAGAGTGATAAAATGGTAAGGAGCTTTGGCATGTCTTAAGCTACCAAAGTTATCATTCTGCCATCTTTATACAAGGCCAAGAAATTTCTGTTCAGGCAGCATCTTTCTGCCGCAGCCACTAAACAGAATGGCTTTAGATTAAAAGGCTTCTGTGCTGACAGTCAAGAAGGACTTCAATGATCTGAGGATTTGACAATAATGAGGCTGGCCCAAAGACTTTTCCTTATCCTCTGAGACCTTCCTGCAAGGACATGGCATAATAGAGGGTATATAATACCAATAGTAATAACAGAAGATGAAAGATAATCCTGACTGATGGGCAAGTTGTTAGACCAAACGTCTGCTCCATTGTGCTACTCTAAATGAAGCCATTTTGCTGCATGTTGTGCATGGAGAATTAAGATAATTGTTCCTAAATATTCTTCTTAGGAGACATAGTAGGAAAATGGGACTAATGAGGCCATCCCCATCCCGTTCCCTCTGCTCCGCCTTGACTCACATTGTGCTGTTGTGATATCATTAGTGTTGCCCTAGGGTTACGGCTTCTGCTGCAATCCATTTGGCCTTTGTGTTCAGTGCACAAAGCAGTCTACAAGAGGGCCAAACTAGACATGCTGCTTCACATGTAGTGAACTCTAGCACGCAAGCTTTTAAAAACAAAAGCAGCCAGCATAGGGATCCCTATCCAGGTTTGGACCCTGACATGAGAAGTAGGGAAGCTTTAATAGAAGGATGGGCATCTTGTGGTTCTCCAAATATTTTGGCCAACAACTCCTATAATGACTTGCCATTGGCTGTGGTGTTTAGGGCTTGTAGGAGTTTCAGGCCAAAACATCTGGAGGGCCACAAGTTGCCAACTCATGCTTGAACACTTTGTCCTGCAGGGTCTTGCTATTTACTGTGTGGTCTGTGCAGCACCATGTACATCGATGGTGCTAAATAAATAAATAAATAAATAAATAAATAAATAATAATAATAATAATAACTTTGCTTGCTACCTGAATGAGAAAAAAAGCTGAAAAACAGGAATGTGAGAGATGGGGTTGGATCAACCAGTATGGTCCCACTCTCCCTCTCATGCACTTTCAACTGCATGTGATGTGAGCAACTGCACAGGGCTTCTGTCATATCCAAAAGGGGACCTTCCACATCTACACACACATGCAAGTTCATCTGACACTGGTTGTTTGTTCCCCTTTCTAGTATGATAGAGAGGAGAGAACACAATGTGAAACTCACATGCATTTTCTGTTACTTCCTCACTCCTGTTACTTCTGTTTGCAACAGCTGTGAGTCAGTCAGAAATTAGGCAAATAACTATCAATATGGCGGGGAGGAGCCTTGTGTAGCACTATTAAGCAAAGGGTGCTTACTAGCTACATAATCTGAGTGGTGTAGTCATGATGGAAGCGCACTGATGTTTTGTTCAAATACATAATTTTCTCTCAGAGATCGACCTCAGGGAGAAACTAGTTCTCTGAGTCTGTAGCAAAAGCTGGTTTTGATTGGCTGGAATCTATGACATCATAAAACAACCTCACCCTCTCCAGAGTAGTTTTTCAATGTGCTGTTGTCTTTTAAAAAAATAAAAATAAGGGGAAGCTTAACTGAATAAATGTATATGTGGTGTTTGCTGGACAGCCTGCCCAGAGCTTGCAAGGAATGGCAAGAAAGACCACTGAATTAGCATTCAAATCATTTTGATAAGTACGTCTGTCATTTGCAATGCAAATGTGGGAGAAGCTGGACTCACCCTGCAGCAGGAAAATATGCTGCAACTCCTTTTTTTTTCAGAGCATATTTGTGTGCAGCCAAAGGGTATTTGTCAGCATCAGTTCTAGATGAACAAAAAGGAAATCCTTTGGACTCTCCTTATCCAGCTTTTGAATCCTGGGATATTTTAAAAAATATTAGATACTGTCTGCTGTTCTCTATAGTAAGATCATTGTAAGTATCTGTTACTTGCTCTGCCTCTGCCTCTAAGCTCGAGAACAGGTGTCCTAAATATTGTGTCAAAATAAGAGGGTAATGCAAATTATCCTCGCACTGGCACCCTCTAAAAAAGACATAGCAACTGATTATTTTAGTCTATGCCTTTGTGTATTTGCTTCCCTTTTATCTGTTTCACAAATCTTGCATTGTTTCATACTTAAAGTTCCATAGACAGCTGTAGCGGGCTGAAAAATGTTGTGTAACATTTCCAAATCAGTATTCTACCCAGCTATCCAGGAACACTGAAATATAATTTTCTGAATTCTGACCGGCTAGGAATTTTCGAGTGTGGAAGTACTATCATAAGCATACAGATTACAGGTCTGTCCATTCTTTTTCTCCTGCATCAAATGATACTGAGGAAATGGTATGGGGACTCTGAAAAAGCATATAGCAATGGGAAAGCCATGTCAAAAGGTTGCAATAGAAAGAGCTTGCCATTCTAATTCATTTTAAATGGAACACTGAATGGATTTTGCTTTCATATAGCATATCTATTTATCCCCAAAGGCATTCCTTGTGGCAAGGCATTGTGTATGGAATTCTTTAACACAGCAGCCATATTCAGGTGTTCTGTATCTGAACAGAGCAAACATGTGAGGAGAAGGAGTGTGCCAGCCTAGCCACCCCCCTCCTTCATCTATCCTCTCTATTCATGGAGCGTGACTTGTCTGAACAAGTGAGTCTCCCATGAGGTTCATCAGACAAGCATTTTATCACCTGCTCACTACTGCCCACTTATGGATATGCACGCATCCTAATCCTTCTGCTCATTTTTTGTCAGAAAATAGACCATTTTTTATCTGATTTTTTTTATAATAAAAAAAAAACAGAATATGCCGTGATCTTCTGCTGTGTGCAGGAAAAGCCGTGCGATACAAATGGCCCCTGAACGGGTCACGTGGTCTTTGTCTACTTCCTCTTTCTCCTCTGGGAAGAATGAGGAATTAATCAAAGACAAAAGCAGGTGTGGAGAAGCAACGGTAAGGAAATGCGATTTTCTCCCGTGCGATGATGCTCCATATCTGTGGCAGCAGTCCACATGAACCAGAACACTGGAAAATACAAGCATTGCAAGTAATCTTGTAATGTGTTGTATTGGGTGCTTTTATTACTGTGTTATATAAATGTTTTAGCAATTATTTTTATATTTTCATTGTATTTTAACGTATATGATAATGTGCATTTAATTTTCTTGCAAACCACTTAGATATATATTTTCGCTATGCTCAGCAGTTTCTACATCTGTTAACATAAATCTATTAAATCTATACATCTATTAAATACTAATACTACGAAAAATAACTTTTGCAAAGTCTGCTGACCCATCCTCCCTAACTAGTTACACACACACACACACACACACACACTAGTTCTATGACTAGGAAATATCTGAGCTTGATTATATTTATACGTAAGTCTTTTTTCACATATTATGGCATTGGCAGAGTTGTAATTTGCCAGTCTCCTGCCTTCCGTCGAACAAGTAGCAATTGTCCGTTGGTGAGCAAATCTACAGCAGCACTGGCTCTCCCCCCCACCTCCCTCTAATGTTGCCATGACACTATCCTGACTGCTTCCTTTGACTCTTTAAAACCAGCAGAGACAGGTGGGATTGCCTGCAGGTGCTGTTTGCAAGCCATGAGACCCTCCCCTTTCTCTGTGAAGATGATTTTTAAGGTTTGTTGTTGCATGACCTGTGTTGGTTTCTACAGGCACGGGGAAAATTAGAAAGTCAAATCAGCAGTGCATATTAATGTTGCTTTTTTGCATTAATGACGTCTAAAGCAATGTTTACTGTTTCAAGGGGAGTGTATAATTATGGAAATTGTTGAGCAGCCTGTATAATATGCATTATGTTCAGGTTCACCGGCTGGAAGAGGAGATGCAGTGCTTTAATGCTGCATGTGCCATCTTGGGGATTCAGTTTGCATTTTCGATGCTTCGCTACATTATACCTGTATCTCCAGCAGTAACCACTCGCTCAGGACCAAGCTAAATGTGAAAGAGCAGGGCGGATGGTTCAGTTTTGAAAAGTAAAGGGGCCCGGGTTTGCCCTGCGATGTTAAACTCTCTCCTCTCACTTTTCACCTGGCCAAGGTCATTACCAGTGTTTAAGCTCAGGTGAGAAGAAAAATACTCAGGTAAAATAGCTGCAAGGAAGTACAACATGGGAGAGAGGGGGGGATTATCCTTGCCTCTTCCATGTGTCCCCTTTCCTGTTAACATTACTTCCTGGTACGTTGAAACATTCCGGACTTTTGTTGTCATCTCTGCTTTGACCATTAGCATTTATACATTAACCTAGTTCACTTCATATGAAGAAACAATTTACATTAAATGTGGCCCAGCGTAACTTCCTGCTAAGTAAGGCAATTGTTTTATACCATTCGTACAGAGTTAGGAGACTTTCCTGTAACAAGACAAGGGCTGTTTCCTAGTTCACGCCTCCACAAACCAATTAATTCAATTATTTTTGTGCATGCCCCAAAACTGGCAAAATGCCTTTCCCCAATTTGCCCCCCGCAAACAAGGTGGTGAGCTGGTGGCAGGGAGGCATTTTGCAAGAGCCCAAGATGTAAAGATCAATTTTGCAGAGACAGAAAGAAAATTTAAGATATTATGAAACTTTCCCTAAACTAGAAGAAATCTGGTGATGGCTTTTTAAAATCACAACTATTATGGATATATATCCTAAGTATTTCATTGCATCTTTTGGAGGATTCTGTTCCCACAGTGCCCAGCCAGATGCCTCTGGGGAGACAGGACATAGGTGCAATGGCATCCTCCCACTTGTATCCTCCAGCAACTGGTATTGTGTGGCATACTGCCTCTGACACTGGAGGTAACATGTAGCCATCAGGACTAGCACCACTGATCTTGAAGAAACCCTAGAAAGAGTGGGGATGCAGGTGAACAGAGAGAGACTGGGGAATAGGCAAGCAAGCTGGAGACTGTCAGTGGTTGGAAGGGCCATAGTTCAGTGGTAGAGCACCTGCTTTGCATGCAGAAGGTGTCCAGTTCAGTCCTTGGCATCTCCAGGCCAGACTGGGAAAGCCACCTGTTTGGGACACTGGAGAACTGCTGCCAGTTACCATGGCCAGTATTGCACTGGGTGAGTAATGTTTTGACTTAGTCTAAGGCAGCTTCCTGCATTTATTTATTTATTGCATTAATAGCTGAAGCTCTCTGGATGGTTTACAAAATGTGTTTCTATGCTTGGATGGCATCTAAAAATCCACAGAGGAGACTGCACTCTGGCTGTTGCTCATGCCTGATCCAGAAGTATATGTAGCCAGATTTGGCCCAGCTGAACCAATAGCCTGCTGCGTAGGTGGAGCTATGCTGGAACCTAAGAGGATAATGCAACTGTTCAGCCTCAAAAGGCTTACTAGAGAGGCAGTGGAACACAGCTTTGGAGACTGTCTTGTTTTAGCCCTGGTTAACCTGACACTTCATAGTGGATCCAATAAGAAAACAGGGACTACAGGGCCTTCTGGTCAGCTTGGCAACTGAAATGACAGGCACATTTATCTGTGGCTCAGTTGTCCATCTGGCTCCTCACATGCACACACACCCTGGTTCTGGTGTAGATTGTCCACCTTTTATATTTTTAGACATGCACCACCTTCTGGAATTGGCCATCCAAGTAATAGCGGAATCGCTGCAACACAGCAATGATTTTGTCATTCATCCTAGTTGCCTGCAAGCCCTCCGTGTTCATCGGGGTCCACCCTGAAACACTGGGCACAGCCATGCTTGCTCTCCCCTACTAACCAGGTGCCTGCCCCCGGCCACTGTCCCATTCAGTGGAGGCTCCGCACCTTGAATAGCTCTTTAGAGTTCTGATTGAAACCCAGAGCAGATTCATTGCTCACTGACATCGGAGCCACCAACCTCCAGTGGCCGCACCCCGAGAGGTGCCATCCCACCATCCAGATGCTCCCATACTTTACCCCTCCATCTCTGGGCCTGGGCCTCAGAAGACCTGACAAGCCTAACACTGCTGGAGGCTACCTCTGCAAGATTTGTTGTAGATATGTGCAAGTTTATAGAGCAATTCCACAACCCGCCGAGCTGTTATCGCACCAATGGTATCAACTTGTTCAGTTTCAGCAGAGTTATTTCCACTGGTAGAAGCAAATAAATAACCCCACAGAGAGCATCCCATGGGAATTGCATGGATTTCTGCTCTGAGACAGAGAAAATATTGCTGCCGGCATAAAGAACACAGGGAGTCACTTACAGTAAAAGTGGAAAAGTCTAATAAAGTTTTGTAGGCTGTGTTATAAGGCAAAGGATACAAGAGAGTAATAAACATTAAACAATGAGCTGTAAAGGTTACACTCCGGAGCAGTTGTATTTAAAGGCACATATCCTGCCCAGCAAAGAAAGGTCTTGCACACAATGCTATTCCTGGCTCTCATTTACTGATTTAATAAATTAAGTTAAGCAGTATTTACGTACATTATGACGTGCCAGTTCCATTCTGCTGCTATTGTTTTGCTTATTAACAGAGTTCAGGTAAACTAAGCTTAACAATAATTCTGACTAAATAGACTAGACTAGAGGAATCGTGGTTTTAATTCAGAATGTGAGTGTTGCTTTAATTCAGTGTGTGTGCTGTTAAGTTTTCATCTGTTAGTAAATTTCAAGCTGATTTACTAGTGAAATGTTATTTGGTTTGAGTCTGAGTGCATTCCAGATCGTATGAGTATTTGAAACTATTATTATTATTATTATTATTATTATTATTATTATTATTATTTATATAGCACCATCAATGTACATGGTGCTGTACTAATAATGTACTAATAATAAACTAATAATGTGACTAGCATCCTATCGAAGGATGAAATGTTGAAATTAATCTGTGTTCCTAAATCTGTCTGTTAAAACCTGTTGCTGCATGAAAAGCACAATCTTGTGCCTGGGAAATGGGACACATCTGGGTAGGTTTGTCAGCCAGGTTTGGCCTGATTCCCAGGAAAACCTTATTCCTTTGTTTTATACTGGTTTTGGCCGGTGCTGTTTTGTGCCAGCCTCTGTGACCCTTTAGCTCAGAACGGGGCTTCTGAAAATACATGTCCAAATTCCTGGCTAATCTGATAGTAATTTTAAAATCATTATGCCATTGCCTTACTATGTGCATAATGCAAATATAATGAGGAAGGAATTTCATGGCTAGCTCCACCACTAGTCATCCTATTCTGATGAACCTAGTCAAAACCAGGAAATGCACGCTGCCTTTTTTAATATAAAACTCTGAATGAAAGATATCCAATATGGAGCAGAGTGATCTTCCACTACCATCTCCCCATGATCACCTCTCTCTCTCTCTCTCTCTCTTATAAATCATAAGGCATGGTTCCCTCTTTCACTCTCATTGCCATGCACTAATTCCCACCCCCGCAAAGGTGTCAGGACCTATCTGGGAAAAGAAGAAGGATCTGCATCTTTGTGGGATCCGACCAAGGGGAGAGACAAAATTGTAGATGCAAGCTAAGATTGTAACTATACCGTAATGATAATAGGGGGGAAATGTCATGTTAGCAATAGCAGGCTAGCTATTGCGAAGTTTATCTTCTGCATCTCAATTGCTAACAAAATGTCATAGGAAAACTCCAATGGAGAAATAAACCCCTTGCTGTGCACTTTACATGAAATCTGTCATAACAAAACAACACACACACAAACATTTTCAGGCTATAGATAGAAAGAGAGGGTTCCACCCTTAAAGGCTGCCTAGAAATAATTTTGGATAGATAGCTGATGGAAGATTCAAAAGCAATAAGCAAATGTAGACCATTCCTAAAATCAACAGTCCCTGCTCAAAGAGATACAGTGTGTCTTAGGCCACAGCTAGACGTAAGGTTTATCCTGGCATCATCCAGGGTTCGCCCCTGCCTGAGCACTGGATCCCCTGTGTGTCACCTAGATGAACAGGTTTGACCCCTGGACTATCCAGGGATAAACCTTAGGTCTAGCTATGGCCTTAGTCAAGTTATAGAGTAGGTCTTAGTCATCTTCTTAGTCAAGTTAGGGCACAATCCTATGCATTCTTTGGCAAGCATGTTTAGCTACATATCTGTCATTTTAGTAAACAATTTTGCTCTCTGAGTTTAGGCCCATATTATGTTATCTTTTCATAGCAATCCCAATTGCCCCATACAAGAACAGTTTCCAAGCTTTAGAGCACTTTGTTCCTGTAGTCAACCAAAACATAGGTTTATTGAAGGGGAGGATGTGCCTTCCCTGTTGCAGTGAAGAACTTCACTCCCCATATTCTTTTATAGTGGTGTACTCCATACTCCATTGAACTTTGCTGGCATATGATTCTCACCCATGTGCACCATCCAAATTTCATGCTGGGAAGAGCTGTAGGTACAGGTATTCCCAACATGGAGAGGACTAGGTTGTACCTGTCTGCCACATAACTGTTAAAGATGAAGAGCCTTTCCGAAATAAGAGGTGGCAACACTAATTTGCTCAAAGCTCTGGGCCTGGATGGGCAAATTGGTTAGTTCCAGTTTTCCCCACATTCATTTAAAAAAAAAGAAAAGAAAAGTCAGGTTCTGTCTGTCTTGAATGTGAAGATATTTGTGAATTTAGGTAAATTCTTTTCAAAACAGACCTGAAATGAAATTCTCATCCATTCCTATCAACAAGCAGAGAGAAGGGGAAGAAATACAGCCAATTAAGCCCCATCCTAAAATGTGATTCAGTGATTCACTAGTATGGTTCTCCAATGTTGCATCACACAACACACACACACACAGAGGGGGGGCACAGCATATGTTTATACAAGATTAAGAGCAGTACAATTTTTGCAATTTAACTTTAATCTATCCAATTTTTGATGTAAAATGTGTTTTTTTCTATTTTATGTTGTAATGTTTATGTTCATGGCAAAAAAAATTGTTGAAAAGTAATTTTTTCAACTTCTGTGTACCTCAAGAAAAGACCTGTTCTGAGAATAACATTCTTTAAAAATTGTAATAATAATAATAATCATCATCATCATCATCATCATCATCATCATCTAATATTGGCATCTGGCATCAGCTGAAAACAGGCCCCCGGGTATCTAGAGAATTCAACTGCAGATGGAGTGTGAAATCATTTAATTTCAAATACTGGTTGTGCAAAATTTGTCAAGGGTAAAACTACTAGAAAAATCTTTAAACCTTGTGTATTTCCTGGATTTGCAAGCTGTTCATCCTATAAATTACATTTCTTCCCCTTTATATAGATTCCTGTTAATTGACTTGCTAGAGAGAGAAAATAAACTTGGCAATATTACGTATTTGATTCTTTGAGCAGGCAGTTGGGGAAAGTTACTTTAACAGCACAAGTGATTTTTATTAGGAGTACTAAATGACTTAAATTCCTTTATGAACACATTGTAAGTTGCTCTAGTATGAATGACTTGTGCATCTATATTTTTCATGCATTCCTCCAGCAGTTTAACTAGAAGAGGATACTAATTGAGTATTCATAGCCATTTGCTGTTTTTCACTTTTTAATTTTAATCCTGTTAAAAGCCATTTTCCTTCCCTCTCTATTTCAGTAGAAGCAACTCTGATGCACATTTTGAAACTCTGAGGTCATTTGCATTTTAAAATTAGAAACTTTTCAAATGTTATTTCTACTATTAGCTTATTTATACTAATGGTGTTCATGGCAGTGTCATTGTTGTTGCATTTTCTGTTTCTAATTGAAATGTATATTTGATGTAAAATGCCTCTTTGCTTTCTAGACCATACTGATCATAGTGAGAGGCTCAAAGCAGAAGATGCTCATAAGTGCTTATTGTATCATGTGGGGAAATGCCATTAGGCTAGAATCCTGTGCAAACGCACCTGGGAGTAAGCCCCATTGAACATGTTGAGACTTACTTTTGAGAAACCATGCTTAGGAGTGCACGGCATGGAACATAACATGGGTAATTTTTAGGCCACTGTTGTCCTCTTTCCATTTTCTCAGGATAACTGCCATCCTGGCTCATGTCCAGGAATCATCACATTGATGCATCATACTGGTACATGTCCTGGAAACAGGGCTAGCCATGGCTCCTTGCAGCATGTGCATATGGAGGAAAACACACATTTGCTGCTGTGTGTGTTAACAAGGGTAAGTTGGTGTACTTTGGGCCTAACTACACGTACACTGATAGATTCCAAATTGGTGGATGGCTCAATGAAGGTGTGAATCCAATGTGCAGCTGTTCTGAAAAAGGCAAATTCCATGCTAGGGATTATTATGAAAGGATCAAAAATTAAAATCATAGGAGTGCAATCAAAACCTACAGTGATGTTAGGAACATGGTAATTGTGTTCACTGCAACTCAAACATGGTGTTGTAAAGTTAGAAAAGGTCCAGAAAAGGTCGACCAAAATGATCAGGAGCTACAACTTTACCAGGAGAGGCTGCAGCATTTGGGTCTTTTTGGCTTAGAGGAAAAAGTGACTAAGGATGGGGGGGGGCATGCTAGAGGTTTATAAAATTATGCATGGTGTGTAGAAAATGTATAGAGGGATTTTTCATCTCTTTCATAGCAATGGAACTCAGAGACTATCCAATGATTGGCAGGAAATTCAGCACAGAACAGACAAAAGGAAATACTCCTTCATGCAGTGCACAATTTATTTGTGGAATTTGCACAAGGTATGGCAAAGGTCTCTCACTTAGATGGCTTTAAAAGGAGGTTAGACAGAATTCATGGAGGATGTGCCTGTCAATGGCTCCTAGAGATGATGGCTATATGCAACCTCCAGGAGCCCAGGCTGTACGCCACTGAATACTGATACTGACTGATGAGAGCAACAACAGAAGAGGGCTACTGCCTTTACCTCCCCTTCGGGGCTTCTCAGAGGCATCTGATTGGCCGTTGTAGCAGGACTAGATAGACCATAGTATTAATCCAGCAGGCTCTAAATATAAGATACTGTTGTCTTCCTCAAACTGGTGCCCTCCAGATGTGACTGCAATTCCCATTATTCCCAGCCAGCATGGCTTGTGGGCATTGTAATCACTTCTGGAGGGCACCAGGCTGTATAGTCCTGGTTCTTTCTGGCAGCAGTAGAAGAGAAGTGTAGAGTGGACCCTATGTAAAATTTCTGGTGTGAAATATTGCTCTCAAATTCTTAGTAGACCAAATCTGGACTTCATTTTTAAATTGTTATGATATAAATGTCTCCAGCCCGCTTTAACACTTATAAATAAGATGGTATTCAAAGTCAGCAGTCCAAATTGCCCTCATTTATATTTCAAATCCCAGAATGTTAAAATGATGAGATAATTAGTGCAGAGAAAAATGTCAGTTCCATGGACAATAAATTCCTCTGTTGCCTCAGGCCAGTCTAAGCTCAGGTTAACATTACACTGCAACAAGAAGGCACTAATAAGTGATAAATTACATTGAATCTTGGAATTACAGAACTTGCCCAGCTACTCAATGAGCCAATATGTGTTTTTTCTAGTTTCAGCAAAATTCAAACACAGAATGGTTTATCTATTGTCCCCAATGACAACCACTGAATTTTTAATAAAAAAAATTCTCAAAACTTCTACTTAAGAGCCACGAATTACTAAAAATATAAAAGAAAACCAGCTAATGCATTTGAGAAAATCCACTAGGAAAATCTTAGTATGTAATATTTTGATTGGTCATTGTTGTTTCTGATCCTCCTTGACTTCCCTAAATAACTTTATAATCATCCTAAGTGTGACTATACATATATAGAATAGATCCAAGATGGTACTACATTTCCCTTTAAAGATAAAATAAAATACTAATACTAGTTGCTAAGGATCTTCTTAAGGATCTCTTGAATATTGCTCAAGGACCTCCTGGTAACAAATGCAGAGGAAAATTTGCAACAGTTGGAGTTTAAAACAGAAAAAGCTAGGCAGAAATCAGTATGAGGTATAGCAAAAACATGCATATAGTATGATGGACTGAACTGGCATAAGCAAATCCCCAAGGTATATAGAGGGCACTGTTTCATGGCTCCTCACTTTCCCAAATGGCTGAAAGCGCCGTGGTCCACCATTCTTTTTAAGGAAAGAGTACCAGATGGCCAGTTTGTGATATAGACATCGAACATAGAGGAGCTGAGAAAAAACACCAATCCACAGTGGTGGTGGTGTTTTTTTAAAAAAATAGCACCAGATCCCTTCAAGACCAAGGGAGTCTTACAGCCAGCTGCACAAATCCACAAACGTCTAGCAGCATCACTAGCTACATTCCTCTCCAAGTCCCATCCTAGTTGGTAGGCATGTCCATTAGCTAGTAGCTGCCCAGAACCATTGAAGGAATATTTCCTAGCCAGTAGTTCCTGCTAAAGAAGCTATTTCAACTATCCACTATACAGAAAACGTCATTTCCACATCCAGTAGGTACACTGTGAGAAAATGCTTACAACAGTTGGGACTTCAATGTGGCTTTTCTCCCCCTTGTGCACTGCACTTAAACTGTAGCATCCCATATCTGCCCTAGGGATAGGGGAAGGATCAGCACAAATTTCACAGCATTTGGGGAGCTGAGCCTTACTCAGACATGTAGGTTTTCTGGAAAAAATTGAATTTGACGTTTTTCCAAAACATGCTCCATTGCACATTGAGTTAATTTGCATAGGATCATTTGCAAAGGAAAAAGTTCAGTTTACCTAGGAAAATGTTCTTATATCCTAGAGAAGGACTGGCCAGCTGGTGGCCCTCCTGATGTTTTGGCCTACAACTCCCATCATCCCTCTCCGTTGGCTAAGCTGGCTAGAGCTGATGGGAGCCAAAATGTCTGGAGGGCCACAATTTGCCCATCCCTGCTATTTAGCATGTTTATTTTATTTGTATTTAGCAAACAACAAAACTTTTTTAAAAAGTATCATATGTTGAAACGTTTAATGGAGGAAATTAAAGGACACTTAATGTGATTTAAATGTTATAAGAAGAGCCATGCTGGATCAGACCTCCTGTCAATGTTCCCCAACAATGGGTGTACTGAAGCTTACTGCCTCTGATACCGGAGGGAGCCATAGCCATCAGGACTAGTAGCCACTGATAGCCTTCTCCTCCAGGAATTTATCCAACCCCAATTTAAAGCCATCCAGGTTAGTGGCCATCAGTACAACCTGTCGTAGTGAATTCCATAGTTTAACTATGTGCTGAGTGAACAACTATTTCCTTTATTGTACTGCATCTCCCACCAATCAGATTCATGGGATGACCCTGGATTCTAGCATTATGAAAGAGGGAGAACAATAACTTTGCCCCTAAATTTGTAAAGGTATTTCATTAAAATGTTTGCAGTAATGACTTTTCATGTGTTCTTGAGAATCCTTCAGAACAGTAAAGAATTCAGAAACTGCAGTCATTCCTGATGTTGCTTAAGAGAAATAATGTTGGATATAGTTTGTTATGGTTCATGCTATAAAACTTCAGATCTTTGTTCTGGTAAACTGCATCAATTTGAAGATAGAGCAAAAGTTGTTAACTTTACTTGGCACTTAAGAAGCATTAACAAAGGTGTTAAGGCTGCAATCCTATACCGAAAAAACATTGAACTCAATGGCACTTACTTTTGAGTAGACAATATAGGATTGCATATTAAGTTTTTTTAATTACTGGTTGAGATTTGACTGTTATTTCCCCTGCAAACACTCAGTTGGTAAATAGTGTGATGTTGATGTAATAATATAAACACCTTGATATACTGCACTGCTCCCTTTTCTCATGAATTAAAAAGGGATTACATTTCTTTTGGGAGGGAGGAATTAGCACTTTATAGCAAAAACAACTATAGATGCTATTTCCAGCAGTAGAACATCAGCAGAGAGCAATTCAGCCAAATCCTTAATGTAGATGAATGGTTTTCTTAGAATTAGCCAGGTGAGTCTGCATGAAAAGAGATGCACATCATTCATGGTAATTACTTGACTGGGTTTCTTTCCTTTTGCATCAGCAGTCTCAATCCTACCCAGCAGTATAAGCAATGCATTAAAAAAAACCTTATTGGACGCTAATTCCATTTGTTTGGTAGAACTCTAGACCAAGGCCATAGCTACATGGGGTGATATCCCGGGACAGTCCCTGTGCGTCCACATGATGCACAGGAGATCCCAGGAGCAGGGAGGGATGATCCTTCCCTTGCCCGAGGATCTTGCCCTCCCCTTCGAGCCTGCTTTTTCCATGGTCTTGGGATGATCCTGAGGCCACGGAACGTGTGTACGGGTGTCGTGGTTTGTCCCGGTTCCTCGCGAGGAGCCGTGACCCGGGCACAGGGCGCAGAGCTCCTCAGGAGCTCTGCGCCCATTGGGGGTAGGGTGGGGGGAGCGGGGAAATTAATTTTAAAATTTTAAAAAGCTTACCTTTTGCACATGAGCGCTTGTGCGCTCCTCTCCTTTAAGAAAAAAGAAAGAAAATGGCGGGCATGACGGCCTCTCCCTCCAAGGTTGTCACATGCTGTGTGTAAACAGAGGCGGAGATCTCGCGATAAAAATATCATGAGATCTTCACCCTTCCATCGCACTAAACCAGGTAGGTCTAGCTGAGGCCCAAAAGATAAGCTAGGCAGTAACTGAACAAATGGCAGCCCGTGCACGCATTGGTCTTTCTCCAATGTCAGCTGCCTACTCTTTTCATCCGCACTCATTCATGTACTGCATCCTGAGATAATCTTCCAGAAAATGTCATTCTGGCAAGGTATGTCACCTGAATCACCCCAGTGGCAGCTTTTCTCTAACAGTCCGTTGGATATAGTTTATGTCAGACTGCAATGTAAAGCAGAAGATCAGTGGAGGAGGCAGCAGGGAGCTGTAGCTCTTTCTATTGTCCTGCTAGCCCTCTCTCCAGTCCACTTTTTGCTCCACAATGAAAAAGCTACAGGTACCTGTTTCTTTTCCCTTTACGGTGACCATATGGAAAGGAGGACACAGTTCCTGTATCTTCAACAGCTGAATAGAAAAGGGAATTTCAACAGGTGTCATTGGTATGCATGCAACACCAGGTGAAATTCCCTCTTCATCCCAACAGTTAAAGCTGCAGGAGCTATACTAGAGTGACCTTTTCATATGGTCAACCTATTTCCCTGAAAGGGCAAGTGTGGTGTAGTGGTTAGAGTGTCAGACCCAGACTGGGGAGACCCGGGTTCCAATCCCCACTCAGCCGTGAAGCTCACTGAGTGACTGTGGTGTCACCAGCCTCTTTGACATCTACTTAAACCGCCTTTGCTGCCACCACCCTATTCTTTATCTTCTAAAAAGGATGAGGGAGAAATAAAACTTCTTTTACTTATTTGTGTATGAGTGCTTGTGTGTTGTCCAGCTGAAGTAACGCACATGATAAGCAGACATGGTTGGAATAACAAAATAAGAATGAAGTTTATTCATAAGTAAAAGATTTTAAAAGACACTTTAAGTTTGTCCCAAATTTTATATATAAATCTACATCCCTCAACCTCCTAGGGAATACTAACCACCTCCAAATCCTATAACCCCCACTTTCCTAATCCTATCCTGATGCAAGCCTCTACTAAACCCAACTCACTCCTAACCCAGACAAACTCCTAACCAACAAACTGCCCAAGGAGGGAGGTAAGCGGCTGTCAGTGGACATGCACAACTCCAGCCAAGTCCTGCTGGGACTGCCTCAGCCCACACTTCTCACCCACAAAGTGCTCCATCAGGAGCCTGTACTGAAGGGCCGGGACTGGGCCAGGCACTCACTTCCCTTCGTCAAGCCTGTTTCTGGGCATGCACAGAGTGCTTCTCTTTCCTCCTTCCCTCTCTCTTAAGGGTGAAGGCTGCACTTGTGCTTCCCTCAGTTTCTGAGAAAACTATCAGGACGGGGTACCTTTGAGCATGTCTAGAGTTCAGCCTCTCAAAGACATGCTGTTGTATCTAGTTAAGATTTTTAAACCACACATGGCAGGTGGGAGGAGGCAGTGCAAATGGATGCAGCCCATTTATATGGGTTGTTTCCTTTTATGTGGAATTGGGTTGACTGCTTGAGACTGAGCTTAGGAATCATAATGGCTGCCAAAGGACAGTAAGACTGGCCTCCAACCCAAGGCATGATGGGATTTGTAGGCATAAACCTAGGTTTTTTATTCATGTTTTTAGATTTTTTTCTGATCCATGTACTTGAAGACCTGTCTGGGTAAACAGCATTAAGGCAGTACCATATGTGAAAGTGGGTAAACATTTCAGGAAACACGTGACACACACATACTTTCCGCTTGAGAGAGAGAGAGACAGAGAGAGAGCGCATATAAAATATCATTTTGTCACAGTCACATTGGGCCAGTCACTGACTCTCAGGCTACTTCACAGGGTTGTTGTGATGGTAAAATGGAAAGGAGGAGGGTCATGTACACTGGCTTGAGCTTCTTTGGAGGAAAAGATGGGATATAAACCTAATTGATAAATAAATAGCAACTGACAGTGATTTTTAGCAGAAAAATAACTTGTAGGAATGAGGTTAGAAGCCCCTCCCTCCCCCATTATGGTTTGCTGCTTTAGTGTGCAGCTTCTGCCCCTGTATTGTATTAGACCCAAGCGAAAAACAACAACAACTCTGCAACAAATACCATACAACTTGAGTTGTCACGTATATTTTAGCCATAAGTGCAATTTATGTATGGCATCCAGGGCAGGAGAAACGTGTTCCTAGGAAGAGCTTTTTGTGAACTCAAAAGGGGCATTGAGCTGTTGACTGTTGGTTGCAGACTGCTGCACCTTGATCTTATGAATCAAGGCAATAATTATGTTCTAATGTACTTGTGTTGTCTATTATCTCCCACACACACACAGACAAAAAAAAACAAAAAACACCCCAGCATACTTTCCTTTCAAAATGCCAAACATAAAAAAAAACCTTCCAAATGAGTGAAGTAAGATTACTTACATACACTGGGCGAAATAGCGGTGTCATTTTCTGTTGTCATAGTAACAAGAATCATAGCATTACTTGTTTCATTCCATAACCAGTGTTAAAGCACAAATTTTTTCTACCTCTGGATGTTAATGTATTTTACCATGTTGATAAAGGCCAAAAACCAGACTGCAGTCTTTCTGCTCTGTGATCAAGGGGACTTTCTAAACCTCCCAGCATTCCGGGAGGGAGGGGGGAGGAACTCACAATATTCTGATTGCAAGATCCTCCCCTTTCTCGACATGCAAGCGTGACATCCCGGGAGGAAGCAGGGATGTCGCACCTGCCATTTTCTTTTCTTTTTACAGAAGATGGAACGCACGTGTGTTCCAACAAAAAAGCAAGTGGTTTTTTTAAAAAAAAACAACGCTTCCCCGCCAGCCACAATGGGCATGGAGCTCCTGAAGAGCTCCGTGTCCCGTGCCTGTTTCCCACCTCCTGGCATTTACTCGTGAGGAGGTGACATGAAGCCGGGATCAGCAACCACACACCTTCCGTGGTCTCGGGACGAGACTTTGGGAAGAACTGGGTTTTCCCAGGGAGTTCTTATCCCTGGGAAAACCCACGCTTGCCCCCGGAAGTCCCTGTTTGCACAGGGACTCGGCCGTGACCAACCAGGATTTGGGGGCTGGTGTAGAAACGGCCAAAGACTCAGCTAGGTGAAGACTTAAACAGGAAAAACACCACTTCCCCAGTCTTCTTAAATATTTGGAATTCAATATGGTAGTCCCTATTTGTTATTAAGAGGAAAATCCAATTGTATCCCAAATGCTCCTCTCAGTAGAACTGGTGTCAAGTGTTTGCTATTTCAGAGCTATCATGAGTATGGGTGTTGTTATCAAAGGGTACAACAGGCATATGCCCTGAAACTTTTGAGCTGCCCCAATGATATAGGTATAGATGAAGACATTAGGACTCACTCCCAGGGGAGACCAGAGAGGGGGTCTAGTATGAAAGCAGCAGCCTTTTTATACTATAAGAGACACTGCCACTTTCCTTCCATAGTCTGCTTATTGATTTTCTCTTTCCCTACTGTTCTACTCTTCTGAGCCTACTGCTGGGAGATTCCTAGCAATGAAAGTTTGAATTGGAAGGGGAAAAGAGCAGGATTTTTTTTCTGTGAAATACTGGTATTTCATACAGCATGTGATTTTACTGCCCCAAAGTGGAACTTTTGGCTTCTACTGAAGCTCAATGGCTTCAAGCACAAACTTCCCCCCTCCAACTTTAATGTCTCCAACATATCTGCAGGCAGCCGATTATACCAAAAGAAGGTTTAAAACTATTGGGGGTTTTAATTAAGTTTTAAAGTTTTTTTAAAAAGGAACAATAAGCCCTCAGCCAAGTTAATTAAGGTGTGTAAAACCCTCAAAACACCTTCCATACACCCAATTCCTCTGAAGTGCTATCCCTCTGAAGGAATTACTTGGCCTGAGGAATTCTCTCCCTCTGCCTTCCATTTCCAATTACCATTTTTCTTTCCCTCTTCTTCCTTCCCCTATCCTAGTCTTCCTTTGTCTTCTTTACTCCTTCTGAAGTGAGTCTTGAAATTCCCAAGAGAGGAGGGTGGTGTATAAATAAACTGTATTTGACTTCATATAAACAGACAAGAGGATTTGTTTTTCTCTTCTTCACCCAAGTCTTTAGGGGGGAGAGTGGGTTCATATGGTTGCAGAGGAAGGAATCTGAGGCTATTTTGTTTGTCAGTTGCCATTATCCAGGAACAAAATGACAAGCTCTAATAATAAAAAATGAGGGGTTTTTGGCAGGAAGATAAATTAGGATGACCAATTGTCCGGTTTTGCCTGGACAGGTCTGGAAATCCGTGCCCCCAACTGGGGTCCGGGAAGGAATCTAATATTCATTAAAATGTTCGGCAAAGTCATGTGGGGGTGGGGGAACAGGGCAAGGGGACAGTGGCAGTGGCCTCCTCCTCTTATGAGCATGGGGCTTCTGGAGGGACTGTGGCCAGCCTTGCTGGTGACATTGGTGGCCGCCTTCATCTGGATCTGACAGCAATGTAACAGCAAGGAAAGAGAGGTATCATCATTGCCACCTGAAGGGTCTCCTCAGAAGCAGCCCGAGAGGAAGATGCCCAACATCAAAGGTACTGGTTGCTTTCTTCCCTGAGAAGAGCTCAGTCCTCTCTCTCCTGCCCCTGCGCTGCCCCCAAACTAGAACCCACAAGTGCCCCTAACATTTCCTTTGGGCTCCAAACCCCTTGGAGGTATATGTCACTTCGGCTGGACTCAGGTATCTATTGCAAGATTGTAGGATTCTTGCTCCTGCCCTATAACTAGGGGAGGGTGCATGCACCCCTATGGATTCCTCTTCTCCCTATATCTGCAAGTATTCACTCTCACCTTGCATATAGTACCTTTTCCCCCTGCTTCGTCACATACCTTTTGTGTTTTTGAGAAGGTAGCTGGGCTTAAGTTTTTCCCTCTTTCTCACTACCCCCATGCCCTCCCCATTCATTTGAGGGAGATTCTGGGTTATTCCTGCCACCCTATGTCAGTGTGCTGATGGATCTTTAGCCAGTACCTTTTTGCTTCCCCCAAAGAGTGTATGTTGTGTGTTGGGAGGGGGTGTCCATCTCATCTTTGCTTTCTATATTCTCTTCCACTTCTCCCCAGTGTGCTAGGTAAATTGTTATCTTTATCTCTTGGAGAGTTGCAGAGGATGTGTAATTTAGACAGCTGTGAGTTGGATGGAAACTTTTTCACTATAAAATCATGCTCTACTAAAGAATATTATTTGCATTTTGCTTCCCTGACAATCCAATATTAATTTTATTACATTTAAATAAAACTGCACTCTGCCTTGTGTCACCTTAAAAATAGAGTTACAGCACAATCCTAAATTTGTTTTCCCAGAAGTAAGTCCCTCTGAGTTCAATAGGACTTACTCTGAGGTAAATATGAAAAGGAAGGAGTAGGGGTATCACAGCAGCACTGCATTTTAGATACTATGGGATATATAATTATGATTAATGCCCCTAAACATATACAGAGTGCCTCTCCTTCAGTCCTGAATATCTGCATTTCAGTCCCAGTCAAATAATCACAACACTGAACAAGGCAGGTTTTCCACAGATGCTTATTATATATAATCCTTTTCTATAACAAAATGGTGCTTACTCCTAAGTAAGTTCAGGATCAGGGCAGCAGAACGAAATCACATGTTATTTCTGTAGTCATGCTGGTGTGACATGATAAGTTAAAGGCACAATCTTCTGCATGTTTAGACAAGAAAAGTCCCATAACTCCCAGAATCCCCTAACATGGCTGGCTGGAGAATACTGGGAGTTGTAGGGCTCTGCACATGTGTGGAAACGTTTTTTTAAAAAGGGTTGCCAGTAGTAGTAGTATTGCTCCTGCATTAGAAATCTAGCAGCTGTGTGACGTGGAAGTGAAGTGATGCATTTTAAGATATAAAGGGGGCTGTAAGACCATTATATCCAGCATCCAAAATTGCTTAACAATACTATTGTTTGCTGGTGCCTGACTGAGCAGAGAGAGGGTTGCCATCGTAGACAGTGAAGCTGCTTGCAAGGGGTGAGCAGGTACACTGGCTGCTGACATGTTCAGTGGAGTGCCAGAGGCCTTCCTCACCTGTTGCTTTTCCAAGCTGGCCCAGGTTTAGCTTCCCAGAAGGGATGTGAGCAGCAATGTGAGTGCATAGCTTGGCTTGTTTGACTGTGTCTGGATCTCCTAGGCTCTGAAAGAATCTTTCTGGAGTTCACCTGCTGGTTGCATGATCCACGAGGCCAGGTTCTGGTGGGTGCATAGTCCTCCTTGACAGAAGCGGCTTGCACTTATTTAATTATTTACAATATTTATATACTGCTCCCCATTGAAAATTTCAGAGTGGTGTACAAAGTACACCAAAAGCTACAAAAGCAGGAGTCAGTGAAGTTAATTTCAGATACATGGAATGTCTCACATTCTTTATTTCATTGATTTTAACATTAAAATGTTATGTAGAACAGGTTTGTCATAATTGTATGCTGTAAAATCAGACATGTGACCAAGGCTATGTTTGGGTGGGCACACCCCCTTGGGGCTGGGCATGTTGGTGGGCATGCCCCCTTGGGGGCCGACCATCTTGTCTTCCAAAATATGATCACCCTAGATAAATACTGCTCACTTATACAACCCTAGGTAGTATGTCTACTCAGCAGCAGCAGTACAAGATGTGGCCCCACCTGAAGCAGGAAGAGTCATGCTGCCACTCCCCGCACTGAGAGATGAGCAGGCAGCCTCTCCAGAGAGCCACAGCCCTGAATGCTGTGCTTTGAGGGGGTCTTTCCTCAAAGCGAGGCATTGTGAGGTGGCCCTGGAGAATCCCAGGCAAAAGGCGCATGGCCAAAAACACCAGTCGGTTTTAGCTAAAAGCTCCTGCTTCCAGTAACTAAGCCTTAGAAGAGGCATTTCAACCCCTTAGAATGGGTGTGTGTGCATGTGTGCAAAGCATAAAATCATCAGTGGTCAAGGGAAAGAGGACATGATCCTTTGGAGAACTCCAAAGGGCCAGATTTGGAAGCAAGAAGAGCCAAGTTTTACTCTGAAGCCTAGGTTCTACTTGCCTTAAAGAATTCTGTGTGTACTACTGTGGAGTGGAGGGAAGGACCCTGTTAGTGACTTCGAACAAGGATCTCATGCAAAGTTTCACATACACACAGCAAAATGCACACTCTCCTCTTGCATGGTTGGAACACGTATTTCACTGTAGAACATGCTTCTACACCCTTCAGATGAGACCCAGAAAAACCTTCTTCTTCCTCAGCAAGTGGAACATCTGAAGCTACCATGATTCTGACATTTTAATAACTGCCTTCAGTGCTTCCATATTAATAGTTCCATTTCATACATCATTAGTCTGTAGCCTATGAAAGCTTATGCCTTAAACATAACAACAGTTGCTTTCCAGGACTCCTTCACCCCTTTTTCAGCTGTTTCTGGCTGTCTACATTCTCTATGCTGATCTAGCAGGGCTTTATTTCAGGCAAGACTCACTACAGTGCAACCATTTAACCTGGTTTTAACACAGGGTCAGCCTGGCATATGTAAGGAAGGAATAAGCATTTGTGAAATACCTTTCCTTCCCTGCTGAGCAGCCATAGCCCTTGTCACACATCTGGGATCAGGTGGTTGTACTTGGAGATCAAAAGTCACGCTGTGTGGCACCTCTCTCTGCTTAGGAATTAATGACCAGGCCTAAGCAATGAATGTCTCGTAGCAGCAGCAAGTGGAGCAGGAGCAGTAACTAGCCACTGCTGAGCAGTGATTGAAAGGGAAGGATCCTGTACTCTTGCTAGTGGGTATCACACAGTGGTTATAGAGGCAAGGGTTGGAGAAGTCAACGCAAGAGCATAGCTGCTGACTAGCCTGCAGCACCCCATATAGGCTGCAGATGTCATTGGCACACATACCCATACAGCAGGAATGTGGCCCACTTATTTATTACATTTTTATTACATTTTTTTTATTTATTACATTTTTTATACTGCCCAATAGCTGAAGCTCTCTGGGCAGTTCACTTATAGCCTGCAGGGGCTTCCTATCAGGCCCAGTAGCTTTTCTCCCAGCCCAGCCCCCTCTCCCAGCAGGGAAAGCCCTTATCTGTAATGAGCTGATCAGAGAGAAGAGCTTTTGCCTGCTGGGGGTTGAGAAAGGGAATGATTCAGTTCTGGTCAGTGATTCAGTCCTGCTTACTTCTGAGTGGGCTTAAAATCAGTAAGAATTACATGTTTGTCCCACCCACTTGTCTTTGTCCTGCCCAGAGGTGGAATGCAACCCCTGAGATCAAAATTCAGCCCTTGGACTGAAAAAAAACACAGAGTGGTGCTGAGCAGTCAGCCTCTGCACACCTGCATGATGCTGATCTCACTATTCCTACCTGCCAAAGGGGAAGATGGGGCCTGGGGCAGCCCAAGACACTTTGCTGCCTGAGACAAAGGACAAGAAGGCAGCCCCTCCCATTCCATGCATAAAAGCTGACTGAAATGGCAGGTGATTCTGGGCCTTCCTAGACAAGACCTTAGCGCGCCTTCTGACCCGGTTTCCCTGCTGTGCGTCCAGATGACACACAGGGGAATCCGGAGGCAGGCCGCGCTGAGGCCTCCTCCAATGCGCCATAAGCGAATGCACTTATGGCGCGCCTTTTCCCCAGCTCCGGCCTCAGGCCAGAGCTGGGGAATGTCTAGGGACTTCCTCGGCTTTTTGCGGCTCCTCGCTTACTCGTGAGGAGCCGCGAAAAGCCGCGGACCTGCCTGGCACAGCGCTCATACGAGCGCTGTGCCCATCGGCCCAGGGGGGGGAAGAGAGGGGAGGGCGAAGGATGGCAGGGTGGGTGGCAAGCGGGGAGGGGGGAGATCGCGCCGCGTGCCGCCCGAGCAAGCAGGCGAGCGGCACTTGCGCCGCTCGGCTGCTTGCTCAGGCGGCACGCGGCGCGATCTCCCCCCTCCCCGCTTGCCACCCACCCTGCCATCCTTCGCCCTCCCCTCTCTTCCCCCCCCCCGGGCCGATGGGCACAGCGCTCATATGAGCGCTGTGCCAGGCAGGTCCGTGGCCTGTTTTAAAAAATTTTTTAAAAAAAACCCTTACCTTGTTCGCCGTCTTCAGGCCACACGTGGCCCCTTTAAACAAAAACAAAAAATGGCGGACGACGCAGGGCTTGCGTCCTCCCTGCGTCTCCGCTGTCTGGAAGCCCGGGGGAGGCACGCTAACATTAGCGCGCCTCGGCCCCGCCTCCCTGCCAGCGTAAGCCGGCAGGTCTAGTAAGGCCCTCTGTCTTAACACTGATGATAAGACAGCATCGTCCACTGTACCTGAGAGCAGCAGGCTAGCTTAGGAGGTGCAGAGCAGATCCCATGGCTCACAGGTCTCTCCTCAAACACCGTGCTGCCATCTCCCAGCATCTGACACCTCAGGCAACTGCTTCACTCTGCCTAATGGTAGGGCCGGGCCCTGGATGGGGCCCTCTTCCAGGTCTATTCACTCCAATCACCACATTGCCACTTCAGCCGTTCTTTCTACTAGGTATTTAAAATTGCTAGAGTTTTTCCCCCATTTTGATTTTTGAGCATTTAAAACAAAACTATTCCAAGAGTCTGTCTCAGTCCCAAGCTCACAGCTCTTGGTTTTGCAATCAGGTTCTGTTTGTATGAAAATCATTGCTTGCTGGCTGGTGTTCTCTTAATGTTGAAAGTCCATGGAGCATTGAAAAGGCTGTCGTACCTTATTTATTTTGACATCCTTGGCAATCCAAGAAGTGCAGGGTGGAGCACATTCCTACCGATGCGCTGCTGCTCTCATTTCCATGGCGAAGCGTAGCCATAAACAGGAGCAGGGAGAACTGAAAACACTGAGCTGACGCTTACAAGCTCACCCACAGTGGCAAGGCCTTTCTGTAGCTGAGCTGCCAAAATTAACGTTACAGACTCTTGCTCTCTGCTCTTAATTCAATCCAGGTTCGCCAGGCTTATGCAATTTTCCTTAATACCTTTCCACACAAAGCTCGCTTGTAAATAATGCATTTCAAGCCGAGATGCCCTGAAAATTAGCAAGTGGAGTGTTGAAGATTTGGAAATGGTGTTCTCTGGCAGGTAATCTGCTAGATGGGATTTACCAGAGACCAGGGGGGAAAGGTTTCTGCCAAGAAAATGACAAACACTGTGAGTTGAATAATTCATTCAGACAGTGCTACAGAACAGTCTGTGTCCCCTTGCTCCCTGACAGCCAAGCAGTGGCGATCCAGAAAAGCTGTTGCCATGTTTATGTTTTTCAGTTTTCACACCCAGTTTTCCACCATTTTCTTTGCCCTTCCTTCTTGGATGTACTGAAAGGATGTCTCATCACACAACCCTGGTTGGAGGTCAGTCTGCATATGCAGCAACTCTGAAAACAGAGTTCAGGGCTCTTTATCAAATATTAGTCCTTTTGCCGAAAGACCTCAAGAGATCAAGGGTCATCAATAATTTGCAAAGCCATTCTCCATAGGGATGCGTTGTAACTGGAGATGTGTCAGCTTTCAGAGCAACCGTGTAACATATGGTCAAATGTCACTGATCTTGTGTTGTTGCAAAGGCTCTTTTGTTGCCAGCTAGTTTTGTCAAACTAGCTGGCAAGCGCCTGTTGCTCAACAAAGGTTATGCTTTTCGGCAACTGCAGTTCCACTAGCAACTCTTAACCTCTACATAAGCGTTCCCCAACTTGGTGCCCTCCATGGCTAGCTGGGGATGCTGGGAGTTATAGGACAACACATCTGGAGGGCATCAGGTTGAGGAAGGCTGCCTACACCTTTTTGTGCCCAGTTTCCTGTGGTGTGCTACTAGCAACAGGCATCTGAAGCAGACAAGGTAGAGCCCGCAGGAGGAGAACGTTGATGTGGGATTGTTAGTGGTAGGTGTGACTTTGCTTTTCCTTTGCTTTTTTTCTTATTCTGCTTTCAGGGGCATAGCATGGGGATTCCTTCAACTACTTGCCCATTCCTTCAAGCCCTGTGCCATTGGGGCAGGAGCCAGACTTATGGTAGCCCCTGGGTAATACTAGAAATTTGGGTCTGAGTTCCTGGAACATCACTGCTGCAGAATGCTTGTCCTGGGGACCTTAGTGCCTATGAATTCCTGGCCCCTCTGGTGAAAACGTCCAGAGGGGTAGTCTGTCACTGCAAAAACAAGAGTCCAAAAAGATTTGCTATGGCGTAAACTATTGTGGACTCTAGTCCATAAAAGATGTTGTTATAATCTGTTTGGGCAGGGTGCCTCCTCAAGTGCTGGACTTCTCCACATATACATCTGTACACATGGATAACTCCTTCTCAGGAATGTCCACCAGTTGTATGTCAGGGCTGGAGGTGGAAGCCTGTGGTTCTGGTGGCTAGCCCACATGGCCCATCCACACATTCTTTCATTACATGGAGGAGGTTGTGTCCTATAGCCAGTTCAATGTTATTTTTAAAAAAAATCCCATCCAAGGGTTTGGAGCTGCAAGCAGGAGGACATTCTCTCCTTCAATATCTTCCTGGATTGTGGTGGGTTTACAGGTGCAGGTAGAGAAAGAACATGGGTGTAATCTGAAGCCATGACCTTTCTACAAGAAACCAGATATTAGGCATGATTTGGGGATTCTTTCTTTAGTGACATTGTTTGTATAAGCTGGATCCATATTTGTCAAATACCAAATTTGCCACTCTGATCCATGTTTTCATATCCATGAGATTTGATCCACATAATGCCCTCTTATATGGACATTCAGACAAGCTTCTCCAACTTTTGCAGCTTGTTCAGAATGCAGCAGTGTGCACACAATATGGCAGAAGCACCCAAATATCCAAGCCTACAGAACTGAAGGAATGATCTACTTGGAAACTCACTTTCACACTCTTGCTGGATTGATGTAAATGTCTCCCACAGAAGCTAACAATACACACAGAATATTTCCCCCATTACCATCTAAATGGTCCCATGAATGAAAATTAAGTCTCCATTTCTACATAAACAGATGATTAAAAGAACATTGTCAAGGCTGACAAAGTAGAAAATGTGTATGTCCTTGATAAAAGAAAATAGCCTATCCTGGGATGAAAGCTATGGCCCTGTTATTATGAAACTCTCTTTGCCAAACTAGCAATAATGGCATTCTCGAATAAAATGTCATTATGATCATGTACATATATGATGAAAGGATTCGGTTACCTAAGAGAACTATTCTTTCAAATGCTTTTTAACGTCCTTGGCAGTAAGCCCCACTGAAAGCGAAACTTACTTTGAAGTAGACCTATATAGGATTGCACTGTAACTCTGGTTCTAGGAGAAACTGGTGCTTGGTTTTTTGTTTTGTTTTGTTTTTCCAAACAAGGATGCTGGCAGTAATCCACTACTAACTACAATAACTGAGGAACCCAATGAGGCAACTCTTTGTGTCATATTTGCTGGTACAAAACACTCACACAAAAGAAAATCTGAGCCAAATGCTGCAAGGCAAATCCAGTAACTAGGTTAATTAGCTGACTTTCTTTATCCTTTACCTGGTGCAATGCATCTCTGCTCTCTTTCGGTCAGATATTTTGTACATTCTTGTCCACCTGCAGTACACTCCTGATTTCAATTCTCTCTAATAGAAAAGTGGACAGGCCCATGTCAATTGGAAGCAAAGCAGCAGCATCCACAAACAAAACAGAGGTACTTCCATATCCAGAGGAACCCCAAGTTATGAACACATGTATGTATTCCATATATAAACTGCAAAACTAGACACACACCCCTCAGAAAAATTAAAACCGGGAAATTGCCTGCTTGAGTGGGGAGGGCACCGGTTCCAGACCTTGTAGCCAGTTCCCAGATGGCCCACACCTTCCATTTTCAAATGTCAATACTTCCTTATTGTTGAATAGGAGTCATAATGCCAAAAAGCTAAAGCAGGCACCAAGAAATGCTTGGTTTAGATACCAGCATTATTGTGCTTGCGAGCAGTGGCTGTTTGGAATACCTTCCATGGGCTTCCTTTGAATATTTAGACTCATACCATATATTGTGGGGAATGACATCTGATTTTGTTTAATGTTTGGAACTTTTAAGTCAGCCTCAAGAAAAAATAGCCCACGGTACTAATCAGCTTGGCAAACTGGCCACTGAGGAAGACCAAAGGTCAAAACACATCTGGCCAAATGGATCAAGTTAACTGAGCATTTTTTGCCTAGCATCCTGATTGTCTTGTTGTATGATTGTACTTGTGAAATGCTCTGTGTATGGTATTTTTAACATTATATTTTAGTATATAAAATTGCATTTTTACCTGTTTCCTTAACTTCCTTGTTTTCATTTTTACCAAGAAATTTAATCCAGTTCTATAGCATATTCATAGAAGGCTCTTGGCGTCTGCCTAAATGGGCCTTTGGATGAGCATGCATTATTAAATATATGCCTGAAAAGGAGAGCTGTCTATGACTCCTTTCCATCCTATGTTTATGGCTCCTTTCCATCCTATGTTAATAGTGATGTTCTTCTTCTCCATGAGCACTGGGATGTGATCACTGCAGGAGAACAGCATGAGCAGAAGGTTTCAGATGGCCTGTGATGTGTGAAAGAGCACAGATTCCAAGCATCTCTAGCTGAAAAGTCTAATTCAGCTGGCACAAACATTCCTCTTTAGCTGCGTTGTCTGGAAGCAGAAGCCTGCCTAGTAGCCAAAAGCACTGATGTGAACACTGATGAGAAATGAGAGGGGGAAAGTATTTTGTCAGCCTGCTGGAGCCCTTACAGCTGAGTGTCCCTCAGCATCATCATAATGAAAACTATGGGCACATGGGGAAATGCTGAAGGTGAACCTGCTGGCATAGTTGATATGCTAAAGAATGTAGCAAAGGTCGCACCCAAAGAAATCAATCAAGAAAGAACACATATAGCATCTGGAACTTCTTTAGAAATGTTTATTTATCACTTCTGATAGCCCAGAATCCAGAATGAAGAATTAGGGATATGCATCTGATTCGGATGAAGTCTGAAATGAATCGCCCCATTTTGGAACATTTTGGTACTTTCTGAGCAGAAGCAGGCTTCCCTCTAAGCCACCAAAACTGGAGCTGGGCCAGAATGACATTTGGTTACAGATTCATGCTCAGAAATGCAGACATTCTGTCTCCTCTCTAAATAGCAACTTTTGCTTTCATTTTTCTAAGATTCTGAGGACAGGCCCACCTTCTAATGATTAGAATCTAATCCTATGGCACATTTTACCATAGGATTCAATAACTGTGCTTTGTAGGAGAGCAAAGATGGGACCATGAGATTCCCTAGCCCCTACAACTATCCTTTGGAAACTTTGAAGGTTTCTTGTCTGGAGAAAATGGGTGCCATTTTCCTATAAATTGTCCCCCAAAAAAGGAGGGGAGGAAAGGGAGAAAGAACCACTCCTCCCATCCACACACAAAATAATTACAGACTTTTGCTATTATACAGTAGCTGATCATCATTGATACACATACCCTCCTTGCACTTATCAACTACTGTTAAGACCAGTCATGTCTGGAACCAGAACCAGAGACGACCTTGGAGGAAGGATGGGGGCAGGAGAAGGACTGTATCTGCTGGCCACAGCACACACTGGGGAAAGGGGAGTCAACATCCTCTGATGGGCCTCCTGAGGCCAACACCATGGAAGACAGTGCTACCTGGGAAGTTTCCATAGTTAGGAAAGCAGACGTAGCCTGACTGGTCATACATCCCAACTCTAACCTTCTGAAATTATAAGAACATAAGACAAGCCATGCTGAATCAGACCAAGGGTCCATCTAATCCAGCATTCCAACCAGTTGTCAACCAGGAACCCATAATCAGGACACTGTGCAACAGCACCCTCCCACCTATGTTCCCCAGCAACTGGTGTATGTAGCCTTACTGCCTCTGATACTGGAGGTAACACATAGCCAGAAATATTTCCAGGGCTCTGGTGTTTATGATGAATCCAAACAGAAGCAGTACCCACCTGGCAGCATGGGGCTTTCCCTCACTGAGCCTTATTCCAGGGGACAAATGAAAGGACCAGGGTCTCAGTGAAATTCAGGAAAAAAGTGGAGCAGGAGGACAGCTCTAAAGCTCTGCCTGGGTGATGCAACACTCCCCGCCCCCTGCCTTATATAAAGAGCACAGGATTTAGAATACATAATATAACATTCAAAAGGAAAGCATTACGTTGTCTAACATTACTGAAAGGTATCATTCTAAACAGATAGCTAGTATGTTATTAAACATCTGAGAAAGCAAAACAATTCAATAGTTTGTCAAAAATGGGGAAAATTCACCTATTGGTCAGACTATATCCAAGTTGTCTCTAGACCTCATAAGACAATAAAAGAGTGCCAGACATGGAGAAAAACAGACTGTCTTTTGTTTACCATCTCTTAAATGGACATATTCAGTTAGCTTAGTCATCTCTGCAACCTTCAAAGCTTTACACAACCATTCTTGCATTGTGGAGATAACATTACTCCTCCAGTTTCTGGCAACTCAAATGCTAACAGCGATCAATAGATTCTAAACCACCTCTTTATGAATGGAGTCTATCTTGTGCTCCAGTTCTAAGTCCTGGGCTGGCCAGCACCTCTCCAGCCTCAGCAAACCTGCCACAGGCCTGCTGGACAGCTCCCCAGCCATACTAGTAAATCGGGGAATCTAAGGGCAGAATCCAATGGTAGTCCTATACAGAGTAGACCCATTGAAGTCAATAGGATACTGCCCAGTGCCACACAGCTGACCCCGCATTAGTGGAATGAAGCAAAGAAATACCTTATAAAAGCCATCTAGGTTAGCAGTCTTAGCCACATTCTGTGGCATCACATCCAGACATTTAGACATTAATCACATTTCTGGGTGAGTAAACACAATCACCCTACATCTGTTGAGTGCTTCTCTTTTGCATTTGATTCTTGCTTCCTGCTTTATTTATTTATTTATACTGCTCTATGTCTTTGATCATGACATTTTATTTTATTTTATTTTGAAGTAAAGTTTTAAAAAAGAAAGGTAACAAAAAGATATGCTGATTGTGAAATCCTCCCCTTTGTCCACATGCAGTGCGCGATGTCCAGGGAGGTAGGAGAAAGTCGCACCTGCCATTTTGTTTTTTGTGGGGGGTTTTACTGAAGATGAGCACACGAGCACTCCAACAAAAAGGACAGTTTAAAAAAAACAACCCGATCCCGCTGCCCCCACCCCACACCTGATGGGCACAGAGTACCTGAAGAGCTCCGTGCCCCGTGCCAAGCTCCTCGCGTTTACTTGTGAGGAGCCAGAACAAAACTGCAATGGCCACCCACACCTCCCGCAGTCTCAGGACGATCCCGAGACTGCGGTAAAAATCAGACTAAAACCGTCCCGGTTATCCCGGGGAAATGGAGGGATCTCCCCTCCCTGCCCCAGAGATCGCCTGTGCATCAGGTGGATGCACAGGGATGATCCTGGGGTGATCCCCACAATAAGGCATGTTCTAGACATGCCCTAAGTTGTAGTAAAATTCCCGAGCAGTGAACAATAAAAAGAAAGAAAGAAAATCAAAATACAGGATTAAAGTATTTAAAATCAAATTGTGCTAATAAAACCATAGCTGGGCCATATCTACACCAAGCAGGTTATGACACTTCAAAAACAGTTTGAAAACTGTCTATGGAGTGTGTCCTGGGGCCCAACAGTTGTCACTACTGTTATAAACCATTTTAAAGCAGTAGTGTAGATCCTGCCCTGGTCAGCCAGGAAAGGCTTGTTTAAATAAAAATGACTTTAGCAGGCACTGAAAACAAAACAACCTTGGTGCTTTATGATTAATGATCTTTCTGATTAATAGATCATCCAACTTGCAGAACATTCCATTATCCCTTCTTCAGTGTGGGCTGAACAAGGACCACGGGGCCATCACATTGTGCATTGACCCTTCTGGCTGGTTCAAGAATGTTTGTATTGTTTGTTTGTTTAAAATATTTTTCTGTGTTGCCGTTCCATTTAAAATTCCCAGAGCAGTTTGCAATAATGAATAAAAGCATAATTTTAAAAATAGAGAGTCAGTGCGGAAAATCATCAGGACATGGTGGGCTATGCTTCTGAGATTTAAAGTCTGGGGAAATAAAAAGTTTTTTGCCCAGTGACTAAGTGACCTAAACATAGGTGCCAGGCACACCTTCCTGGTGAAAGGGTCGTTCAAATAAGTCCTCTTCTCCAGAGTCATCCATCTCACTTCAGATACTGGGGCAGTAAGAGGAGGAGGGCCTTGGAGGAAAATCTTTGTGTATGTGCAAGTTGATGAGAGAGAAGACGTTCACTCAAGTAGTCGGATTCCAAGCCATGTGGGGCTTTATAGGAAAGTAGCAGCATTTTGGATTGTGATCAGAAATGTACTGGACATCGGTGGAACTCTTTAAGCACAGGTATGGTATGTTTCTGGCATCAGAATGTCTCTTCCCCCCACCCTTTCCAAAGTCAGAGAGGTAAGGGCTGCAGAAGCTTCTGCAGGAGCTGAGAAGGAGCATCTTCGATCAGATTCTCCCCCTATGAGGGAAGGACCTCCTTCTCCACCGTCAGAGGGGAAAACACAGGAGATACCCTGCTATGGATCATAGGATTGCAGCCTTAATGACAATCACACCATATATTTAAAAACAAGTGTCTCTGACTCAGCACCCATATTGGCTTATATTGTAGGTGCGTTTGAAGCTTCTAGGTATAGATAAAAGGTTTTTAATTGATGTGTAGGAAAAGTTTCCCGTTACTTAAGATGAGCTTTTTTAATAGGGTTTGCTGTGTTTATTGGGGTCAGAGCGTCATCTTCCACCATATTAATTATTTTAAGCACTGAAACAAGAAACACCCTGTGGCATCCCCTGCAGGAAATTTTAAAGTTCAATGGTATATAAACACTGAAATGCTTACAACAGCAAAAGCAATTATATGCAGAGGTGACTTTAGGATGGTACAAAATTATAGCCCTGATTTTTTTTCCGTCCTACATGTTTGCAATGATTTAAGTCAGCCTTCTTCAACCTCAAATCCTCCAGTTATGTTGGACTACAACTCCCACTACCCTAGACAGCACAGCCACCCCAGGCATCTGGAGGGCAGCAACAAAGTCATTAAAGGTTCCATAATTATTTGCGTTTCACCAATGTTAGCAAAAATAACAGTGAAATAAAGAATGCCAGAGCATATGCAGAATGCTTTTCTCTCTCCACTGAGCAATTACAGCTTCCCTCTTCCCATACACTGCATAATGATGGAATATATTCCACAAAGATTAAAACTTCAGCATTTCCTTTTTTTAGAAGGAAAAAATAATAATTAAGGTCACTGACCACACCTGTTGCAAGGAAACTACAACCAAAATCACAAACATGCTATTCCATTCCAAATCACAATCCCTTATTTTTCCAACCTCCAGCAACTATTCATAAAAACTAGTGTTTGTTTTTCTTTTGGGCAAGTCTACTTCTTTTATGTGCTAGTTCTTGTTGTCTCCTTCTCCTCCTCACAATTTAATTCATGCAAAGATTTCACCAGAATTCAGCAAAGAATCTGTTTTTAATACTACATCTAAGGCCATAGCTAGATGGGGCGAAATCCCGGGGCAATCCCCAGGATCATCCCTGTGCATCCACATGATGCATAGGGGATCCCGGTAGCAGGAAGGGATGATCCCTTCCTTGCCCCGGGATCTTGCCCTGCCCTTTGAGCCCAATTTTTCTGCAGTTTTGGGCTGATCACGAGACCGTGGAACATGTGTGCAGGCACGGTTCCTCGCGAGGAGCTGGTACCCACGCACTGGGCGCAGAGCTCCTCAGGAGCTCTGCACCCATCGGGGGAGTAGGGAAATTAATTTTAAATTTAAAAAACTTGCCTTTTGCACATGACCGTTCATGCGCTCTTCTTTAACAAAAAAAAATGTCCTCTCCCGCTGAGGTCATCGTGCGCTGCGTGTAAACAGAGGCGGAGATCTCGCGATAAAATATTGTGAGATCTTCACCCTTCCATCGCGCTAGACCAAGTAGGTCTAGCTGAGCCCTAAGTTATGCAGAAAGTACCTCTGACCATGTACCAAATGCCTTTCCCCCACCACTGAAGCTAGGGTCCATGAAAAATAAAAAAATGACAAAATATCCATAGGTGTGAGCCGAACGTTTAGCCACATCAGTGGAATGGCCTGGGTGGCAGTTTATTAAAGTTGCAGTACCACACTCACAACTCAGGACTTATTATTGAGTAATCATGCAGAGGATCAGGCTGCAAACCTCCACACAAAAGGATCTTGGGCTGGAATTCCATGTACACTTTCCTACTGGAGATAAAGGGCACTTACTTCTGTGTAAACATACATAGGATTGTAGCAGTATTTATCTCCCCTCACCCCCACCCAAACATGTGTTTTTATTAAAGCTTGCCATTCCTTTGCTGTGTAATGGCAACTAACAAGCAGAATTCATTCCTCTCCAACCATGTGAACCCACTTTCCTCACAAGGTTGGGTGAGGAAGAGGAAGACAAAATCCTCTTGTCTGTAAAATGTCAAATACAGTTCTTAGCCATTACCCTCCATAGCTCTGTGGTCAGAGTTTAGTGGTAGAGTACCTGCTTTGCATGCAGAAGGTTCTAGGTTTGATCTCTGGTTGGCATTTCCAGGTAGGGCTGGAAAAAAATTCCTGGCTGGAAGTACACAACGAGCTTGAGGCCCATTCATTTGGCAGTTCTAATCGTGCTGCTTCTCCTACACACAGCAGGAGGGAGCAGCAACTTCCGGGTTTAAAATATATCAGACTTTGTGGAGAGAGTTTTTGTTGCACAAGGAAGGCAAGAAGGGGCAGAAGGCGCGTAGAAGGCAGATGACGTCATGGGAGGGACCTGCAAAAAATCTGTGAGTGCCCAGTAATGAATGTGCAATAAAACACTCATTGGATGGAGCTCTAGGAAAGGGGAGGGGCCAGGCATCTTTGCCCAGGCATATAGCGGCACATCTTAATTACCCACATGTTTAGTTTTTTAACAGCTTTTAATGCTTTATGTGTGTATGTTTTGTGTTTTAGAATTTTAAATTTTGTATACTCATTTTTATCTTAATTTTAGAATTTCTGTAAACCGCCCAGAGAGCCCTGGCTATGGGGGCGGTATATAAGTGTAATAAAGAAAGAAAGAAAAGAAAAAGGAGAATGGTGATTGTAAATGGATGCAGGGCAGAGAATTCCCCAGGCCAAATGGCTCCTTTCAGAGAGACAGCACTTTAGAGGAATTTGATGGGGTGAGGGGGGGATTGTACAGACATTAATTACCTTTATTATGTTTTCAATATGTTGTATTTTGGGTTTTAATTTTGGCGACCCACCGAGAGAGCTTTGGCTGTTGGGTAGTATAGAAACAACATGAAAAAAGGAAAAGGTGGCTGAGGGCTTCTTCTTGCTTCTTTTAAATAGCAAAACTGATTGAAAAGACCTGCACCTGCTGGCAGAGCCATGAGGCACCATGCGACCTTCCCAACACTTCCCGGAACATGATGCCCTGACCCTCCTTTTGGCATAATCTGCTGCTTGCAGCAATGTCAGAGATGTTAAAGGTGGAGGAAGGCGGGGGAAAAGGTGGAGGCAAATTAAATCCTTTTCTGTGCTGAAGCTACTGAGCTTCTGAAGAAGCCAAACGTTCTGCTTTGGTGCAGTTAAAATCAGAGACTGTGTGAAATACCAGCATCTCTCAGGGAGCTCTTCCTGCCCTTTCCCCTCCCAATTCAAACCTTCATTGCAAGCAAGGAACCAGCAGTACACGTGTAAGAGAAGAACGGGAGAGAGAAACACAATGAGCATGTAGTGTAGTTTATAGGGAAGGTTGCAGTGTGTTTCATTTATAGTGTCCTATAGTTAAGAAAGCTACTGCTTTCATGCTACACCCCCTATTCGTCTGCTAAGGGAGTGAGTCTTAAAGCTCCATCACGCCAGTGATTTAGTGCAGTCTAGCCATGCCTGGTGGCGGATTTGCAGCACAGTATTCACATGACGCCGTGCCCATCCTGCTGACACCGCACCTCTTCCCCAGCCTTTTACATCTTTTCCTAGAATGCCTAAAGTCTGGATTATTTTCCCTAAATGCATTTTCCTTTGTGTAGGGGGCAGGGCGTGCTGCTGTGACTGGATCTTTGCTGTTGTCTTGAATGGATTGCATCAGGTCCTGGCAGGGATAAGCGATCTCTCCCAGCAGCCAGCTCAAAGCCTCATTATACCCAAACCTTGCATCCCAGGCTCAAAACATTTTTTTTTAAAAAAAATGGAACAGTGCCCAAATCTCTGCAGAAACAAGGTTGTACACCCTCGATGCCCCCAAAGAGCCAGACTAAAGGGTCGTTCCATTTTTTTTCCAGGCAGAAAGGCGGTCTGGTTGAAGTACTCATCTGACAGGACCTTTCTTGTTAAAGCCGGGGACGCGCAACCAATGAACTGGAGGAAGAAGGGGGTTATGAAAATCACATAAGTTTGCATCTCTGTATACATCATGCCCATATGGCCTCATGCTAACTATGGTATTGGCCATTTGTCCTGCCTGTTGTATTACTGCAATTGTTACTATGAGAACTACATGGATTTTCCCTTTTCATCATCACCATTCGTTAATTTGCACGTTGCTTTTCCATACAATTGTGCCCAAAGAAGCTGACAACAGATCACACCTTGCCACTTTCTTGCAGGGATTTTTTGTTCTGGATTTTTCCAAGGCTACAGAAGCTATGCAGAGCTGGTGTAGAGTGGAAAGGTGATGCACTGTGAGAAATGGATGGAGGAATGTATCCCATCTCTAGCCAGAAACTGAGGCTTTGGTGAATTCCAAGCCTTTGATTCTTGGGAAAGCTGTATATAAATGTTTAGAATTTAAAATAAAAACCCTTCTCCAGCATGTTCTGCTTGTCCCACAGCCTTACTAGCATTGTCCCTAAGGCTACTCATGACATCTGCTATATTCCTGTCATCAAATAAAGCATGGGAAGTTGAATATTGAGAAACAAAGCTGGGGAGTCATTAATGGGACTCTAAATTGTAGGGTTTGCTTTATGGTTATTTCTTTATTTGAATTTATGGGGATGTTGCTTGAGAGTCATTTTTCTTCGGCATCAACTTCCTTCTCTCGGTGTGAATGATTGTCTGCTGACAGCCGGCACTGTGATCAGCACACAAACTGCCCATAAATATAACTGCTTTCAAGAGGGCTTTTTGTACAGGCAGGAAAGTGCAGTGTCTAATAGAGGAAACTAGGAGGCAGGGTATTTAGATTGTAAAATAAATTCATTGCTGTTTAGTGATCATCTATAGTGTAGAGTAGCTTACTCCTTTATTATTATCATTTTTTTTATCATTTATTTATATAGCACCATCAATGTATTTTTTGTTTCGTTTGTGGGTATTGAGCTTCTTCCTTGATATGCTGGCAATGCATGTGCCACCTCTCAGTTTATCGCCAGCAATATATTTCTAATGATTCAGTAACCCTAACAATCAGCTCTCCTGATAGGGGAACAGATTCTGTCTCCAAACAATCCAAATTCTACACCAAGAAAAGTGGTATTCTATGTGTGATCTGTATGAATTATGCAATGGTTAAGTCCTATTTAGAGACCCTTTGAAACGAATGCCTCTTAACCCTTGTTCACTTCAATGGGTCTACTCTAAGTAGGATTTATGTTGGATTTTAGCCAAAGTGAGCAGCTTTGCATCATTTCACTTAATTTGCCTGCTTAGATTTTCTTTTGTTAATGATGGAAGGATCTATATAGTTTACTGAAGTCTTTGAATTATTTTTAGAGGGACAAGTTGGATGCAAGGGCAACTATAACAAGTGTTTGCAAGTGATATTGGTATTCAGAACAAATGGAATCCTGTTACCCAAAAATACCCCATTTAATAATGGGGCAGGATTCCTGCATTGAGCAGGGGGTTGGACTCGATGGCCTTGTAGGCCCCTTCCAATTCTGCTATTCTATGATTCTATGATCTACACTACTGCTTTATAATGGTTTTGACCACTGTTTGGGCCCAGGACACATTACATATACCATTTTCAAAGTGTTATATCCTGCTTAGTGTAGATGAACTCAAATTAAGCACTGTATGTGTGAGCA
Source organism: Elgaria multicarinata webbii (assembly GCF_023053635.1). NCBI lineage: Eukaryota > Metazoa > Chordata > Lepidosauria > Squamata > Anguidae > Elgaria > Elgaria multicarinata. Next base: position 64,914,390 of record NC_086173.1, on the reverse strand, counting down.
GGCTATAATGAATAGGGCCCGATCTACACCAAGCAGGTTATAACATTTTGAAAACCTTTTGAAAACTGAATATGGAGTGTGTCCTGCACTTCAACAGTTGCCACTACCATTATAAACCATTTTAAAGCAGTAGTGTAGATCCTGCCTAGCTCAGTAGAAATGTGAGTTTCAGTCATGTGATCTTAGATGCAACAAAAGCCTTACATACATTATTATTAGGGGTGTGCAAAGTGGGTCTTCTCTGCCTTGAAATTTGAGCCAGAGCTCTGTTGAGGCGATTCTCTGCTCTGATTTTGAAGCAGCTCCCCTAACTCTGCCCCGTCGGAGAGCCACTCCTTTTTGGATAACCGCTCTAATCAATGGAAATTAATCAAATGCTTACAGCTCCCTCATTTTTGAAGATAAAGAGATGAAACATTGCAAGGTGATAGCTCTTAAGGAGGGTTCATGCCTTGATTTTTTTGGATTTTTTTTTTAAATCTCCACTCCAGCCTTCTCCAACCTGTTGTATTGGACAGAGCCAATATTGAGGTGTATTTAATTATATTTTTTACTTTTGTATATTTCTATTTATAGGTTTTCTGTATGTGTTTAATTTTGTAAAGTCGCCTTGAGACCCAGCATTGGGCAAAAAGTGGGATACAAATAATAATAATAACAACAACAACTTCCTCATTCCTCAAGAAATGCCTGGTGCAACACAGTCTCATTTCAATTGCTTCCTTTGCCTTTTGCATTACATTAGTTGAAGGATTTGTGGTGAGAGCTACTTGTAAAAGGTATCTTCTGGCTGGATGGATGCATTGAGATGGAAGTAATTCAGAATGAAAATTTCTTGAAAACAATTTCAGACCAAGGTGAGGTAAGACTCTAATAACATTATTTAATTTTAAAAAAAAAAGCTTACAGGCTTTCAAGACCATATTACAATATTCTGGCTGATTAATTCATTTGCAGAAGATATAAGGAACATACAAGCACAGCTGGACATTTGCCAGTCTGATGTGTTCAAAATCAGCTAATGAGAGAATTTCCATCTGGGGACCGAGATACTTAATGAAAGGGAAAGTGGGATATGAAAATAGAGATAAATTATTTCTTTTAGTTAAAGTACAGCCTTAGAAGTTAGTATACTTATGGCAGGCAATGTAGTATGATGTTTCACAAATCAAACAGCCTTCAAAGGGAACTTTTTTTAAAAAAAATTAAAACTCATTTCCACTTTAAACGCAGGAGGACGGGTATAATGAACAGCTCTCCCCTCCTCTCCATGGTCACTTTCTAGGTGCATGTAACATCAAGCAAATGGGGCTTTGACACTGTTAAAAGTAACGCTAGAAATGAGTGGAAATGCTCATTTCCGGATCAGGAGAGGTCAGCAGAGCTCCTTCTGCTCCATTCCAGCAATGAGTATTTCCATTCATTTCAGGTTGCTTTTTACAAGCACCAAAGCCCCATTGCGCAAGCGATGAGTCCCACAAACACATGGGCACAATAGCATACTGTCCATAATTGTATTTTATATTATGGTTTTATACTGTTGTTTTATACTTTGAATGGTTTTAATTTTTGTGTACCGCCCAGAGAGCTCCGGCTATTGGGCGGTATAGAAATGTAATAAATAAATAAATAAATAAATAATCTGCACGGGTTTTACTTGTATATTTGTCTTACTGTTATCTTTTGCACAAACCCTAGAGAAACTTATTTATGATGCGTATCCTTTGTTTCTTTGGCTAGAATGAATCAGGAGCGGCAGGGCCATTTCTGAAGCTGCAGTTTTTGCAGTCCCAACCATGAGTAAAAAGGAAAGTAATGTTGAAAGGAACTGTCACACCAGACCATAAGGGGCAAAATACATGTTACAATCATCATGCTTTAAAAATAATAATCAGTGCTTATGCTGGCCCCTTCTATTGTAGAGGAAATGCAGCTGTAGAAATGTGCTCCCAGTCTGCTTCAGAGATCCCCGAAGTGCCGCAGCTGAGCTGGAGTGGTGGTGAGGAGTGCAGTTTTCAGAAGAAAAATGACAAGGTGCCCATAGGCATCCAGAGAGGGGCAAGAGGAGGGAAATTGACCCACACACCCATAAGCAATAATCTCCAGATTCCCAGATTCCTTGCTTGCTTTAAGGCAAGTCCCTAGTCCTTGCAGAACCTGAGAAATGAGACAAAATGTGCAACCACTATGCTGCCCGTTCATTTTGTGAGAACCCAGCCTACTCTCCCCTTTCACTGTTCAATCAAAGCAATAACTGACACAATAAACTGGAGAAGGAGCTTCCTGGTTCATATTTATACCTTTGAAGCCCTATGAAGCCTGATTTTTAAGCCTTTTGAGATTCGTGGTGATGGTTCTTCCCTACTGGGAAGTGATTGCTGCTTCATAAAAAAAGAAAAAAAAAGCTGTTTAGAAATACAGGAGTTTAATGTAGTTAGGATTGATCAGTACTATGTCTATCCAAAAAACCAAGTACCAGCAAAGACAGTTTCTAAGCCTGATCTTGCTTGTTTGTTTTAAATTTAAAAAAATAAAAAATCTGAGTTTAACACTTTTAAAAATTAACCTGACAATCCATGCTGATAAAGTTTATTTTTATACCCATATTACACAGTGCAGGACTGCAGCTGAGAGAATGTGGTTTATATCAACCCTTCAACATAACCCAATGTTTGTTTTTCCCATTTTGCTGAAGGGGCGGGATAGGATAGTTTATTTAACTCTGCAGTGTAATCCAGTGTTGTTATCCAGGCTCCTGGTGTGTGTGTGTGTGTGTGTGTGTGTGTGTGTGTGTGTTTACAGAAATACAGGTGGGACTATGAAGTTATTGCAGAAGCAATACAATTTATTACCAAGTAGAGGTGGTGGTGGTGTATGTGTAGATTTAAGAGAGCCGGCCATTTTTAGTTATCGTAGAAGCTGGGTAAGGATTATCCTCCTCTTTCTCTCTCTTTGCTCTTGGAGCTAGGACAATGTGGCATACAGATCCTTAGAAGTTAATGGAAGAGGAGAAATGAGCCCCAAATGCCAAATCACATATTTGCCCACACAAAGCACAAAACAATACTCATTTTGCAGAATGCCAACTAGTGATGCCCAGAGAAACATCCACCTACAAAACAGGCAAAACACACACCTTGTTTTTGCTTCAGGAGTGAACTTGTAAGCATCTTTCCTTAAACTGAAGGGTGTTATTATTATTATTTTTAAAAAATAATTAAATTCTTGTTGCGAACGTTCTGCTGCGTGTTAGAATCCTTTCCTGCTTTGTGCTTTCGCCTACAGTTTTGCCCATCCTGATCCTGTTATTCCACCACTGAGAAAACAAGTAGAGCAAGTCTTTGATTAAATAAACAACTATCTGCATATTCATCCCGCACTGTGTCAGATATCCTGTCTCTTAGTCAGGGCCGGCGCCAGACTACATTGCGCCCTAGGCAGGCGCGTTCTGAAGCCCCCACCCACCCGCTCGCTCAATCACTGCTTCCCCCCGCCCGCTTGCCCGCCCACTCCCTCCCGCTCCCGGCTTTGAAGCCAGGACGCTGGGGTTGGGTGGTGGGGCAGAGGCTTTGAAGCGGCGTGCCTGGGTCGTGGAGCCGGAGCGCGTCGTGGGTGAGAGCCGGGCCAGGGCGAGGTGAGGCGGCGGCGATGATGCAGGGTGGGGCCGCCGCGGACCGGCCCACCAACACCCTCACAGCTGCTGCCGCTGCCACCTCCCGGACGTGAGGAGCCGCCGCCGCTGCTGCTGAGGGGCCGCCGAGGCCGCCCCCCGCCCGGCTGCCCCTGCTGCTGCTGCTCCCCCCCGCGGGCCGGTCAGCTGGTTAAAAAAAGAAAAAAAAATGAAGCGGCACTCCTGGAAGTACTGAAGCCTCTGCCTCCAACCCCAGCATCTGTGAGGAACGGTGAGTTTTCTGGGGATGAGGACTCTGGGGATGAGCAGCCACAGGCGGGACCCAGTACCAGCTTAGCTGATCAACAGCCAGCAGAGGCCTCATCCAGTGCAAACTTAGAAGAGGAGCAAACAGACTTGTTACACGTGCCCTCGTTCAAACAGCAAAGGGCAGAGAAGGAGGCTTTACGCCGATCCAAGCGGATTGCTAATAAACGCCAGCTGAACAAGGAACACCTGTGAGGCTGAGCTGGTGTATTTAGGTAGCAGTGCGCAGGCCAGCAAATTGTCAGAGCTTATCTGGTTTGCCTGGGAGAAGCTCTGGACCGTGTACCCGTGACCGTGCCGTGTTCCTGTTGGATTGTTTTGGACTCTGGACTTCTTGGACCCCGTGACTCTCTCCTGCCCTTTGAAACTTGGACTGGCTTATGGACTTTGGTGACTTGCTCTCTCGTGCCTTTTGAACCCTGGATTGGTATTTTGGAATTGGCTTGGAACTTTACGTGAGTGAATACACATTATTGTTTATCGTTTAGTGCTGTGTTGTCTGATTCTTGGCGGGCTTCCCAGTCTGGGCACTCTGCCCAAAGAGATAAGCGAAAGTGGCTGGCTTCAGACCGGCTTCTTCAGGACAGCATCCTGGCTTCGAAGGAACAGCACACCCGGAAGCCACTCTACGAGAGCAGCTTCCGGGTACGCTGTTCAGCGCCCTCGTTTGCTTGGCGCTCTAGGCGGCTGCCTGAATTGCCTCTATGACAGCACCGGGCCTGCCCTTAGTTCTTGTAAAAACGTTGACATCTGCTATGACTCAGTTCATTGCATGTTGCCACCACTTTCCTGCTCTGCGTGTATGAAAAGTACTATTTATGAATGTTATAAAAATGCCTCTATGCATTTCAGCAAAACATTATTTCCTCCATATAATGGTGTGAGTGAGCTTGTTTCCTTTTGAAGAGTTTCTATTATACTGCTTAGCCTGTTGAATATGTACTGGAAATCCTTTGGCACTCATGCAGGTAAAACATTAACTGTGGTTTCATTTGCTGCTCTAACCCTTCCCGAGCAAGAAGTGCATTTGTTTCCAACCTGAAATTAGTTTTCAACCTTTGATGTGCATTTGCCTTCCAGACACACCCCATAGGTGAAAATGGCTTTATCAGTAGATTCTGCTTTGTATCGCTGGCAGCCTTGGTGGTCTGTCGAAGAGATCTCCCAAGCTCAGTTGGAATCAACACCTCTGTTGTCATCTGAGAAAGAGAGGCGGAAATATGACTTGAACAAATGGAGGGTTGTATTTCCCAGTAATGACAGACTTCAAAAGGATTCAGCAAAAGTCTCTCGTGTTTATCCTGGAAATGGGATACGGACCACAAAGTACACTTTACTGACCTTTTTACCCCAAAATCTCTTTGAACAGTTTCACAGGTATGTATACACACCACAACTAAAAAACACAATTCATAATTCTGCAATGTACTTTCAGGACTGTATATTTTTTACATGTCATTCAATGGAAAGACTAGAAAAGCAAAGGTAAACCAAGGACCCATTCAGCCATGTGAGGAGGGTGGTGGTGGTTAGGGTATCACTAGGGAGGGATGGAGTAATGAGACCATTGTAAGTGGGCCTACTACATGACCACAGAACCGTATTGTTCTGCTACTCCCCTCCATTTCTAGGGCACATACCTTTGTGCGGTTTACCACATATCCTGGCCTCTTCCACAATGTGAATGGGCTCTCCAGGGCCTCTCTGCCAGAAGTGGCGGTCGCTCTTTCCGGTGGGTTCTATGGTTGTAGCCTAGAAGCCCTTCAGAGCAGGGGGAGCATGGTTGGGCCTTTTTTTCTTTTTCTTTTTACCTTAGCAAGGGTGCTCCGGCTCCTCTTCTTTCTCTTTTTTTAAAAAAAGATGGGTGTGACGTCTGGGACGTTGCGTGGCCGTTTGGACGCAGGGCGACGATCCTGGAAGCAGGTAAGTCCGGGATCATCTCCCCTGCGTCCCTCTACACCCTTAGGTGTAGAAAGGGCCTCAAACACTGACTGATTCTACAGTGTTGGGAGAGACTTGGTGATTCAGTGAAAGCTATAGTTTAAGTGAAAGAGTGATCCAGGATGCTTGTAAGGAGGGTAGGGTAAATTCTAAAGAAGCCCTAATTAAATCTTCTGTCCAGGGAAATTATAGGTCAGCTTTGAATATTCTACTCATGGGCAAGGTGGTTAAATGGGTCATGGCAGGTTAGCTGTAACTTCTCTTGGAGAAAAGGGAATATCTAGAACCATTTTAAACTAACCTCAGGCCTCTTTGGGAAACTGAAACTGTTTTGTTTGCGCTAGTGGAGGACAGCCGTAGCCCTAATTGTGTTTTGTCACTGGCCCATGGGCCAAACTATATGTAACTATAATCCCATAGTTCTGCCCTTGAGTGTACAGTTGGTTTTCACTAATCGCCAGTACCAGGGGGCCAAATCAGATTGGGACTACCATGGGGATGGGCACAGGGTTAAAGCCAACCACCCCATCCTAGGAAGGACCAGTATCAAGGGTCAGCATGGTCAGGTATGTGCCAAGGTCCACACCCCAGCAGGGTCCCACTGACAAGAGTCCATAGGACTTACTCCTCCTCTTCACCAGTGCAACCTGCTTGTTCACCTGCCTCTCACTCTGGCCCAGGTGGTAAGAAGAAGCAGTAGATGCCACTGCTCACTTTCACCCTGGCTTTCTGCTTGTCCTAGAAGCAAGTGGTAGCATGGAGATGGAGGAGGAGGAGGAGGATGAGGAATAGCAGCTGGTGAAAATTGCAATGAGAAGATAGACTCACTGAAGGAAGAGAATGAACAAACTATGGTTTTGTATTATGGCTGATCCCAGGCTGTGTATTGGGGGTTGAGTGGGAAACAGTTGTTTCTCCCATGCAAAAAAGAAGGCAAATTAAGAAGTGCCAATTATATTTAAAATGTATAAAGCTCTATTAATGGTGTATGATTTTTTTTAAAGGTTGGCTAACGTCTATTTCCTATTCTTGGTGATCATCAACTGGTTCCCTCAACTGGAAGTCTTCCACAGGGAGATCACAATGTTGCCTTTGGCTGCTGTGCTTTTAATTATTGCAATTAAGGATGGCATTGTAGATTACAAGAGATACAAATTTGATCAGCAAATCAACTCTTCTACAACCAAAGCATACAATAAGTAAGTCTAAAAATGTGCTTTCATTCTGCTTCATTCCCTGCTCCATCACCAGACTTTTGTCTTTCAAATTAACCCTGCGCATGAAAATTCAAGTATTTAAGACAGCATCTCAAATACTTACTAGAGTAAAGATCTTATTCTGGTGTTGTGCTAGAATGATTTGTGTTCCTGCAAGACTACTCCTATTAAACTATATGCTACCACAGAAAAAGTTTGTATTCCTATGGAGCTGTATTTGTTTGTTTGTTGTAAACAAAAGGGATGTATTCTTTCCAGGGACATGGAGTGCTTCCAAATGAGGCTTTTATTGCTTAATTGTCCTACCTCATTTATGGAATCGCTGTTGGGAGGGGGGGGTCCATACAGATATCAAGTCTATTCAGATAATATGCTAAGCCGTGGTTAGGTTGCCTAACCCTTTTGCAGCAAATGGTTAGAGAGCATGTTTATACCATGTTTATGCAGTCACCATGGTTAGGAATGGTTCATACAACACGCTAAGTCATGGTTCACACAACACACTGAGCCATAATGTTTAGCTCAAAATGCTTAACCACCGTAGCTTACCATGTTGTCTGAACAGGGTCTCTGTTATCTTCTATTTGTAGCCCTCCCATTCCCACCACCACCACCATTTCTTCTAATCCTTTTCTTACCACAGAAAATCTGTTAAGGAGAGAAATATGGAGTAGTTGCACAATGTCTTTTGATTGATAGCAGTAGGAGCGGTCTGTCTGGAAGTACCCCTGGTGTCCATACAAAGGACTTAGACACATGTGGAAAATTGTGATTCTTGAGACGGCATAGCAGTGTTCCAGCAAGTGCCAGGGAGGGATAAAGGTCTCCGGTGAGACGTCTCTGCTACTGCAGATTCTTCTGATGCTGTTACCACCACTACCACCAGACTAGGTAAATGGGAAGGCGAAAGCTACAGGCAGGGGTTAGAGGACCTTCAGAAGGGGTGTTGGACCTTTATGCATTCCCAAAGATATCACTGGGAGTTGGGTTCACACTAAACTGAGCTGTTTTCTGATTAATTTTGTTTCAGAGAAATTGGTTTGCTATGACCAGTTTCAAATCAAGTCAGGTGTGGTTTACCCATCACTAGATCTGTTTATGCTTTCACAACTAGCATTGGGCATGTAAGTATGGAGCCTTCAGAAGTTTTAGGCACCCAAAGCAGTGCTGTAACAGAAATTGTGCCTCCATGGAGTTGTGCCTCCAGTTGTAAAACTGGGATTGCACCTCCACAGTAATGGAGAAGGGAAGGAGGTTTCCACCTTTATGGTCATCTGTCTTTTGCCATTCATACTCCTACTCAGGAAACAGGAAAGTCTTCTACAAGTTCTTCATAGCAGACCAAGTGCTATGGTGCTTGGGGTCTTCATAATGCCAAACTGTTGAAAATGATTCATTAAATAAAGCTGCAACCTCTTCTTACCTAGTAGTGTATGAGAATTTTGTTTCAGTTCGCAAATTACTCAAAAAATGCCATTTGCAATCCCGAATGCAAACAGGACCACATTTTCTCTCAAAATGTTCACAAATTCCCAAACTTGCATTCACATTTGCAAAACGAGTACTTGAAAAATGCACAGCTTTCTCAAAATGTGCAACTTCCTCACAATCTTGAAAAAATGCATGAATTTTGGGGGGGAAATGCACAACTTTTGAAATGCACAGTTTTCTTAAAATTCAAAACTTTTAAATCACCCATGTTTTAATCTATGGAGGAAATTTGCACAAATTTTGGGGGGTGCAATTTTCATAGAATCATAGAACAGTAGAGTTGGAAGAGGCCTATAAGGCCATCGAGTTCAACCCCCTGCTCAATGCAGGAATCCACCCTAAAGCATACCTGACAGATGGTTGTCCAGCTGCCTCTTGAATGCCTCTAGTGTGGGAGAGCCCACCACCTCCCTAGGTAATTGGTTCCATTGTCGTACTGCTCTAACAGTCAGGAAGTTATTCCTGATGTGCAGCTGGAATCTGGCTTCCTGAAACTTGTGCCCATTATTCCATGTCCTGCACTCTGGGATGATTGAGAAGAGATCCTGGACCTCCTCTGTGTGACAACCTTTCAAGTCCAATATTTGTTCATTTTATTTTATTTTTTGCAATTTTCCCATTCATACAAAACAAACAGCAAGCACAAACATGAGCACAAATTGAGGAGAGACAAGCAGCAATCTGATGTTTGGAGGATCTTAGTGAGCTCAAACATTGTTGATTCACCCATCCTGTTCTCACCACCTCGGTGTATGACTCCACTTTTTCCTCTTTCAGGCTCAAATAGACTGATAAATGGTGAACTATGTCATGTTGGGTTACCCACTAAAAACAACAAGAACTAACCAGAGTATGGGGGAATAATAATTCCCAGTGGCTGGGGGACTTCATTGTCCCACATAACCTTTTGCCTGTTCCCATGACTTAAGAGAAGCATGATATATTGTGCAAAAAGAAACAAAAAGAACATGTGTCTCACTGGTGTGAGTAATACAGGTCACAAAATTCAACATATGAGCTAGTTTCACTGCATATGATTTCCTTGCAAGAAAATTTGATTTGTAGGTCTTTTTTTAAGCATATACATAACCCCGTATATACAGATATAGGAAGGCATATAATACTTATTAAAACATGCCCGAAAGATTAAAGCAAGAGAGAGAGAGACAGACAGAAACGTCTTCTGCTTTTCAGTGTGATGTTCAAAATGTTTCTGTGAAGGTATACATTTGGGGAACAATTTCTCAAACTTCACCACAAAGAGCAAGCACTAGGACCCAGAATCACTCACTCTGATGACAGGAAACTGGTTTATGGGAGGATAATACCTGTGTGCATGTGAGACGCCTGTGTTCCGGCAAGTGTTGACTGGAAGCAAAGTGAAAGCAATTGGTTTAGTTAAACTTAGCCCAGCTCCTCGCCATACAGCAAACGAGATGGAATAGTTAACAATAAAGTCTCTAAACCGCAAGTGCAAACGTGTAACTTTTGAGGGGAAGGAAGAAGTCACGAAAATGTGCTCAATAACATCCCTAAGGGAAATAATTTGGTTCAGAAGACGAGGACCGTGCTGCTGCCAGAGCGCTGCTTCAGATTCTGAGAACGAGGAGCCTGTGAATAAAAGGAAGAGGGGAAAGAAGAAAGAGGAAACCAAAAGGGTCGTTGTTCCTAATGCATCCCTTGAAGGCAAGTGGAAAGAAAGCCCAAATAGACGTTATGAGGGCAACAAAATCAAGACCACAAGATACACCCTCCTGTCTTTCATCCCTAAAAATGCCTTTGAGCAATTTCACCGCTTTGCCAATTTTTATTTTGTGGCCATCGCAGCACTCAATTTCGTGCCAGTGATCAATGCATTTCAGCCGGAGATAGCAGTGATCCCAGTCTGTGCTATAATGTCGATCACGGCCATCAAAGATGCTTGGGAGGACTTCCGAAGATTCAAGCTAGACAAAGAGATCAATAGCAGGGGCTGCCTGATATACAGCAGGTAAATAACTTGTTGGATGCAATTTGGGGTTTGTTTCAGAAGTAATTTTGTTAAACTATTGAAATATTTGATAAGAAAATAATCTTTGCTTTTTGTTTAAATGTTGAAATATGTCCATGCACACACATACATTAGCCAGGATCCTGCTTCCCTTGGTGGCCAACTGGATGCCCATGTGGAGCCCACAAGCAGGGCATGAGGGCAACAGCACACTGTCATTCATAATCCCCAGCAACTGGCCCACAGAAGCATGGTGCCTCTGGCACTGAAGATTGCAGCAGCCATCATATCTTGTAGTCGTTGAGAGCTGTCCACATTGGTGGCCATCATCGCATCTTTTTGTAGTGAATTCTATAGTTTAACTATACACACTGGCCCTGTTCAGAAGACACCTTAAACCCTGCTGATTAAGGCTGTTGTGCGATGCATTTTGCTAAACCCTGCTCACTCACTAACCACAGTCAGACTGTCTGCAGCAGGGTTAGCAGCTCTAACCATGGCTTAACGTGTTGTGTGTGACAGCACGGCTGGTGGTTAGTGCTAACCCCAGAGAACCACAGTTTCGCTAACCACAGAGCCTGAAGTGTCATCTGAACAGGCCCTATGTGAAGTATTTCTTTTGACAGTCTCTCACCATTCAGCTTCTTTGGATCACCCATGATTCTAGGATTATGAGAAGCTATCCACTTTATTCACACAACGTATAATGTCATACATATCCACGATGTCCCCCCCTTATTAATATATTGTTCTAAACTTTTTTTAAAACAACAACACCCTAACCATTGTAACCTTTCTTCAAAGTAGAATTGCTCCAGTCCCTGGCACATTTTGCTTGCATTTTTCTGTGTGTTTTTTCCAGCTGTGCAATACCCCTTTGAGGCATGGTGACCAGAACTGCACACTGTTTTCCAAATGTGGTCACAACATAAATTTGTATAAGGGCATTATGATAAAGGAAGCTTTATTTTATTTTATTCATTTATTTTATTGATATCCCACCTTTTTTCCTCCTTAAGGAACTCAAGGTGGCATATATAATCCTCCTCCTCTCCATTTTATCCTCATAATAACAACCCCGTGAGGTAGGTTGGGCTGAGAGTCTGTGACTGGCCCAAAGTCACCCAATGGATTTCCATGGCTGAGTGGGATTAGAACCCAGGTCTCCCATGTACCAGTCCAAAATTCTTATCACTACACCACACCAGGATTTTCAATCTTTTTTCTAATGATCTCTAACACAGAATTCGCTTTTTTCACAACAGTCACTCACTGAGTCAACATTTTCACTGACCTATCTACGATGAGAACTAGCTCAGACCCTATCCTTGTATACAGTTTATGAATGGTTCATGTGCCTGGTCACCTTGTAAAATTCAAACAATATATCTTTTAATTTTAGTAAAAGAGGAAAAGCACTGCTGTCATAATGTACTGCCTCTAAATCTCAAGCTTTTGAAAACAAATCTCTTTAATTGTATAGGCCATTTTGAGAACTTGTTTTGTTTTCTTGAAATCATTATAAATGACATAATTGCTGGACTCTTAGTTCATTTCCCGATTTCTTGATCTAAAGATGAATTATTCATTCAGCTTGTGGTACTACTCCAAAGAAAACCTGATTAGAAATACTACCCCAATTCAGATATCATAGCCAATCTCTGATTCATAGGGTGACCATATGAAAAGGAGGACAGGGCTCCTGTGTCTTTAACAGTTGCATAGAAAAGGGAATTTCAGCAGGTGTCATTTGTATATATGGAGAACCTGGTGAAAATTCCTTCTTCATCACAACAGTTAAAGTGCAGGAGCTGTACTAGAGTGACCAGATTTAAAAGAGGGCAGGGCACTGCACCTTTAACTGCTGTGATGAAGGTATATACAAATGACACTTGCTTAAATTTCCTTTTCAATACAACTGTTAAAGATACAGGAGGCCTGTCCTCCTTTTCATATGGTCACCCTAACTTATTGAAAGTTGGTTCTGGGTTCCCTAAGAGAGAACAAACAGCCTCGCAAATCTCAAGTGGACTGTGGGGGCCCTACAAAATTTGGGAGAGGCAGAAACATCCAGCAGACCTACTTAGACAGATGAGCTGGAAACCCTGATCAACCCATTCTGAGTGAGGCTGATTACCTCTAGCATATTCTGGTGATCAGCAGCAAAGGAGATCAGGGCTCCTATACCTTTAATAGTTGTGGAGGAGAGGGAATATCAGCAGGGGAGGTTTCCCCCTGCCCCCTGCATCACAAGCTGCACATTAGGCATGTGCTCCGCTCTGATTAGGAGCGTAGAAGCAGTAGCGGATTGGCCTGCTCCGCCTTACCCAGAGGCGGAGTAGGAGCGGACCGCGGACCCCTAGAAGCAAGGCGAAGAGAAGCGCCCATTTTTCGGAGCTCCTAGTTCAGGCGGAGCACTCCGGTCGCCATCTTGAAAACATTTCGCCCATAGGATTGCATTGCGGCAAATAATCGCGGATAACTACGTTGTTTTTGAAGCTATCGTTCTGGAAACTCTTGTGCACAGAGAGTCGTGGATGGGGGTCATTTTGAGACTAATCTCACCTCTCTGCGTCATGCGGGTCACGTGCTAGAATTTTTTAAAAATCGGGTCAACAGCGCGGCTCAAACGGTGATTTTCGGCTTTTCGCCCATAGGATTGCATTGCGGGAAAGACTCGGGGATAACTGGCTTGGTTTTTAAGCTATTGTTCTGAAAATTCTTGTGCACAGAGAGTCGTGGATGGGGGTCATTTTGAGACTACTCTCAACTTTCTACGTCCTGTGGTTCACGTGCAATATATTTTTGAAAATCGGGGTTTGGGTTTTTTTATTTTTTTTGAAGCGATGACAGGCACATTCAACTCCCAATCCTGATGAGAACTGATCACCTCATGAACCATCATCCTCCAATCCCAGCGTTGGAGGGGGGACTAAGGCAGACCCACCCTGAGAGCTTTCTGCTTTGTGTCTCTTTGTGGGTTGGCGTTCGTGGAGGGAAGACTTAGTTAGTGCTGCTGGCTGCTGTGTGTTTGTTTGGACTTTGGAGATAGATTAGGATTTTGCTTGGCGCGTGTGTGTGTGTTTGTTTGCTTCTTTCTGACTTATAGCTTAGTTTGCCCTGTGTTTTTCCCTTACTTTGACTTAATATAAACTTTATTTTTAAATTTTGGAGTGTGTGTTTGGTTGGTTGGGTTGGTTGTCCCCCCCCCTTCCCTCTATTAAAGCCTGACTGTGTTCCTTCTGCTTTTGTGAAAGCTTTCTTTTGAAAGCATACACACACTTCTTGTCCCATTTCCCTACATTTATTAGTAATATTCTTAAACATATTATTATATTATTTTACATATTCTTAGTAGTATATATATTAGTATATTCTCATACATACTATTAGTAGTATTAATATTTTATTCTTCTTATACAAGTAGTGTTTGTTTGGTTGGTTCATTTCCCCCCTCCCCTCTCTTAAAGCCTGATTGTGTTTCCTTCTATCTATATACCAAAAAATACCAAAAAATACCAAAAAAATATTATTCTCTTTTTCTTCTCTGTGTAACTTGGACTGTGAGTGTGCTGCTTTTGTGAAGTGCAACAGGCAGCCACAGATTGAGCATTTTGTGGAAAGCATACACACACTTCTTGTCCCATTTCCCTACATTTAAACATATTATTATATTCTTATACATATTCTTAGTAGTATCTTATACATATTATTAGTAGTATTAATATTTTGTTAGTCATCATGAGAAGAGAGAGCAGGCGTGCTGAAAGCAGCAAGGCTCAGGCTGGCACCAGTAAGCAGGCTGCCTCTCCTGCTGTGAAAATCAAACGGGCAACTCCTTGGCTGAGTGCTCGGCAACAGAAGCAGGACAAGCAGCAGGCAGAGCCACTCTCTTCTGCAACTTGTGCCCGGCGTTCTCTTTTTGAGGGTGGGAATGGGAAAAGTGCCCCTTTACAAGAGGCAGGTGGCATTAGAGGAGGACGAGTATCCCCAACTCCTTCATTATCCTTTGAGCCCACGAGCCCGCTGATGGACCTAGACGAGGTCCTCAGCACAGTGGAGGGGGAGGAGGAGGAGGCGGTGGTCCTCCAGGATGTGGGGGCTGAGGAGGAGCAGCAGCAGGCCGAGGCTCTCTCCCCAGTCTCATCCCACCCCTCTTCCGCTGCCACCCCTGTTTCTGTGGCAACACCAGAGAGCTCAGGTGGGCGATTGGTGGTGTCACCACGGAAGCGAAAGACAAGCATCGTGTGGGACCACTTTGAGTTGGGAGCGGATCCCCGCTTTGCTGTCTGTCACCACTGCAAACTCAGCCTAAGCAGGGGTTCATCTACAGGGCATTATGGAACCAGCAGCATGAAGATGCATCTTCAGAGGCAGCACCAGTCGGTCTTGCTGGGGAAAGAGGCGGGCAAGGCGACTGGTTCCAGGGGAAAGCCGAAGGCTGCTGCTGGCACTGCCACTCTAAGCTCTCCATCTCCCATCCCCACAAGGGTTAGGCAGGCAACCCTGCCGGAAATGGGGTGGGGGAAGTATGGACCCACAAGATGGCGTTTTCCAACGCCCACCCAGGGTGCTACTGTGGTGGGGCATCTGCCGGGACTGACTCCTCCCCAATACTAGATCGATGACATGTCACTCTGCCTGCCCCTCTGCTAGCCTGTCCTCCTCGGTGACCGACTCGCTGGGATGGTTTGCGTTTGCAATGCGTGACTAACTGCAGTGCTGGCTGAGAAACCAGCCATCCTTGCCTCACTTCCTTGTGCCCCTAGAAATGCCCGCAGCCAGCCTGCCTGCCTGCCTGCACGCCTCCCCCGGGGTACTGCTGTGGTGGGGCATCTGCCAGGACTGACTCCTCGCCTGCTCTTCCTGCCTGGGAGATGGGCTTTGCGGTTCGTGCCCAGCACCCTCCGGCACGCTTGCTCCCAGTCGTCCTCCTCTGTGCCCCTCAATGCGTAACTGCTGGCTTAGAAAGAAACAACCAGCCATCTTTGCCTCACTTGCTCCTTGCGCCCGCTTACGGGTTGGTTTGCTATGCATTAGTGCTCAAGCCATCCTTGCGGCACTACAATGCATGCTGCCTGCCTGCCTGCCTGCCTGCCTTCCCTCCCTTCTCCCCTTCCCGCTTTGCAGGGATGGTGTATGTGTCTTGCTTTGACTCAGGGGAAAAGTCCTTCCTGCGCTCACTTAGACTTTATCAAGTTCAATAATCCATTTTTCAAATGAGCAAGAAGATTTAGGGTTATCTCGTGGCATGTTGGGATTTCCTTGGAACTGGCCCCATTGAGCTGTCTGCATTGCAACTTTAAATCCCTGACATACTGGAGTGCCCGATTTTCAAAACTTCCCCTAACATCAGGGGATGATGGGATTGCCTTGAAACATGGTGTCCATGGGGACACATGGGTAAGCTGTCATGGGACCAAAGGATAGGTTTCTAACGTGCAAATTGACGTAGTTATAGAATGGGACAATTTGGGGTGAGTTAAGCCGCGCCAAAAATCAGGGGATGATGGGATTGCCTTGAGTGTGGGCATCCATGTGGACACATGGATAAGCTGTCATAGTGCCGAGTTTGAGGTTTCTAACATGCAAATTGACGGAGCTATCCCAAGGGGTGTGAATGGGGTGCCCAATTTTCAAAAATTCCCCAAAAATCAGGGGATGATGGGATTGCCTTGAAACTTGGCGTCCATGTGGACACGTGGATAAGCTATCATGGTGCCGAGTTTGAGGTTTCTAACATGCAAATTGACATAGTTATAGAATGGGACAATTTGGGGTGAGTTAAGCCGCGCCAAAAATCAGGGGATGATGGGATTGCCTTGAGTGTGGGCATCCATGTGGACACATGGATAAGCTGTCATAGTGCCGAGTTTGAGGTTTCTAACATGCAAATTGACGGAGCTATCCCAAGGGGTGTGAATGGGGTGCCCAATTTTCAAAAATTCCCCAAAAATCAGGGGATGATGGGATTGCCTTGAAACTTGGCGTCCATGCGGACACATGGATAAGCTATCATGGTGCCAAGTTTGAGGTTTCTAACGTGCAAATTGACAGAGCTATCGAAAGGGGTGTGATGGGTGGTGCGTTAGAGGTTAGAGCCGCGCCAAAAATCAGGGGATGATGGGATTTGCTTGCAACTTGGCGTACATGTGGACACATGGATAAGCTGTCCTGGTGCCGAGTTTGAGGTTTCTAACATGCAAATTGACGGAGCTATCCCAAGGGGTGTGAATGGGGTGCCCGATTTCCATAAATTCCCCAAAAATCAGGGGATGATGGGATTGCCTTGAAACTTGGCATGCGTGTGTATACCCCCATGAGGTGTCATGGTGCCAAACATGAGGTTTCTAACTTGAACCAAAAAAAAGTTGTTTACTTTTTTAGCTTTCAATGCAACCCTATGGGGGGGAAACAGAGCTCCGATCCGGATCCGGAGCTCGGAGCGGAGCGGAGCGGAAGTGGGCGGAGCGGGGGCGGGGCGAAGCAGGCCGCTCCGAAAATGGTGGATCTGGAAATGAAGCGGAGCGGGGGGTCCGTGCACACCCCTACTGCACATGCTGGCCTTCCCTCTTCTGTTACACTATTCAAGGCGTAAGAGGCCAGTCTTTCTTTGACTCTTCAGGGAACTTATTGTGAAACCATGGAGGAGGACTTTCTTCCAGGACTAACACTCCAGATTTCAGAGCCAACTTTGTTTGTTAATTCTCTGGTAAAATCAAACGTGAGAGGGTGGATAGGGCAGAAGGGTTCATGCTCCTCAGCCAGGCTGAACGAGCAGATGCATGAGCATGTCTCCTAGGCCCGATCTACACCAAGGAGGATATAACACTTTAAAAACTTTATGAAAACAGTGTATGTAATGTGTCCTGGGCCCGAACAGTTGTCATAACCATTATAAACTGTTATAAGCAGTAGTGTAGATCCTGCCCTAATGTTGCTCTCCGGTCCAGCAGAGGACTAGAGCCATCAGCAGCACTGAAAAGCACATCAAATCACTATCCACATCAAGCTCATTAGTAGTGGTGGGGCTGAAGGGAGACGGGCAGGCATAAGCTTATTTCCAAGAAGGAGGCGTGGAGACCCCCTAGGCAAGAAGGAGGCAGTGGAAGGAAGAAGTCAGTTGGAATGAAAGATCCTGCTTTTGGTGCCCAGGACTTGGCTCCTCGCAAAGCAGGGGGAAGTGAGGCCAAGGAAGGACCTTTTCTACCAGTCTCGGAGGAGAACTGGCAGAAAAGGGGATAAAGGGCAAAGGAAGGACAGCCGTGATAAGAAAGACGTCGTAAAGGGCAAAGCTACACAGTGCCATGAGGAAATTGTCTCAGGCTCAGCTCTATCCTTTTCTTTCCCCCTCTTTCCCACATATGTTCTGATTCCTTCCCTTACTTCCTGGTCCACAATAACCATAGTGTACCATTTATTTATTTCAGAATTTAAAAACCACTCCAAACTGGAGCAGTGTAAAATATATTCTTTTTAAAAAAAACCAAAATATAGAAGTTACAGTAAAAACAAACAGATCAATAAAACAGCAGCAGAAATGTATTCATCAATCAAGCAATGCTTGCCTGAAAAGGAAAGTCAAAGAAGCATAGTTGCATGCCTAATTTCAGCTGGAAGGGTATCCCATAGGGTGGGAGCCACCACATGAAAGGCCCTACCCTTTGTTATCTTCAGGCTGAACTCTGAACTAATTGGGGCTGCTGGGAGTTCCTCTTCAAGCCTCAGTGACCAGACAGGATGATAAGAGAAGGTGTGTCCCAAAGTATCCTGTTTCCCAGATGTTCCAGGCCTTATAGGCTAGTACAAGAACCTTAACCGCCCAGAGAGCTTCGGCTATTGGGCGCTATAAAATGTAATAAATAAACAAATAAATAAATAAATAATCTCATATCAAATGGGCAGCTAGAGCAGAGCCTTCAGCAGATATGCCAGCTGCTGATATGGAAAGGTACCTGACAAGAGCCAGCCAGCCACTTCTGCACTAGCTGCAGTCTCTGGACCACCCTCACATGGACTGCATTGTAGTAATCCAGTCTTGAGGTGATATGTATATAGAAGTGCTACTTAAATGTCGCATCTGCATGAATCATTGAGAGCTATTTGCTATCCCAGAATTTTCTACTTGTGCACCCAGGGCGAGGGCGGTGGAGGAGTATGAACTAGCAATTTTTATGATCCTGAAATCATCCGCCCTCTCTACACACACGTGCGACATCCCAGGAGGAAGAGGACGTCACACCCACCATTTTGTGGGTTTTTTTAATTATAAAAGAGTACAGAAGCACTCCTGCACAAAATGTAAGTTGTTGTTGTTGTTTTAAAAAATGCTCCTGCTCCCTCCGACCACACCCCCAATGGGCAAAGAGCTCCTGAGGAGGTCCGTAACCGGGATCCAGGTCCTTGTGGTTACTCGCGAGGAGTCAGGACAAAAACGGGACAGTGGGCCACACGTTCCGCGGTCTCAGGATCATCTCGAGACCACAGAAAAATTGGAATTTAATGGTAGGGCGATATCCCAGGCCAAGGGAGGGATCGTCCCTCCCTGCTCCCGGGATGCCCTGTGCATCATGTGGACACAGAGGGACGATCCCAGGATGATCACCGGGATATCACCCCATCTAGTCATGCCCCCAGTCATGGCATGTTGTGGCAGAGTGTAGTTAGCGTTAAAAAGGTCGATCTGTCCTTTACCTAATACGCCAATCTGTTATCCTGTCAAGGATAGGAGCCAATACATCCTATCAAATGTAAAAAGAAAAAAAGATAAGACACTTTCACTATGAATTAGGGATACAGGCATCGTTTCTATGGTAATTCGGGAAAATTCAGGGACCTTCATTTGACATGAAGTGCAATTGCTGGTGACTGTAGAATGTCATTTAAAAGAGCATCCTGTTCACCTCTAGTGAGAGAAGTGTGAGAGAAGTGGTGAGGGGAGCATACAGATGCAACAGTCATTCCCAATAGATCCTTAGTACATTGGAACCTGGCCCAATCTACTTCACAGAAACATTGTAGGCATACATAATTGTAAAGGACTTTGCACATCAAATAGTAAAATAGGCAATATTCTGAACAATAATAAGAAGCGATTCTGAAAAGTTTAGACCTAAGTAGGATATCTTATCAAGTTGTCTCATTTGGTCACTGGGGCAGAGATGATTGCGGGGCAGATGCAAGGAATAAAGAGACGACACACAGAACTTTGGGTTTAAACAGGGGCCACATTTTATTCAAGATCTGCAAAAAGGGGGTGATCCTATCGGGCATCCAACCTGGTCTGTTCACAGACCTTCCTGAGTATGGGCGAGCATTCTTGTCCAGTGGGTTGGCCCTGCCTCTTTCGCCCTCCCACTGGCCGTCCCCCTTAGGAGGTAGGGAGACCTTCCATTGTCACCCCACAACCCATAGAATCATAGAATCATAGAATAGCAGAGAATCATAGAATCATAGAATAGCAGAGTTGGAAGGGGCCTACAAGGCCATCGAGTCCAACCCCCTGCTCAATGCAGGAATCCACCCTAAAGCATCCCTGACAGATGGTTCTCCAGCTGCCTCTTGAATGCCTCTAGTGTGGGAGAGCCCACAACCTCCCTAGGTAACTGGTTCCATTGTCGTACTGCTCTAACAGCAGGAAGTTTTTCCTGATGTCCAGCCGGAATCTGGCTTCCTTTAACTTGAGTCCGTTATTCCGTGTCCTGCACTCTGGGAGGATCGAGAAGAGATCCTGGCCCTCCTCTGTGTGACAACCTTTTAAGTATTTGAAGAGTGCTATCATGTCTCCCCTCAATCTTCTCTTCTCCAGGCTAAACATGCCCAGTTCTTTCAGTCTCTCTTCATAGGGCTTTGTTTCCAGACCCCTGATCATCCTGGTTGCCCTCCTCTGAACACGCTCCAGCTTGTCTGCGTCCTTCTTGAATTGTGGAGCCCAGAACTGGACGCAATACTCTAGATGAGGCCTAACCAGGGCCGAATAGAGAGGAACCAGTACCTCACGTGATTTGGAAGCTATACTTCTATTAATGCAGCCCAAAATAGCATTTGCCTTTCTTGCAGCCATATCGCACTGTTGGCTCATATTCAGCTTGTCATCTACAACAATTCCAAGATCTTTCTCGTTTGTAGTATTGCTGAGCCAAGTGTCCCCCATCTTGTAACTGTGCATTTGGTTTCTATTCCCTAAATGTAGAACTTGGCATTTATCCCTATTAAATTTCATTCTGTTGTTTTCAGCCCAGCACTCCAGCCTATCAAGATCACTTTGAAGTTTGTTTCTGTCTTCCAGGGTATTAGCTATCCCACCCAATTTTGTGTCATCTGCAAATTTGATCAGCGTTCCCTGCACCTCCTTGTCCAAATCATTAATAAAAATGTTGAAGAGCACTGGGCCCAGGACTGAGCCCTGCGGCACCCCACTCGTTGCCTCTCCCCAGTTTGAGAAGGTTCCATTGATAAATACTCTTTGAGTCCGATTCTGTAGCCAACTGTGGATCCACCTAATAGTTGTTCCATCTAGCCCACTTTTAGCTAGTTTGTTAATCAGAATGTCATGTGGTACTTTGTCAAAAGCTTTGCTGAAGTCAAGATATATGACGTCCACAGCATTCCCACAGTCCACAAGGGAGGTTATCCTATCAAAAAATGAGATCAAATTAGTCTGACAGGATTTGTTCCTGACAAATCCATGTTGGCTTCTAGTAATCACTGCATTGATTTCAAGGTGTTTACAGATTGACTTCTTTATAATCTGCTCCAGAATTTTCCCAGGGATGGATGTCAGACTGACTGGTCTGTAGTTCCCAGGTTCCTCCTTTTTGCCCTTTTTGAAGATAGGGACAACGTTAGCCTTCCTCCAGTCATCCGGCACCTCACCCGTCTTCCATGATTTTGCAAAGATAATAGACAAAGGTTCTGAGAGTTCTTCCGCTAGCTCCTTCATTACTCTTGGATGCAGTTCATCGGGCCCTGGAGATTTGAACTCATTCAAGGAAATTAGGTGTTTCCTTGAATGAGCTAGAGCCCAGGCCACTAGGCTCAAGGTGGGGTGAGAAAGGTCGGCCTCAGAGGTAATCCTTATCTCCCAGCCCGACCACAAGGCTCAACACTGGGAGCCCTCAGGAATTACCAGTCAGTACAACCGTGCCTGTGAATGCTCACCATTCAAAATCCCTCTGGATGCCCATTCCTACCTGCCGGTAATGAAATGTGACCAAATTAGCTAGCAATGCCGAATCAACCTATTTATTCTCCCAGACTGTCTTACAGTGCGGAGTAGGCGAAAAAACTCATGCCCAATTCATGAGTAAAAAATTCTGACTCGGCCCCCTAATGGTAACCAGCAAGCTTACACTGCCTACAGGGAGGGAGCTGCGCAAACGAAGTGGAACTGGGAGGGGTAAGTGCCTGGTTTTTGGCTTGTCGTTAACCCCTCCCAGCGCAGTGGCACCAAACCCAGTTGCCCAATCATAATTGAGCACGTCTCTTCTCTTTCTCTGCCCGCAATCCTCTCCCCATGCCCAGGCTGTGCAGGGCATGGCAGAATGATCAATAGTGCTATTTGGAGGGTGGGGGTTCCATAGTTAGTTTTAAGGCAACTTAATCATAGTACGACTATTTATATAGTAGATTTTAAACAATGCATGGTGCTCAAAGTGGTTCACAAAGGAAACAGCCTTAATTATAATACTTTACAATACAATATTAACTCAGTTACTGTTCATTTAAATAAGCACAAGACTTATCAATCGGTCAGTTAGCAACACTCTGTTCCACAAAAATACACATTCTGTTCACATTAAGCAATTCATTAAACAGTTCATATTAAGAGATCTCATGCATGTCAAAGAGCTTTATCACACCAGCCTTATAGTCTGTTGTTGGGGCGAATTGCATGCAAATAACTCCGATGATGTCAGCCATATCCTGCTGTGATTGTGGTTCGTCCCCCCTCCCTTAGCAACATATTTTGGTCCACAGAAAGACTGGTTATTCCGGTAATGTGAAAGCTCACTGCTCAAACTTCAACATGTACTTTGATCCATCCAATGTTCTGTGGGCATGTTTTAAAGGGGCGGTATGGCTGACGAAAGTGTTCAAGGGGTGATATTACTGACAAAAGAGAGGGGAGTGCCTTTTGTCCAGCGGATGTTTTTAAATGCCAATTCAAATCCTTTCCTCCTCCTGCTTCCTCCCAAGTAGGCATTTTCACCTTAAAAGAAATGTTGAAAATGCACCCTCCTTGCCAGTAGTACCCTCATTTTTAAAGATAGAGAGATCAAAATTTGCTTACTGATAGGTCTTAAGGAGGGCTTTCAGCATGGCAGATTTGAATCCGATTGGCTAATCCGTTGATTTTTTTTTGATTTCTTAAATAGAAATTAAACAAATGCTTACGTCTGCGTAAGTTTTTAAGATAAAGAGATCCAAATTGGCACAGTGGTAGGTCTTAAGGAGGGCTTTCAGTATACCAAATTTGTGTCAGATTGGGTGATCCGTGATTTTTTATTAATTTAAAGGAATACATTAATGAACTCTTCCCCTTTGCAGGAAGGAGGACAGGGCTCCTGTATCTTTAAGAGTTGCATAGAAAAGGGAATTACAGCAGATGAGTGATAGTGATCAATGCCCATACACATGCAGTTCATGAAAGGGGGGAGGGAAGTTTTCTGACTTCCAGCAACCAATAAACTGTAGGGGGAGGTTCAAAGGAGATCAATGGGTGGAGGTGACAGCATGTGAGAGTGGACATCATCCGGATAACAGCAACACACTACAGGACAGGTGTAAAGAGGCTTTGGAATTACAAGCACACAGGTGTGAGTTTGCAAGATTTCATACACTATGGAAGTGAAATGGGATAATTCAAGGGAAAAGCAGAACAAAAGTGTAGGTGGGATGGAACTCAAAATCATAGCAGAAAGGAGAAAGAAATACACACACACACACACACACCGCACTTCAAGAAGCCACCCTCAAGCAGCAGAAAGAGGCCCTCCTCCTCTCACCAGAGCCCCATGTCTTGAGCTAAGAAAGGGCACCCTCACCCCTATGGCAACTCCCCTCATGGCTGCCTCTTGGCAAAAGAGCACCAGGAGAGGCAAGGAGGTCTCTCCCCAGGCAGATGCCTTCAAATTCTCCTAAAGAGTGCACAAATGCCTATACTCACACTTACACAAACAATAAGTAACAGCAGCCCCCTTATGAAGGCTCCTAAGACTGTGGGTGTGGCAAGGAAAGTGGAAGCAGCCAAACCCAGCAGAAAACACAGTCTCTCTCCCCCCCAAATCCTTCTGGCAATTCCTTCATGTTAATGATGATCAGCATGCTAATCATCACTGATGATGATAGAACCCTATCAGTGCCTAATATCGTGGCAACTATTCTCTCTAAAAGCACCTTCTACATACTTGAACACCCTTGCTCCATTGGGGCCAGCCATCTCTTGAGACCTCTGCCCCAGGAGGCACAGTGTGAGAAATTGCACACGTGCACACACACCCCTCATCAGGAGAACTTGTGAAAGTCTGTGATAGAGGAGGGATATAAATTTTCAGCATATTGTTGGAGGTCCCGCTTGTCATTACTAATTAGTAATCTTCTAATTCCCATCTGTATTGTCCATGTCGTCCACTCACAATAAGCACTGCTAGCTAACTGTGTTAAGGCTTTTAGGAACCTTATAGGAATCCTTATCAGCCATCGTGTGTGTGTGCGTGTGTACACACACACACACACACACACACAAAATAAACATATGGCAAACAAGCAGAAAATCTTCTCTAGTTTCCCCAACAATCAAGAAAAGATCAATACAAGCACTGTGCATCCCTAGCGTAACCTTAACTTGAGAGTTTTTATACAACACTGAAATAAGAGTAGCATACTCTTGCGATCCAATTTCTTGGAAAAGGTGATTCCCATTGATAGCCCTATAATCCATTTTAAATCCAGAAAATCACTAAATGATTCCGTTTATATGGCAATGTCATTTGTTAAATATCAAATCATTATTTAGGAATAAACTCTTAATGAAATCTGACGGCTCTTTTAAATGGTTGGGGGCTGAGAGGCATTTACAATATTCTCTGAGGTTGAAGTTTGATTTTTTTTTAGGGGTTTTGTTTTGTATGTACTAGTAGACATCAGGCTGGACATCAGGAAAAACGTCCTGACTGTTAGAGCAGTATGACCATGGAACCGATTACCTAAGGAGGTTTTGGGCTCTCCTACACTAGAGGCCTTCAAGAGGCAGGTGGACAGCCATCTGTCAGGGATGCTTTAAGGTGGATTCCTGCATTGAGTAAGGGGTTGAACTCGATGGCCTTATAGACCCCTTCCAACTACTATTCTATGATTCTGTGAGATGATGCATTCATTTCGCCATAATAGTGGGGACCTGTATTGAGCCTAAATTAGCAAATGTGTAACTTGTTTGACTCTGGTTATTAACCTCACCACTCACATACATGCATATACCTCACCCACCCACCCATACACTTCCTTGGTTATAACTACAATACTGTTAAACAAAATGAAGACTAACACTTATCCTGCATAAATTTGATTACTAGTTTACTTAAAAAAAAAATGCTTCTAATTTTGGTCCTGCCCATGAAGAATGTTATGCATCAAAGAGGGAGTTGGGGGGTGGGGAATTGTGACAAAAATGGAATTTGGTTTTAGCTCAGACGGGGCAACATATGGCAAAAAGGAGTAGAGTTTTAGAAAGTCTTTAAAAGTGTAACATATTTTTATGGGCACAGTCTTTTACAATAGCAGCTTTCCTTGTGAGCTTGCTTTTGCTGAGACATGTGGTGGAGGGATGTCACATTTCTGCCACAGTGACCACAGTGATAATTTCTCACACCTTGTCTGCTTTACACAGTCATTTTTTTGAATATCCTTGAGCCCCAAGTAGTCCCGAGGCTCTCTTCCAGCACAACATTACAGATTCAGAGTTACAGAATGAAATAGTTGGAGTCCTCTTGCATCAAGTGATCCTATTCTAAAGCATTCCAAATAGATGCCCAGCCAGCCTTTTCCAAATCCTCTAAGAAAGGACATTGCACAGTCACGCCATCAATTTAATTTGTAGCTGCTCATATTAAAAGGCGGTTTTTTCTTATGTTTACCCTAAAACATTGACTTGTCAGCAGGATGGAGATAACAGGAGCATGGTGAACTGTTTGGGTTTGCTCTTCCAAGCTTGTAGTTAATTCCTACACCAGTGCCTCACACAGTGTGAGGCAAGACTACACAGGGTGCTGTGAGTTGCTTCTGAGTGAAATGCCCTGATCGCTACCTCATCTTCAGCTGGCCTGAGCTGCTTCCCAGCGGTACCTACATTGAGCAAGGGTGAACCAGGCCTCAGCCCTAAAGGGAATAGATATTTCGCCTAATGATAGTAACAGACATGCCGTGACATTTAAATCACTCCAGGCAACAAACGAATATCGCTGTTTCATTTCTCAGTGAAAGAGACGTACTTTTTTCCTGGCAACACTTCAGGAGGAAATAATGTGCTGTTCCCCAGACAGGTGCCTCTTTAATCATTGACTGCGCCACACCTTCTCCTTCCAAAGCTTTGTGTAAAGTGAGGCAAAGAAAACCCTCCCCCACCAGGGTAAATTCTCTGCAGACAAAGTACATTTGGATGTGCTTGCATAGAAAAGATTTCTAGTCCACCTCATTTCACTTCCTGGTTAAAATGTTTCCGAAAGCATCAAGTGTATATGAAAAGGAGGACAGGGCTCCTGTATCTTTAACAGTAACATAGAAAAGGGAATTTCGGCAGGTGTCAATTGAAGAGGGTGAAATTCCCTCTTCATCACAACAGTTAAAGCTGCAGACGCCCTGCCCTCTTTTGTATCTGGTCACTCTACTATAGCTAGTGTAGCTTTAACTGTTGTGATGAAGAGGGAATTTCACCCTCTTCAATTGACACCTGCTGAAATTCCCTTTTCTACATTACTGTTAAAGATACAGGAGCCCTGTCCTCTTTTTCATATGGTCACCCTAGAAAAGGAGGACAGGGCTCCTGAATCTTTAACAGTTGTATTGAAAGGGGAATTTCAGCAGGTGTCATTTGTATATATGGGGAACCTGGTGAAATTTCCTCACAACAGTTAAAGCTGCAGGTGCCCTGCTCTCTTTTAAATCTGGTCACTCTAGTATAGCTCCTGCAGCTTTAACTGTTCAAATGAAGAGAGAATTTCACCAGGTGCTGCATGCAGACAAATCACACCTGCTGAAATTCCCTTTTCTATGCACTGTTAAAGATACAGGAGCCCTGTCCTCCTTTTCATATGGTCACCCTAATCAAGTGCATTTTGAACATTTGACACTGCTCTGCTTAAAGCAAGAAGAAAGAGTATCAGGACAGCAGCACAGTGTTGTAGTTGCTCATTAGCCCTAGCAGACCGGTATGGCCACCCCAAAGCTAAAAGTGGCCTCCCTTGCCCTGCAGTTCCCACCCTCTATGTTTCTCACTCACCTGGAAGAAAGTGACACTGAGTTAAGCAGAGCACACTAGGAGATATCCCTCCACCACATGATTCAGCAAAAGCTAGCCCACAGGGAATTCCCAGAAGTTCAGCCTCCTGTGCCAGGGCTTCTAAGTGATCCACCCCTGAGTAACAAGGAAGGATGGTTGGTCCATCAAGTGGATCTGATTGGGGCCTGGGGGAAATAGAGTGAACTGGAGAGAAGTTCTCCCTCACAGGTTCTTCTAGCATGGCCATGTGTCCTACTTTACAGAGAGCACTCCCCTGTTTTGGAGAACTAGCAGAGGACAGTCTGAAAATATCCTCTATTTGAAGAGGTGTCCCCCACCCCACCCCACCCCCCAAAAAAACTTAGGAAGGTAGAGCAGGGGCCTTGAAGTTGCCCATCCACAGTTAACAAGCAGACAGCAGACTGAGCAGTCACAAAAATTACCTGGTCAGTCTTCTCCACTATAGTGAGGTGCATTGTATTTCTATTTAAATTAAATTACTTGTAACTTTACATATGCAAATGTTATGCAAAATTGGTGTCTTCTTTTGTCCTCTGTTTTGGAGATGTGTCAGTGACCATCCTAGTGACAATCAGGTGAAGAGCCCAAAGCATATGGGCTCCACCTACACCAGAATTGGGGTGGGGGACAGAATCTCTATATTAACAAAATTCCAATGGCTTCCTATAGGAATCATTGGGCTGACAATCTGGAACCTGCACAGACCCACCTAAAGCATCAGAATCAATCTGTGCTGACACTCTGAAATATCAATGTGTTGGTCTGTGCAAAGAGTACCTTACTTGCCATAGTATTGAAAGTCTCCCAAGAGGGCCTGGGGAAGGAGGATAGAATTCACTGGGCACTGCTTTGTGCTAATATCATACTCACCCTCTTGCCAGTGTCTACTCTAATCATCTGTTAGTGAGCACCTTATAGGCTAGAAGCAAGCAATGTATGGTCCGCAGCCCACATGTGGCCCCCACCATGCTCCCAAATTTTCATTCCCCCCCCAAAAAAAAACACAAGGCATCCACAGTGGCCAACCAGCCATCAGCCAGGGACCAACAAAGCAGGACATGGTGCTACAGCACCCTCTCACCCATGTTCCCCAGCAACTGGTGCACACAGGCTTACTGCCTTGAATATTGAAGATGGCACACAACCACCAGGGCTAGTAGCCATTGATACCCTTTGCCTCCAGGAATTTATCCAACCCCCTTTTAAAGCCATCCAAATTGGTGGCCATCAGTGGTTGACTGTCAAATTTCATCAGCAAACCAGCAATTTCCCCCTTTTTAAAAATGTTTTTTTCCCCTCTACACTGTGCTGTGCCCTGCACAGTGCAGCCAATAGTGAAAATGGTCCCCAGATCTGACCACAGTTGCCCACTTCTATTATAGGCAAAAATATGTCCAAAGATGCATGTGTTAGGGCTGACCTTGGCTACACCTAGGAATGGTCACCGTTGCCTTAGCTAGACCTACTTGTTATTGCACAACGGAAGGATGAAGATCTCGCAATGTTTTTATCATGAGATCCCCCTCTGTTCAAACACAGTGTGCGATGACCACAGAGAGAGAGGCGTTGCGCCCGCATTTTTAATTTGTAAAGCGGCAGCAGCGCACGATGCTTGTGTGCAAAAGGTAGGGTTTGTTTGGTTTTTTTTTAAAAAAAAGGTAGTTGTTGTTTTTTTAAAAATTCCCAGCTCACCCCACCCCACCCCCGATGGGCGCAGTGTTCCTGAGGAACTCTGTGCCCCATGTGCAGGTCCCAGCTCCTCGCAAGGAGCCGGGACAAACTGCAGCTCAGCCCGAGACTGTGGAAAAACCAGGCCTAAAGTGTAGGGCGAGATCCCAGGGCGAGGGAGGGATCATCCCTCCCTGATCCCAGGATGTCCTGTGCATCATGTGGACGCACAGGGATGATCCTGGGGTGATCACTGAGATATCGCCTGGTCTAGCCATGGCCCGTGACAAGATTTGAAGATTCCCTTATGTGCATAGTAATACATACTTACCCCTGTGAAGTAATTGTAGCAATTCCTTGTAAAAGTATGTCATCTAAAGCAGAATGTAAAATTCATTTCAATCAGGCTGCATTACTCCATCCAATTGGTAGTCTCTAAGAGTATAATAAGATTTGTTGTTGTTTTTACTCTACCCCAGACTCTACCCCAGCATGCTGAAAAGAGTGGAAGGAAACATTTTTCTTCCCTAGGTGCAGCACTTTACATTTGTCTTCATTGTATCGATTACAAGCTGAGCCTCCCATTTATCAAGATCATTTGAGGCTCTAATCCTATCTTTTAAAGTGTTTACAATCCTTCATCATATGTTTGTTTCCCCAACAAATGCGTACTTTGTTCTCCATCCATGTTCTTGATGAAAATATTGATTCTGCACAATCTGTCCCTTTTCAGTGGATGTGTGAGCAATAGCCACCGTGTCTGCTGTTACGAACCTTAATTTATTTCCTGTGTTAAATTCCCGGCTTAGAGACAGAGATTGTGAACAGGCTGGAATCACAAAAAGGAAGCTTAAAGGAAAAGGACAAGCAGTATGGAATGGTTCATGCCTTAAAATAGAATAGATATGAAATAAGATGCACAATTTAATTCCATGACCCTAACCCTTCCAAGCCAGTAACTCTAGCAAAACTAAGAATAATTTGCAAGATTGTCCACTACAAGGCAGCTGTTCCCAGGGCTGGCCCTGCCGTTTGGCAGTGGATGCTAGGAGGTGGCAGCAAGTTGTTGGAGGAGACAGCTATGACCCAAGCAGCCTGCCCTACACCTGCTAAGCTAGCCTGCTGCCTTCAGATGTCATGATGGACATTGTCTCATTGTCAGCGTTGAAGAAATATTCAGCTGCCAATTCATTTGGCTTTAGTATATGGAATGGGAAGGGGTGCCATTTTATTCTTTGCCTCAGGCAGCAAATTGTCTTGGGTTGGGCTATCCCTGGCTGTTCTAGGGACTCCTTCATGTGCCGATGCCCAACTTGTGGAGTGTCCCCTTCAGGAGTACCCACCTGCCACCTAGACACAAGGTTACTCTTGTTCTATTTGCCCAGGCTCCTAGTGAACAATAATGGTTGCATTTTATTGCTGCTCTTGCTGTTTTTAATCAGCTGTTTTATTGATCTCTTTTGTCCATTAATGTCTGATGTCTTAATAATATTGCTGCTGTTGTTTTGAGTTAACCTGGAAGATTCTTTCTAAACTCTTGGAACTGCAGTGTGGGAAAGAAATACCCACTCTGAATAGGTACATAAAACCAAGGAAATTATGCCATCCTCTGATCTTTACAGGTGTGGCAGGATATGGGTGTGATCAGTAAACAAACTATTTAGCCAGCACAATCAATGCTCTGAAGGGAAGAGGTGCTCTGTGTAGTGATGGGACTGTCACAACCTATTCAGCTGTGCTGCTTTTTTCTCATAACAGGACCAAAAACACCTACATTGAGAAGTGTTGGAAAGATGTACGAGTGGGGGACTTTGTGCAGCTGGAATGTAATGAAATCATCCCTGCTGACATCCTGCTGCTCTACTCCTCTGATCAGGATGGGATCTGTCGCTTAGAGACAGCCAATCTTGATGGCGAGACCAATCTTAAACAAAGGCAGGTTGTGAAAGGATTCGCAAATCAGGTATGTATGTCTAGAAGCTGCTTCTGCAACAGATCATCTTTATCTGTTCTTTCCCTGGGACCCCCAGTATGCACCCTCCCCCCAAAAAAAATGTAGCATAGAACTATCCGGCTGGAAGAAATCTTTAGAGGGATCACTTACATCAGACCTGTTTTCAAAATGAGCTTGGATTGGCTGACCTGAGGCCATTTCCAAAACTACACCACCATTAGCTTCAGGTGCATGATCAAGGGCAACTGAGGGCTCATTGGTTGAAAAATTGTGGAAAGGGGTGTGGCGAACTAGCCTGAAGCCTTTGTTGCTGAGTTGAGGTGGACGTGGGAGAGAGAAGGTTATTGTTATAAAATATCAGCAGCTGCACTTTGAATTTTAACATACTGTAGCAGACCTTAATCTTGTATTAAAATCTGTCTGGGTCAAGGGTGCTTTTGCACTTGTGGGGTCCTTGGTTGACAGCTGGTTGGCCACTGTGTGAGCAGAGTGCTGGACTAGATGCACCCTTAGTCTGGTCCAGCAGGGCTCTTCTGATGTTATTACATCTGTGTACATATGGGAGCAAAAACTGGGCACACGATTAGGACACATTTAAATTTGAACATTTGTCAACACATGTCGAGCAAAGTGTAAATTTAAGTAAATTTAGGCATTTGGTGTTCCTGTTTTTCTACACATCTTGATCCTTTTTCAGAAATAGTACGTTGAATTATTCCTCTCATATCATCTTTAGATGATAAATCCTCCATTTGCAAGACAGTTTAATGTTTTTTAAAAAGTACATTTCTCACACTATAGAGTTATTTCTGGAACATCTTACTGACGTGTCAGATAAAGATAAAATGGGTTAAAGCAGCAGCAACATCTGGGGATGAGAAATTTTATTCCATTTTTAAAGAAATAAAATGTTCCCATCCTCCTGATATTGTTGATTGTTAACCTGTTTTGCTCTATCTGGGTATGTTGCGATAACCATCAGACGTCACCCTTCTGTGAGCCATAGTTAAAATACATCAATTGTAGAAGAAGCTATTGATTAAAATATTAGTTACTGCTGGTCCTTTTCAGACAACAAGCTAAGCCATGGTTAGGCCACTAACCATTTTGCAGCAAATAGTTAGCGGCCTACACAAGTGAGTATGTTTAAACCATGGTTATGTAGCCACCATGGTTAAGAATGGTTCACATGACACTCTAAGCCACAATGTTTAGCTCAAAATGCTTAACCACCATGGCTTAGCATGTCATATGAACAGAATTACTAGGTGTTAAAATATTAGGTATTTAGTATTTTTCCTGACAACCCAAGCCTTTTGCTCTGCCAGAAGGGAAGGTTTGCCAGAAGGGAAGGTTTTTGAGTCTGACCTTCAAAATAGTGCGGTTTCGTGGGATCCTAGCAACTAGGGTGACCATATGAAAAGAAGGACAGGGCTCCTGTATCTTTAACAGTTGTATTGAAAAGCAGGTATCATTTGTATATATGGGGAACCTGGTGAAATTTCCTCTTCATCACAACACTTAAAGCTGCAGGTGCCCTGCCTCTTTTAAATCTGGTCACTCTAGTATAGCTCCTGCAGCTTTAACTGTGGTGATGAAGAGGGAGTTTCACCAGGTTCTCCATATATACAAATGACACCTGCTGAAATTCCCTTTTCTGTGCAACTGTTAAAGATACAGGAGCCCTGTCCTCCTTTTCATATGGTCACCCTACTAGCAACTATATACAAGCATTTTATTCAGATAAATGTACAGGGTATTATGTGTGTGTTTTTCTTATTCTCCATTAGCTAATTGTTCGAAATGTTGAATTCTCTGCTACAATTTATAGTAAGAGACCATTCTGTTTCATATCACCTCTTAATGATGAAACTAATTGGACCTACAACTAATCTAGTAAGTAGGTCCTTTGGATAGGGTTATATTTTAATAATAACTTTTTAAAATGTAAATGTTATGTTTTTATTGTAATTTGATCTATTCTTTTATTATTTTTCATAATATGAAAAAAAATTCATAATTTTTCTGTAAATTGTCTTGAGTAGCAAGGCAGTATACAAATAAAATACAATAAAATAATAGTTTAATTAAGGGGTGGGGTAAAGGTTGAAGTCCAAATGTTTTGGACTTCAACTCCCAGAAGCCACCACCAGCATGGCCAGTGGTAAGGAATGCTGAGAGATGAAGTCTAAAACATCTAGACATTTATATTCTGCCCACCACTGGTTTAAGTCTTCTGATTATAACTCCTGAACCTGATTTAAAATCCCAATGTAATCAATTTAAAACTGTAAAGGCAACATTTTTCCATAGAAAAACAAGAAAAGGTGGCAAGGCACCTTGAAGACTAACGAAGTCCATACACGTGTATGCAATAATAATGTGCCAAAAGCCTTTTTATTATTTTTGTTGCAACTGACTAACATGGTTAGCTCTCTGGAAATTATTTCATGGTATTGCTTAATTGGTTGGCTTAACCAAGTCATTGCTGTGCCACAATAGATGCTTGGAGGAGGTGACCTTTTGATCCATACCATCCCTATAGATCTATGGTTCCATAATTTCACTCCTAGCTAATGAAAAACCCATCCAGGTTTTTTTAGCTGACTTTAAAATACTTTTGTTTGAGCTTGGAACTCAATGTGTTATTTATTTATTTGTTGCAGAACACTGTATTTGAGCCAGAATTTTTCAAAAATATCATTATTTGTGAGAAACCCAACAAAGATCTCAATAGATTTAAAGGCTACATGTAAGTTACTGCAATTTTTATTTATATCATTCTACAGTTGATGTCTTTACTATGTTCAGTTGCACATTTTTGAAGCAGCGTCAAAAATTATTGTAAAGTCTAATGTGATCTTTTAATACATACTCTAAATCCAGGAAGGAACATTCTCAACAACACTATAGCATTTGCCTGAACATGTGAGAGCTAAGAATGTGTCATGGGGGGGGCAGGGTATAAGGGTGTTAGCCCAGCCCCCAATGACCCTATACACCAGGGCTTCTCTTTAGACCTTTGTCCATTGGGTACAAAAGTCTGAAGTGGGTTTCTTATAAGTGCATTTGACTGAACAAGTTAGATGCCTCCACACATTCAGAAACCTTCCCATATCAGGATTCGTGATCTCATGGAGGTTTCTGAGAGCATTCAGCAGAACACAGATACTTTCTTCAGACCTTCACATTGAACATGTGAAAGCCTAGAGAGGAGCTCCCATGTGTCTACTATGGTCCAAAAATACATGCAGTTCTCACACTTTACGAAAACAACAACACCTACACAGAGCTTGCAATAAATGTATTGGTTGATAATATTCAAGCTGCCTTTGGCGTCTAATACATCCTGGAAGATGCAGCTGGTGCAGGATATGGCAGCCAGGATGCTGCGTAGGCATCTGGCCAAGCACATATTACATTGTTGTTGAAGCAATGGTTAGAGATATTTTTAAATATAGTCAGCAGTATATAAATCTATTAAATACATCATCATCATCAATAAACCTCTGGAGAAGAAGGTTTCTTTTAAAGCTTACAACCAAGTGTGAGAAATTGCCATTAGGTCAAGATTTATTTATTATTTACAATATTTATATATCGCTCCCCATTGAAAATTTTGGAGCAGTGTACAAGATAAAATAAAATAGTTTTGTGCTGTAATCATTTGTAGGATGGGGATCTCAAATTTGTATAAACAAACTGAACAAAGCCTTGGACTCTGTTGTTCCTCTGTTTGCGATAGAGAACAGCTGAACCTGAGAGAGTTTGGGGAGGAGTCCTTTACAGGAGCTAGTTGCAATGCAGCTGGCCGCATTCAGACATCAGCAGCACAATATAAGGAGAGCCTTAGATGCTGGGGGTTTGCTGGAAGCAATTGTCTTGTTTGGTGCTCTGTTCTAGTTGCTTATCTGCCAGCTCATTGACTTTGTTTGGACAATATCTGACCCTGGAAAGACCTCAACTATTCTTTTGCCCATTCCTGAAACCTGTACTGTTTACCTTGTCTCGCAATGGATACTTTTGGCATACCGACCTTGGACTGGTAATTGACAATTCTAACTGCTGCTTATCTTGCAACTCCGCTGATTTACGACAGCCACTGCTGAGACAGCAAAAAGCAGAAGATGCCTCTCAAAATCTTTGTACACTGGGGGAGGGGGAAGTAGGAATCCCATTCCTATTTCTGTAATGTAGATTCTCTGCAAAGCCACAGTGATATCATGCAGCACATTTGTACCTGTGGGAAATCAAACCAGAACTCACCCCATGGACATGGCATAGGAAATATAATGTATGGGAGTAACAGAACATTTTTTAAATAAATAAATAAATAAATAATCCCATTCTTCTTTCTAGGGAGCAGCCAGATCTCACACGGATTGGTTTTAACATTGAAAGTCTACTTCTTCGCGGATGCACAGTAAGGAACACAGAGGTTACAGTAGGGATTGTTATCTACACAGGTAATGATGGTTGGGGAGGGGTGCTTTTCATGTAGTTACTGATGGAGTGTATTAGGGTACACTCAAACTAGGGTTAGATCTACACTACTGCTTTATAGTGGTGTTGAAGTGCAGTAATAACTGTTAGGGCACATTCCATATACTGCTTTCATAGTGCTATTTCCTACTTTTTATAATGATTTGACACAAGGGGCATGTCTACATGATTCATTTCTCCCAGGGTCATCTCCAGGTTGTCCCTGTGCATACAAATGACACAGAAGGGATCCTGGGGTCAACCAGGGATGACCACAGACTTTTCCCGTGATAATTGAAATTGGGGATTTCTTGGTTTTTCCATGATCCTGGGACAACCTCGAATACCGCGGCTGATGTGGCACAGCCTCCCGGTTCCTCAAATGGTCATGGAGCTGCGCGGGGTGGCTCCGCACCCATGGGGGGGGCAGCAATTTTGCCATCCCTGGGATGGTGGGGTGGGTGGGTATGGAGTTTAGCAGGGTTGGGTTTTTTAACTTACTTTTACACCACACGTGCGTGCAGCTCCTCTTCAAAAAGGAAAGTGGTGCCCATTGTAAAGGAAAGAGGCTCCCAGCGCTTTCTTACTGGATTTAGCATGGATCCAAGGCACAGGCACGGATCTAAGGCACGGATCCAAGGCACAGAACTCACAAGCTCACAACATGAGGTTTAAGAACTTTTATTCAGACTAAGGGTAGGGATACATGGGACAGACTAAGTAAAATATCATAAAAGCATGCACAACATAAGAACCCAGTACAGGCAACAATAAAACTTAACTCTAATATCTCTTACGTCAACCCATGCTCTTCTCACCAGCCGACAACCACCTGTTGCCCCAGGCAGAGATTATTTTATACTTTCTTTTCACTCCTTCCCTCCTCCCTCCTGCTTTGTTCTTCCATGCGTACTCACACCTTTCGGCTGGGGTGCCTAATCGCTCAAGGCCAGTTGACAGATATGGCCAGGCTGACGCTGGTCTCTTTAGATGTCATCCTCCCTTTGGCATCCTTATCTTCCTATGAAACCATAAAATTTAATTAAAACAACCTTGTTCCCAGATTCCAACTCCCATGTACCCCTATCCCGGTTAACCCATGCCTTTCCCTTACACCCATGACGTCCGTCTTCCCCTCTGGGACATCATGTGGCTATATAGACAATGGGGGAGGATTGCAGAAACAGGTAAGTCTGCAATCCTCTCCCCTCCCTCCCACTACACCCTGTGGTGTAGACATGCCCATGGTATAGATCTGGCCTAGATCTGCAACTTATTTCTTTGCCTCTGCCATGCAACCTGAGTAGCAGGTAATTAAGAACTGAAACCTGTTTTGCACCTACCAGATTAAGTTTAATTAAGTCTGCATAACACTTTGTGCCTTTTATCTAAAACATCAGATTTGGCGGTTCCTCCACTTACTTTTCCCCCCCTCTCCTTCCTGCCTGTCCCACCCTATTGTTTTCATCATTGCATTAGAAGACTGAATAATAGTTCTGGAGAACTCAAGAGC
Source organism: Elgaria multicarinata webbii (assembly GCF_023053635.1). Lineage (NCBI taxonomy): Eukaryota > Metazoa > Chordata > Lepidosauria > Squamata > Anguidae > Elgaria > Elgaria multicarinata. The sequence continues at coordinate 64,877,681 of NC_086173.1, read as the reverse complement.
TGTCTCACTATTGTTTGACATTTAAGTTTATTGTAATAAAGTTATAATCCTACTGTGGCTTTAGCTAGTCATATGTAGCTATAGAAAGGTCTGTTTTTTTGTTTATTACATTTCTGTACTGCCCATCAGCCAAAACTCTCTGAACAGTTCACAAAACAACCTTAAAAACATAAAATGCAATAACATAGTTATTACATAGTAACATAGTAAACTGCTTTACTACTTGCATTTTTCATATATCATAGTCAACTATTCCCATAGTTTATGGAAATAAAAATGTACGTCAGTGGTACTGTTGGACCAGAAACTGTCATACCCATTGCTACATTTAAATGCTCACAGATTTTATCTCCTTTGTATTTTGATATATTTTATATATTCTTCTTATGTAAACCACCTGGGGATTTTTGACTGAAGGGTGGTATAAAAATATGGGTTGTTATTATTATTATTATTATTATTTATTTATATAGCACCATCAGTGTACATGGTGCTGTACAGAGTAAAACAGTAAATAGCAAGACCCTGCCGCATAGGCTTACAATCTAATAAAATCATAGTAAAACAATAAGGAGGGGAAGAGAATGCAAACAGGCACAGGGTAGGGTAAGCAGGCACAGGGTAGGGTAAAACTAACAGTAGAAAGTAACAGTAGAAGTCTGCACAACATCAAGTTGTTCAGAAAACACAATAGTCAATGGTGGGTTAATAGTCAACTCCATGGTTGATTACTGAGGGGATACTCCCCACACAACATGATTATAATCAATCATGATGTCAATTAAGTTCAGCATTGAATTGACTATTAGTCAACAGTATGCTTGATTGACAAATCCCCCACCCTCTCTCCACCCTCAGTCCTCCCACTGGTATCCCATCGGCCATTGCGAGTTCTGCCAGCTGGACTAGAGCAGCAGTCATCACTTTAATTGCTCTTGCCAGGGAACTCTATAGTCGCCAAAATTAACCGGCTGCGTGTGACAAAATAGTTAACAATGCCCAACACATGACATGATAACCAACGGTAGTTCAAATAATCAATTCTACAGAGTGTTGGTTATTTGCATTGGTTATTTCAGCCAAATAATCAACTGTACCATGAAAAAGCCCAAGCAGATGACACAATAACCAAACGTTGACTATTTAACCCATTGTTGACTATTTAACCTACCATTGGTTATCGTGTCGTCCAAACCCAGTCATATTCAATAAATATTTGAGCACCATGTAATCAACAACTATTAAACAGTCTGAACAAAGGCGGACATGGCCTGTTCCCCTTAATAATCAAACGAGGGTGCTAGATGGCACTGCCTGGAGAAGCTGCTTCTGTATAGAAATGAATATACAATAATAATAATAATAATAATAATAATAATAATAATAATAATAATAATAATAAATTGGAGCTTTAAAATAACAGAGGCTGGATGATTTATCACACCTTCCTATACCTTTTGTCATGATGATAAGGTTTGGATTCAGTTTGGAAATATTCCTGAAATCAATGACACTCGCTTTGAGTAAACCTCCTTAGGAGTAGGATGCCCACATATTAGCAAAGTTGCCCACTTTTGGCCTTGCACAAGAAAGGATGTTGCAGCAGCGGTTGTGACTGTGATCAAGCTGTCACTCAGAAAAGAAAACATTTAGAACTAATGTCCTACTCCTCCCTCATCTATTTAAACGACAACTCTTGATTTTAGGGTGGTGTTTTAGGAATATTGCAGAGGATTGAGAGAGACGTTTTAGGAATATTAATTCCTAATAAATCCCTCTACAAAACTGCCCATTTGCATCTTAGATCTTTGATGCCAGGAGTGTCACTTGATATATGTTCACATAGCACCACAGTGGCCATGCGCCTAGCAAGAGAAAAGCAAAGAACTCCAAGATCACAGTGAGGGGTGCGGAACAGAGTTTGGTTTTCCTTTCATGTCTCATGGTTAGATCTTCAAACACCCATCCACTGAAAATGTAGCAATTTGATTCCAATTGAGTTTGCGTATTCTTTTTGGCCTGCTGTTTTGTTGGTACTTCAGATTCACTTCGAGAAGAGCTAAATAACATTACTCACGGCTGGATCTGACATACTGGGCTCTCTTTATGTTCACACAGAAAGTGCACTAGTAGATTCTCATTAAGTCAAATTGGGCTGCTGCGAAATAGTCAAATGTACTTAAAAATCAGTCGGCCGTCTAATTAGATTCTAACAGTTAAGTACTCTGTCTTTTCTGACTCAAGTAGACATTCATTGTGAATAAGGTATGCATTTCCACTGTTTTCAGATGTTGAAACAAAATCCCTCTGCTTTGCAGGAGTGGGATACATCATGTAACAGTGGCTCAAAATGAAGGGGCTTTCACAGACATATGCTATATAGCGCTAACATTGGTTACAGCAGGCTTTGCCAGCTCACCACTCCCCACAGTCACTTTATGCAAAGAATACTCCTGTGATCTGAATGATCGGGAAATGTAACGGTAGTTGTCAAATGTATTTCTCTGAATAACACACTCCAAGGACCTCTCTGCAAGCTCCCACCTAGTGCTGCAGTGTCAGTTAGCAATCTGTGCTGACTTTAATATAGCTTAGTTCAGGACTTCATACAGCCCTAGAGCATATGAGTGAACTTGTTGGATCAGATCAAGAATCCATCAAGTTGAGCACTCTGACTCCCATAATGGCCAGCCAGATAGGCTGTGTACAAGGAGAACATGATGGAAACTCCTCTCTTCTAGGGTATGTTCCTGACTTCTGTAAACAGAAGATTTACTCCTTTTAATTAGTACGGCTAATAATGCTACCCATCCTTTATATACTAGCCATTAATAGTACTACCCATTCTAAAACTGTTATACCACATCTTGTGGCACCAGAGCTTAAATTAAATTAACAAACAGACAATAATGAGCAGGGGGTGGGGGAAACCAACAAAAATTCATTTCATTTCAGCCAGCCCTTCTACTATGAGATCAAAACAAAAAACTAAACTAAAGCCTGGGTCACTAAGTATAAATGCAAACCTAACCTACCCTCACAATAAAAAGCACCCTGAAATAAAAATACAAGAATCTTTTTAGAGCCTACCTAAAAAAAATCCTCTCTGTTGAATATCTCCAAAATGCTCAGAATTTTATAAAGTTCTGTCCTGGCTCTCCTTCTATATGAAACTTGTCCTCCCTAAAAATCCAAACTATTTACTTCAAAAAGGGGGTTATTTTTTAATGCCTTTCCCAACATGAACCTACCTGTACACCACGTTCAGTGTCTAAGGTCCTTGTCCGGGTGCTATTCCGAGGAAAGTTTGGGGGATGGCAACAAGGGAAAGGGCCTTCTTAGTGGTGGCCCCCCAATTATGGAATGATCTCCCCAATGAGGCTCGCCTGGCACCAACATTGCTATCTTTTTGGCACCAGGTGAAGACTTTTCTCTTCTCTCAGGCATTTAACAATATGTGATGAGCTTCATCGACCCTGGATCTGTTTATATCGTTTTTAGTTATATGTTCTGTGTATGTTGTTTTGTGGTATTAAATTGTGTATATTGTTTTAATTGTTTTAATCTTATGTAAACCACCCAGAGAGCTTCGGCTATGGGGCGGTATAGAAATGTTAATAATAATAATAATAATAATAATAATAATAATAATAATAATAATAATAATAATTTTGAAAATGTAATTGAAAATTTATAAGTTGGGCACCACAACCTCAGCACAGACTGCCAAATTGCCGGTCTATTTCTATCCCCTGCTTCCTGTTTTTAACTTCACTCCTTATCTCATGACTGCTAAGTTTACTCAGGTGCAAGCCGAGCACCCACTCGCTTGGCCCCAAAATCATTTGAGCATTCAAGCAGCCCAATTCCTTTCTAGCTTCTCCCTGCGCACACTCACACGCTCCCCCAGAAAAAATATTCTTACCATGGCCTTGCCTGCACTACATGAAGCTGCCATTTGCAGTTGAAGTTCATGAGGCCGGCGAGCCAGATGACTTCGGACTGCAAATGTTTGAGGAGTGTGCATCCCAGTTTTAGCCCAGGCAAGCTTGAAGGGGGCTGTGCCTGCCTCCACTTGGGGCTGCTCTGTTTGAAGCACGCACACATGCATTTTTGTTCAGTGTCCAGTGGAGGCTGGTGGCTCCACTTCGGTGGGGCTATGAGTGCATTCTGGCTTTTAGTCAGAACCAGCCAAAACTCTAAAGGAGCTTTCCAAGGTGCTGAACCTCTAGGTTCAGCACCTTGGATGGCTCCTTTATAGTAGCTCTTTTAGAGTTCTGGCTGGTTCTGACTAAAACCCAGAATAGATTCACATCCCCACTGAAGTCGGAGCCACCAGCCTCCACTGTCAAGGTCCCTGTCCTCTTTGCATGCTCCCTTTTAACCCCTGCCAGCTAAAAGCCCTACTACCATTTTAGATCTGCATTCCTGCATCTGATGTATTTAAAAATTATGACAATGATTAATTTTTCTACCTTCTGCAATTTTAGTCCTAGAATTCCTTCCTGGCTTGCCTTATTGTAAGTTTATATGTGGTTTGGCCAGAATTTGTGTCTTCAATTGAGCAAGAGTTTCATGTCTTGAGAGGTGTCATCTTGCCTTTTATAGCCTCCTCCAATGCAAATCTTTTGCAATCCAGCTCCGAGATGAATTTCCTTGCAGTGCTTCTAAAGCTGACATTCTCTCTAAAACATTGCAAATCAAGCTGTTGTGCATGTTTGTTCTTTAAAAGTGTCTTTCTAAATCTGCTATGAAATATATTTATGAGATAATGAATATAGGGAAGCCAACTGGGATATATACTTGAATATGTCTAAAATTTAGCTCCCAGCGATTTCTGAGATATTAAATTTATATGACTGTTCATTCCTTTTGTGTGTCTCTTCAAGGCCATGAAACCAAAGCCATGTTAAATAACAGAGGTCCTCGTTATAAACGTAGTAAAATAGAGCAACGGATGAATATGGATATATTATTTTGTGTGGGACTGCTGTTCGTCATGTGTCTCGTTGGAGCAATAGGTATGGAATAATGGTAAAAATATCAAAAAGACGATATTTATTTATTTATTTAAAACATTTGTATCCCACCCTATATCATTAGGATCTCAGGGCGGCATACAGATAAAAGCATAAAGTAGAAAACAATAAATATACACAGCTAAAAACAAATTAAACCATGAACCAAGTTAAAACAATATATAATTTAAAAGTAGTAAAAACAATTAAATCAGTTAAAACAATGTGACAACGATACTCAGTTTTCAAAAGGCATTTTCCGTAGTGGTGTATTTTAATTGACATTTATAAGGGTTGTTGATGTTGTTATTGTTGTTGATCTGAATATGATCCACTTTGTGCATCTGAACAGCCCATAGACCTTTTCTTACATGGAAGTGGCTTTAAAAAAGAAAAACAGCCTTGGCCATCGTGTTCATGTGTGTGTGTTCACATTTTAACTGGTTTTTGCAGCTTCTTTCTTTGATCACCTGACTCATGCCACACCACAAACTGTTTCACATCTACCCCTCATTTTCAACAGCAGTTCAAAAGTCTCTTTTGGCCCATGGATTTCAATTTTGAAATTGAAAGAACTTTCAAAAACTGTTTTTTTGTTATGGTATGAGGGTGTTTGTTTTGAAAAGGGGGGAGTTGTTGTTTTAATCCCATTGTGCATGCTTATAAGTCCTTTAGCATACCCAAACTATTTTTGGGGTCCTTGTTAAATATATTTCATCCAAATAGGATCAACTGTCTGAATCTGAACAGCTGACCAACTCTTTAATAAGAAAGTGACTTCAGAAAAGCATCATATTGAAAATAATAATGTTCAAAGTTTCAACATTGACTTGTCTAATGGGGAACCCCTGCCTGCGTGCCATGGGCCTACTGAGCTTTGCAAAGGATTCTGGGGCATATTCTAGGTTAGGGATACACTCACTTCATATGGGCACTGGCTCAGCCTGTTGGTCCTCTCCATTATTTCAACATGTATTGAGAGTACAGCGTACAATGCACCCACATTCTCCTCTGGCTGCAAATTTCAGGGAAAGTGTAATAGTGTAAAACAAGTTGTCTTCCAGGTATGTTTGTCTGCCATCACTGATCATTTTGTTGAGTAACCCTCGATAATCTTCTGAGGAACCCCATGGTTTCCTAGAAGATAGCTTGAAACCCATTGAGCTTAAAAAAAAAAAAGCATTCAACATTGGTAGAGATTTGGATCTAGACACAAATTTCACTGCTAAGGTTAATAAATAGTTGTTGTGGGGCACCCTAGATTGCTACTGTGCGAACCAATCACTTTCAATATGTAGCCAGAAAAAGAACTGCCTCCTAGGAATTGCAGTGATCCTGTCCTAATATGACCATCATTTGCAGGGATGTCAAACTCTAATGAAAACAGCCGTACCGAGCATTCCACAAATAAATGTTTGTCAATGCACAAGTGAGTTGCAAAACACTATGCTGAAAGGTTTCCTTTTCCTAATAGAGAAAGCCCTAGAGGAATGTGCCATGACATGGCAGTAAGCCATTAAATTTACCAGGCAAAGAGGACCAAAGGACCCAGAAGTGAAGAAACCTCTTCAGCTCAGTTTTTATTTTATTTTATTTTTAAAGGTACTTCAGGTCAAAATGAGTTTCTTGGCTTAAATTGGAATTATAGCTTGATTAGTTTTGAGGAATGGCGAATGTTCATTTGCCAGAGAGAGAGAAAAGGAGTTCAGGAAAAGCAGGTCACATTTTTCAAACAGATTTGCACTAAATGCTTATTTAAACTGTGGAACCTATTAGAAATTCACCAAATTCACTTCTTTTTCCGACATGCCTTTGGGTTCTAAAATGACAAGCTTTTGTCTTCCTTTTCCACATTTTAAGTGTTGATGTTGTTTCTTGGGTGGTGGTGTTAATGTTGTATTTTAATACAAATTTGTTATATTTTTATTGTTGTGACCTTCTTTGAGGACTTCAATCAACAAGGAAGTCTATATATTATTTATTTATTTATTATTGATTCCTTTATTATTGACATTTATATACCTGCTTTATCTGCTAAAAAGCCTTCAAGGCGGTACACAACAATGTAAAACAACAAAACCTTAAAGCAATAAAAACAAGACCATTAAAACTATAAAAACATTAAAGCCATACATTTTGAAAAGCTAAATTAAAGAGATGAGTCTTTACACCCTTTCTAAAAGCCAAGAGAATTGGGGGATAATTGTAGTTCTTGAAGGAACACATTCCATAGTTTGGGGGCAACATAAGAGAAAGCCCTTTCACGTCTCTCGCACATAAATCTTTTGTTAATTTCATGCTAAATCCAGTTTCTCGTACCAATTTCTTTGAACGTCTTAAAACAGCAAGAATATTTTCTGCTACTCATCTCATGATAGCTGGGAGCAGCATTCTCGGTGGCTGCTCCAGGCTCTGCAACTGCCTGCCAAGAGAGGCCAAGTTGGTCCTTTCTCTGTTGTCCTTCTGCCAGCAGACAAAGCCATTTTTATTCTTTCCATATAAATTGATCGGTTACTGGATGGGGATTTTAATTGGTTGGTGCAGTTTCTTTCTTTTATTCTTGTGTTTTTCAAATTTTGTTTTCAACGTATTTGTTTTTTATGTTATGGTTTAATTAAGATTTTTTGTTTTTTATCTGGATTTTATTATTAACCTATTTACCATCTTTTGACAGAAAGGTAGGATATAAATTAAATAAATAAATTGCTTGTAAGCCAGCAACACATCCTTGTGCTTGAAGTGAATGGTTAGATTTCAATTACAAGGGCAAATAGTCCAAGAAGGAGCCTAGAAAAGGCTCCATCCCCCCCCCAAAAAAACCCATTAAACTACTAGAGAATAATGGCCCAACTTCTTGTGTGTTAGTATTTTACTTCAGTATTATAGGTAGAGGTTGTGTTTCTTCTTAAAAAGTAATATGTGAATAATCTCCCTTGCCCCAGCATGTGCTTTTCTGAGTTTATTATTCTAAACTAGCTTGTTTGTTTGTTTTTTATGCAGGTCATGGCATTTGGAATGGGAATCTTTTAGAACATCCCTTGTATGTCATCCCAGACATTAAAGGCAACTATCTTTCTCCAGCTCTTGCAGGTTTCTACATGTTCCTGACAATGATAATTCTTTTACAGGTGGGAAAATATTTATTGTAAATGAGAAAAGGGATTAAAAGCTGTACACTAACTCAGGATTAAATCCCATTGAAATTAAGGGGCTCTGCTTCCAAGTAAACATAGAAAAGACATCACTGTAAACTGTGTAAATTGAGCAATGATGTAATGTAGTGCATATGAGTGTCAGGTGAGAGCCACAATTCACATCTCATTTCAACCATGAACTCATTAGGTGTCCTTGGGCAAACATCTCTATTTCACTCTTTGAACAGTTTCGCAGACCATGGGTTATTTGAGGGTTGTTTCTCTCTCCAACAACCCTTGCTGCCTGGATTTGGATGACACAGCAAACTATGGCAAAACCTCCGATGAGGGTTGAATATTCAAAATGGCCACCGGCATGTGCCACAACCCACTGTGGCTTAAATTAGCCACATTAGGCTCCAATGATCGTCCAAACTGGGGGCCCTCTCTCTGCCTCATTCCCCACCCTACCCTTCTGCATCATGATATTATCCTTCTCGTTGAGTTGCTGTAAGAATCCCTGCAGTGATGAGGTGAAGTGCTTTAACCATGCAAAAGTGCTTCAAAAAGTTGTATTTAAATAAGTATTTTTGAAAACATTTTCCCTCAAAACATGTATTTCTAAATATATTTCATCTCAAAATATGCATTTTTAATGCATTTTTGCCATGTATGCTGGGAGGTTAGTTGTTTGGATAGATAGATTCTAGCAGAATTCACAAAAGCTAAATTCCTTAGGCTTCCTTATGCAACACAACAACATGACTTTTCAAACTATTATGCTCACTACTCAGAAATAAAATTATACTTTGTATCTAGAGGATACTAGATGTAAGGTGAACTTGGGCCCTTTGTAACTTTCATAGTTGTTTACTAGAAAAGAAAGGAAATCAATAGATGCAACTTTTCTTAGCTTTCTCAGCTTTGCATGAGAAGCTGCATCTTCAGAAATTCCTTCTTTGATACCCACCATTAAAGGCACAAGAGCCCTGTCCTCCTTTTTATCGTTGCTCCTAATTGATATCTCAACAAAACTGACCAAGAACAACAAAACAATTTTGCTTTTTTTCATGAGTAAACATAACAACATAATATCAGCATTGGTGTGGGAAAAGAAGATAAATTTGGACTGAGATATGTTCAGATAGAGGTACTTGAGACCCATGTATGAAATAAGAAAAATACACTCATTTTCCAGTTTCATTGTGGTAGCTGCCAGCATGTAAACAAAACAGATTTCATCAATATGAATGAAATATAGCTGTTTCTGAGCTGTTTGTAGCATTCCAGAGGGAAGCCATATTTTATGTGAGAAATGTAATTGTGTCCAGCTAACATAACTCGGGGAGGGAAGGGAGGGGGAATACATATTTTGTTTTTGAGCGCCGATGCATGCAAAGAGTTGGATTCACAAGCTGCCTCCTGCAGATGGATGGGCTCCTTCTATATGTGGAAGGTTTCTGATCCAGTGGAACATTTCTGCTTGCACAGGGATGGGCAAATTTTCACCCCTAGGGCCATGTACTGTGATGGGTGGTGAGTCAGGGCCTGCATGGCTGCACACATAGGGAGATGGGATCACTGGGGACAGGAAGACGTTAGCCTCCTCCAGCAACCCCAAAGCTACCAGGATCGTTGCTTCCACACTGCCAGTGGCTTCCCCCACAGACACAATTAGATGTCTTAACTTGCATAAGATGGCGCCCTCAAGAGAGCACTCCACAGCTGAGGTGTGGAGAAACCCCCCAAAGTGCCTGAGATTATGATGATCTCAGAGTCCACATAGTTACAAGTGGGAAGAGATTTTTCTCGCTAAAGCAGCTGACTTCCAGTGCACAGTTGTGCATCCTCATCCTGTAATATGAAGCTGCTAGTAGTATATTGCTCCCCATATATAGGATGAAAATTGTTTGGTTCTCAGTCACAACTCACCTCAGTGCCCAAATAAAATTCTCATCTTTGATTCGATTTCACTCAAGTCTGTAGGTCCAAAGGCTTCAGGAACACAATCAGTACAAAACACAGTGGACAACAATTTGTAAAATAGTAAAACTGAATGAAAACATTCAGTCTGTTTTTTTGCTGATTGTCAGCTGCTATCGTTCACTCATTGGTGGAAGTGGATTTTTCCCAGTTTCCCAAATTTGTGCAAATTTGCACTTGTGAAAAGAATCCACATGCCTTGAGATTAGCCAGTCCGCTATGGAATCCGCAGGTCAAATTCATAGAAATCTGAACTCCTTTGATTCCGCTGCAGATTTCTTCAACATCCCTAACAACAAGGAGACTTTCTGTACTGTTTACTTTTATCAGCTATTCTTAGCAGGGAAATTGGCTCCGTGAAGCCTGCTATAGCAGGCAGCTCGAAATCTTGCTGCTGTTCAATGTAGAAGAAGTAAACCTGCCACAGAATTTCTAACATTGTGGGAAATGTCCTCTTTCAGGTTTTGATCCCGCTTTCCCTCTATGTATCTATCGAACTAGTCAAGTTGGGTCAGGCGTTCCTAATTCACAATGATATCGACCTGTATAATGAAGAGCAGGATTTGCCCATACAATGCCGAGCGCTGAATATCACTGAAGACCTAGGACAAATCCGGTACATATTCTCTGACAAAACAGGGACACTGACGGAGAATAAGATGGTGTTTCGGCGGTGTACCATTAACGGGAAAGAATTTTCGCATCAGGAAAACGGTAAGATCTGTGCACTGCCTCTATAAAAGTGGGTTCGACTGAATAAGCTGCCATAGAAGACAGAACATATAGGAGATTCCTCTCCCTTTTGAAGCCATTTTTAGTACTTCTAGATGTGGAGAAAACCTTGGGCAGCTTCACGGGTCCTGTAGCAGTTGTAGCCCACGCAAGAGGGGGAGGCAGACTGCACAACCAGGCCATTTGAAGGGTCTAGGTGACTGTCTACCTGTGTGCAGGTAAGGAGGCTGGTCATCTAGTAACAGCAGAGCCCCCACTCCCAGCAACCTGAACACTTTGGGCCTGTTCAGACAACAAATTAAGCCATGGTTATACTGCTAAACCACTGTGTGTGGTCTGAACAGGGTCAATGTTTAGTTCAAAATGCTTAACCACCATGGCTTAGCATGTTGTCTGAACAGGGTTTTTGTAACTCAGTTCACCCCAACTTCCCATTACTGCCAGTGACAGCTTCTGGGAATTACACAGATGCTTCAGGACTTATAGAGGTCTGCAACTGAAGGGGGGAATGGCTGAAAATCACCTGTTCCCCTGTTCCAGATGTAGCCTCTGCTGCTCTCCCTGCTGCCTGCAGGCACCTGGATGTGCCTCACCCCCTTTTCCTCACAGCCCAACTCATCAGCTGGGCTGCTGGGGAAAAGATCGCCACTAAAAGATTAACAGCACTAGGACAGCAATCCCAGTCAAGGTAGTAGCTAGGGGTGTGAGTAGGCTTGTTGGACTGTGTGGGCAGTAGCCCTGATCTTAGCCAGACCTGAATAGCATGTGTGGAAAGAGCGGCCAGGCATGTCTAGGTTGCTGGCCTGGTTGCCAGATCCCTGGTGGAGATGAGCAAAGGTGCTTAGGTTGCTGTGTGTTGGCCTGATCCAATCCAATGGCCATGATATAGGGAAGGAACTGTGTTTGTAGGCTGTTCCTACATACTGTGCTTGTTTTCCACCTGCCAATGGGGAGGACAGGGTCATGGCTATCAAACCCTCCAGGAGGTTCAGACCATGTCCCTTTGTTTTCACATTGTGTGTGCAATGCAATGCTGATGCCCCTTTTAGTTTAACATCTGGATGGGCAAAAGTTGTTGGCCTACAATGCCCATCAGCCCAAGGCAGCATAGCCAATGGTGAGAGTTGATGGGAGTTTCAGGCCCAAACATCTGAAGGCCTACAAGTTTCTCATCCCTGAGCTACATGAATCTGTGGAGACAGATTGTTTGAGAGAGATGGTTCATCTTTTGACCTTAAAGAACATACATCTCTATTTTATGTCTTACAGCCAGGCGACTGGAAGCCCACAAGGATCAGGATTCAGATAGTGAAGACTGGGCAAAATATTTGAGTCTCCCTCCAAACAAAGGTGGAGAATCAGTTACTCTGACACAGACAGACACTGCTAAGCCCTTGAGGAGGTGTCAGAGTGCTCGGGCTCATTTTCAGAGGCATGCAAGAAAGACATCTCTGGGTCCCTGGAGATGCTCTCCATCTCACCTGGCCTTTAGCAGCACCATGGTAAGTCCACTTTCCTCTCTCCTGGATATGGTTTTCAGGAGTGAGGTTGAACAATTGTCTGCTTGAGGGAAAATTCAGGATTGAACAGTGGTTGCCAGGGGTCACAGGCAAAAATTGCTCTCAGATACTACAGCTATGTAGTTAATCATAAAAATGGGTGGTTTCTTCACCTGCCACTAATGGGTCAGGTTTCCTCATTATCTTGAAGCTCCTTGGGGGGGGGGACACAATTACCTGCATGGTAAGGGCTAAAAGGAACAGGTTGTACAGGTTGCATTTGGCCAGAGAAAGAGTGTCAGGTTCTGAAGCTGGGTAAAGAAACAGTCTTGGTGGAGCTGCAGAGGAGTTTGAGGGCTGATATACCACAACCTGCTCATATGCTTGCTTGCTTCCTTCTCACCTGCCCAACTTTGAACTAAGCAGATACTAAGCCTCCCCCCTACCCCTGGTCTCTCTCTCCTGTCTTTCCAAAGGAAACTGATCCTTTATAGCAGGGCGTCAAGAATGCCAGGCCCACGGGCCAAATCTGTCCTGCATATGGTCCCAGTCCAGCCATCCAGGATTCCCTGTATGGCCAGATCTCCTTTTCTCCAACCACCAATGGTTTGGTGGTTTCCTAGCTGCTGTGCATTTTCTAAAAAGTTGAAATACCTCTTCTAAGGCTTATTTACTGTCCGTAAGAGCTTTAATCTAAAAATGCAAAACAGTGCAATTCTGGTCCAAGGAAAATTGGAGGAGTAGTCAGGTTCAGTTTTTCATATTGTGAATATATTGGAGGCTTACACTTAACACTACAACATGTTCCTGGGCTGAGTTCTGGAACACTGTGGTGCAAACGAAGGCCTGGCTTTTTTAAAAAAACAAAAATCTATCATATAAAATCCTATAAAACATAACAGCATAAAAAGGGCAGGATCTACACTACTGCTTTAAAACGGTTTTATAACAGTAGTAACAACTGTTGGGGCCCAGGACATACTCCATATAAAGTTTTCAAACCATTTTCAAAGTGTCATATCCTGCTTGGTGTAGATCTGGCCAAGATTTGTTTTACATGGTTTTTTAAAAAATAATCTGTACAGGAATGTATAATTTAGGGCCTTCCTAGACGAGGCCTTAGCGCGCTTTGAGACCCGGTTTCCCTGCTGTGCGTCCAGATGACGCACAGGGGAATCCGGGCCCAGGCCGCACTGAGGCCTCCTCTAACGCGCCATAAGCGAAGTCGCTTATGGCGCGCCTTTTTCGCAGCCCTGGCCTCAGGCCGGGGCTGCAAAATGTCTAGGAAGGTCCGTGGCTTTTTGCGGCTACTCGCTTACTTGCGAGTAGCCGCGAAAAGCCACGGACCTGGCACAGCGCTCATACGAGCGCTGTGCCCATCGGCCGGGGGGGGGAAGAGAGGGGCAGGGGGAAGGCTGGACCCGGCAGGACGGGGGGGGAGAGCAGGCATCGGGGATGGCAAGGAGGGGAGGGCGGGGGAGAGAGAGAGCGCTGGGCGCCGCCGCCTAAACAAGCAGGTGAGCGGCGCTGCCAGGGCAAGGCCTGGCATGGGGGGGCTTTGCCCGGGCAAGCGCTGGGCACCTCCGCCCGAGCAAGCAGGTGAGTGGCGCTGCCAGGGCAAGGCCGGGGACAGGGAGGGGGGGCTTCATTTTTTTAAAAAAAAACGGACTTACCTTCTCCACAGTCTTCGGGCCGCACGTGGCCCCTTTAAACTTTAAAAAAAATGGCGGACGCTGCAGGGATCCCGACATCCCTGCGCGTCCCGCGTCTGGAAGCCCGGGCAGCGCGCACTAACATCAGCGCGCCGTCGCCCAGCCTCCCTACCGGCTTATCCCGGCAGGTCTAGCAAAGCCCTTAGACTCCATTCAAATTTTCATCATTATTTATATAAATGCTAGACAAAACCTTGATTCCTGTTAAATGACACCAGGCATATGCCCCAAAGGCCAGTGATGTACAGTTTGTTGGGTTTTTTACTGAATGCCAAGTTTCCTGGTGTTTATGTGCCAGGCATGACAAGTTTTAGCCTCGGGTAAAATAAAAAGGGGAGGGGGGAAATCACACTACTGAGAAGACATAGTGGTTCCTAGCTAACGGTTAGTACAACAACTCCTTCTTCAAATACCTGCCTCTTTAAGTTCATTGCCAAGAAATCTGATAAACAGCCAACCAGCATATCCTGTGCTGAAGTTTCTAGTGCAAGAAGCTTTGTCAAAATCCTTACCACATAAGGTACAAAAGTTTTGATTATCTGGACATCTTACAGAAGTTGTTGCATTGTCAAAACCACCAGTCTTATGTGCAGCTGCTGGGATGTTTAGGATGTGGCAGCCCCACCCAAAACTCTTTTCAAGGGATACCAGTTTCAACCACATACCTTATGACATAATTAAGGTCCTCTTTTTTTGAGGAGTGAAAAAGGGTGTAGGTTTGAATTTTCTTCTCAACAAGGAAGATCTAGAAACAAGATTTGGATGTAAACAAAACTTCACTTTATTTTTAAATCCTTGTTTCCTGTCACTTTCTTTTTTCCTCACTGCCTTCTTTATCACTTTCTCCCTCTCTCCTTTCCTTTTTCTTCTCTCCTCCTGAAGCCCTCTAGGGACAAGCCTCTTCACAACTCAAAACAAGGATGTGCGTACAACTATTAAAATACGACAGGTAGGCCCCAACAAAGTCAGTCAGAATGGACAGTCTGGAATTATATGCACTATTTCCCAACTGATGCTGCATGTCATCCATGTACCTTATGATGTGATTATTGCCCCCGGAAAAGTGTTCTGGGGGGCTGCCCCCCTTAAATGTCCCAGCAGTTGCCCATAAGACTGGCAGTTTAGGAGATACCACAAGGTCTGCAAGATGTCCAGATAGTCAAACCTTTTGTAATTTTATGACATAAGTATTTTGGCACAGGCTCTTGGACCATTAAGAAGTATTTGCACTACAACTGACAAAGTAACAACCATAACTGGATGTTAAGGCTTAAAAAAAGAAAGAGAAGCCAATTGGCCTGTTCCAGAGATGCGTATGGAGAGATCTGCCTGTGCAACTGAGATTTCCCACCCTCAAAACCCTGCTCACTTTGTTGAACTACCAGCTTCTCCCTAATCTTTAAAAGAAGCATTGAGAACTCTTGAGTGTGGTAGTGTTGGGGATTGCATTTGAAATAGTCTGAGTACTGCCCTCTGCATTTGCTCACTCTCATACACATGCACAAAGGGGGTTTCAAATTCAATAGAGTCCATAAGTCAATCTTATTTATTTTTTTATTTTTTTATTTATTTATCATTTGTTTATTTATTACATTTTTATACCTATTTTATCTCTATTTACATTTACCTCAGCCAATGAGGATGCCACCTCCTCTGTAATTGGGCTCCCCCCACTGGCTCTACTTGTAAAGCGAGGGTGCACAACCTGCAGCCCTTAAAGTGGAGAAGTGTGTCTATTTGACATTCATTGGGGAGAAGACGTGTTGGGGGGGGAGTGTGTCTGCATCTGTGGGGAACAGTGTGTCTATATGGGGGAGAAATATGGTTATGTGTATATGTACATGTGTGAGTGGGGAAGAGTATGTGAAGCCGAGGAAGGCTAGTGTGTATATATATTTGTGTTGCATGGATAGACATGTGTGGCGGACACTGGATGCAGCCCTCAGGGGCAAAAAGATCATGCACCCCATTGTACGTCTTCTGCTAGATGTGATGAGGCATCTGCCATGACTCATATGTCAACAGTAGGCCCACTACTGACTGGACCCTCCAAAACTGTCTGCTGACACCCAACCTGTCACAGGTGAATAAGTGACAGTAAGGAAGGAATGTACCTAATCCTGCACTTTTGAACCAACCAAAACTCAGTTACCCTTCAAAATTCACAGTTTTGCAATGGAGTTCTCCAATGAAACAATGTGTAGGGAAATGTGACTATTCAGTAAAACACCATTCAAACATGCATTGTATTCGGAAAAATGCTTGCAAAAAATGTGTATGCTAGGAAAACGTATGTATTAGGCAAAATGTACACAAAAATGTTTGAGTTCTTGTGCAAAAAAATTTTAAAAACAAAATTCTCAAAGTTCAGGGCAGACTGAACTTAAGATTTGAAGAATGAGAAATGGAGAGAAAGAGGAATTGATAGATTTGTCCAATGCCTACCTAGTAGTGAGAAAGGAGGAACAGCATCACCAAGAAGCAGGCCAGCTAAATCACTGACCGGCAGCTCAAGATGTTGGATAAATCCACAATGGATTCAAATGAGTTCGGATTTGAACACCTCTGATGTTGAGCAAGTGGTGCCCACCCTCTTGAAGGCTTTCATAATATTCAAAGATATTTAGCTGTAACTGATAGTTCAATTGGTTAGTCAAGTATAAAACAGGGATGGGCAACATGCAAGCCACATGTGGCTGCCACTGGCCCCACTCCACAGTAGAGCCCCTGCCAGCTCTACTGCCCACCACTGAATTTATTTATCTTAAATGGCAACTTTTGGCAGCAAATTGGCAATTCTGCTGTTTGGGAGTGGGGGGCACCCCATGATCTAGGTGGTACCCCATGGACTGCAATCCATAGGAGTTGGGGTGAAAATTGCCCCTGAAACTCTCAAAGTTGCCCACCCCTGTTATAAAAAGTTAAAACTGAAATTGAGAAACAGACCACCTGTTACTTGTATTCAGCAGTGAAAATAAGTTTCTCTGTCGCTTTAGGGCCTGCTAGGTTTTTGCTGAGATAATGCTGTAATTTAGTACACACATATAGTGTTGTTTAAAGCTCTAGAACACCAAGCAGAAGGTGTTATTTTTCACACAATCCTAAACATGCGGGGGATTTTACTGAATAACATGTATTCCAGGAGAAGGACGTGACCCCGGATAACAGGCTGTTGATGGAAGTGAGAAATGCATCGTGCCAGCTAGAATCTTTGACACCGTTTATGTCTGCAAAGACCACCTCTTCCATCACAGACTTTTTTCTTGCTCTGACCCTCTGCAACACTGTTGTGGTCTCCACAGCAACTGATCCAAGGCAAAGGGTAATCTCTCATTTTATCTTCACTGTTAAGAAAGTACCTTTTTGTGTGTAATACATTGAATCTAATAAAAAGTCTTGAGATTTTTATGATGACAACTATTAAGGAGGTAAGTAAAAACTCTGTTTTAGTATTGCATTGAGGATGTCCCCTCTCCTTCCCTCCACCCCACTTTGGTGTGCAATAATCCCATTGAATACTCCGTCTGCCTTCATATCTCCGTGCCTAGCTACGTCCCCCCACCCCGCATAGTCCTAAGGAATATGCAAATTTGAAAATGAAATAGATTCCCCTTTATATTTCTTGATTATGGCTGCAAACATCAATTGATTAATTGGCATGATTAAATGATTAAAGTCTTAATTGCAGCTTCTAAATGCATCCCAATTCAACTGGATAGTCACTTCCTTTGTAGAACAGAACCCTTTAAGTGCTCTGCAAAGTACCCTTGCTTGAGCAAAGGACTGTGAAACTCAAGCTCTTCTGCCCGCTGCTCCATTCCCTCCCCTCAACACACACACACATACACACACACACACACAAAATAACCCCACACTTAAATAGCCCTGTCACCTCAGTGCCTTGTGAAAGGGTCTTCAGAACATTATGAATACTCAGTGGACACTCTTAGACTCTACCAAAATGAGCAATATGGTATGTTTCTAATCATGCCTAGACTGACCATATGGAATTTTTAACAGTTGTATTAAAAAGGGGATTTCAGCAGGTGTCAGTTGAATGCATGCAGCGCCTGTTGAAATTCCATCTTCATCACAACAATTTAAAACTGCAGGACCTCTGTCCTCTTTTGTATCTGTTCACACTAGGCAGGGCTCCTAGAGCTTTAACTGATGTGATGATGAGGGAATTTCTCCAGGTGCTGCATGCATACAACGTACACCTGCTAAAATTCCCTTTTCTATATAACTGTTAAAGATACAGGAGCCCTGTCCTCCTTTCCATATTGTCACCCTAATCATGCCTGAAGGACACAGGCTGACTAGGAAAACAGAACCATAACACTGTCTGTTGCCTCAGAAATCACCACATAAATGCACAATCAAGGGTTTTCATTGCCCAAGTCACAAATCTGTTGTTGGTTTTTAAATATATGTAAGGATGGCTCTTCTCTCTCTAAATCTCAGAGATTAAAGCTGAGTTCGGATGACATTCTAATCAACTGGGGGGGGGGGTGTAATAGAAACAGAATGGGAAACAACTGTTGATTAGCGTGTCGTCCAAACTCAGCCTATCCCTCATTTTCCACCTGGAGGCGCACCTGCCAGTAAGAAGAAGCACCTAGCACATCCAACCTAAAATGGAGAGAATAATGGATCCAGCTGAGGATCAAAAGCCAACAATTGATCCGGATACTTGTGTTCTGTCCACATTTGGAACTGACCAACATGATTGCACCCCTATATTAATGTGTGTGTGTGGGGGACACAGTTATACTTCCAACTCCATCCCAATTTTGTGATGGGGTTTTTGGCTTTAAAAAAACCACCCAAATATGTATAAAAATGCATCTTTTACAATAAAAGTTCATATCAAATGTGGATTTTAAGGGGAAGTGTATATAGATGCATATTTTACAATGAAATGCCTCCAAAAGTTTATGCAGGTTGCAGATTAATGGAAAAACATTAGCAGCAGAGTAGACTTATGAATGAACGTCTGTGAAACTGAAATGGAACAAAAATAGATGGATTCGACCATTTCTACCAGTTGACTATAACCTTGCTCTAAATAATGAATGGAATCATTTTTTCCCTTTTTTTGTTCTATGTTGTCACATAATTAAGAAAAGCTTTCACTTTCATTTAGGATCAACAGAAAAGCACTTTTAAGATAGGTGGTTGGTTAATTAGTGACCAGTTAAAACCCCAACAATTCATCAACTTAATATTATTTGGTTGACAACCCCATTCTTGTATATGACAGGATTCTCAATATCCAAATTCCTGTTTAATTATCTCAAAACATTTGCAGATTGTAAGGTGTTTCAGTCTTTGCCTGCTTCTATAAGGATGTAGAGAAACAAAAATACTCCTAATCTAGACGTCCACTTAACAAGTCCTCATTGTAACTGGAGACATCACCTGGTGCATAGTTCTTCAAAGTTTGTTGAATAATGAATAGCGATGCTCTAGTGATTTCAAAATCCCCCATGTCTTCTACTGTATAATTTCAGTTATAATTAATCCTGATTCGCTTTTTTTCTCTCAAGGTTACTACTCCATCACTGATGAAACCATCAGGACTCTCCCTAGAGAAAATTCACCAGCTGTTCCAGCGGCTAAAGCTGGCAAGTTTCAGCCAATCTTTCTCGCCAGCTCAGTCAAGCTCAGAGAGTTTTAACACAGAAAGCACCAGAGTCTGTGCTGATTCCAAAACAAAAGATGTGTTTTCTACCCAAAGCTGCTCCACCTTAACCGATGATGACAGTCTTCGAAGAGACTCAATAACTGGGAATGATGCCACTGTGGAATCTGATCCTGCTCTGATTGAGATCTGTGGGGCAGTTAACCAAGAGGCTTTGCGGCCAGAATCTTGTTATGAGGCCGAAAGCCCCGATGAAGCCGCACTTGTCCATGCAGCCTGGGCCTATGGGTTTACATTAGTGTCCAGGACTGCTGGGCAAGTGACTGTGAGGCTACCAGAAGGGACAGTCCTGACCTTTGACCTCCTGTTCACATTGGGATTTGACTCCAACAGGAAAAGAATGTCAGTGGTGGTAAAGCATCCTCTGACCAGTGAGATCATTGTCTACACCAAAGGGGCTGATTCCGTCGTCATGGACTTATTAGAAGACCCTGCCACAGGTAACGTGTGCATCAGCCAAGGAACTGTTGACAATGTGTTGCTTGGGTGACTACGCAGCACATAGTTAAACTATGGAATTCACTTCCACAAGATGTAGTGATGGCCACCAATTTGGATGGCTTTAAAAGGGGGTTGGATACATTCCTGGAGGAGAAGGGCTACCGGTCCTGATGCCTATGAGCTGCCTCCAGTATCAGAGGCAATAAGCCTACGTACACCAGTTGATGGGGAACATGAGTGGGAGGGTGCTTGTTGCACTGTGTTCTGCTTGTGGGGCCCTGGTCAACAGCTGGTTGGCGAATGTGTGAACAGAGTGCTGGAGACTAGATGGATTCTTGGTGTGATCCAGCATGGCTCTTATATTTTTAACGATATAACCGGTCTTCAGGAGTATTTTGGAAGCAATACTGTTGTTAGCACAACAAGCCTTCATAATGTAGAGCAGAGCAGAGAGGTCCATTTGCTGAACTGGGCCAGATCTATACCAAGCAGGATTTTACACTATGAAAGTGGTATTAAAGTAGCATATAAGAGGTAGGAGCCACACCAAACAGGATATAGCACTATGAAAGCAGTATGAAAGTGGTATATGGCATGTGTCATGGGCCTCAATAGTTGTCAGTACACTTCAATACCACTATAAAGCAGTATTGTGGCTCCTGCCTCTTTAATAATAATAATAATAATAATAATAATAATAATAATAATAATAATATATTTCTTACCCGCCTCTCTGACTGGATCGAGTCGGGGAACAACAATAAGCCCAAAATACATAAAATACTGATTAAAAACATGGTATACAATGTTTAAAAACATCCTAAAAGCATCCTAAAAACATACTAAAATATCCTGCTTCCATACTGCTTTCATAATGTTATATCCTGCTTGGTGTAGATCTAGCCCTGGAGAGTGCTTAGAATATAGAGCAACCTAATTTGGATTTGCAGGAAGCCGAAGTTAATTGGCTTTCTGAGCTCTACAGTCATGTCATAAGAATCTTGCATATTGTGATGCTCTATTGAGGATAAGATATGCACTAATACATAGCGGTGGGCTATTAAATGTAGTGGTCACAAATCTAGGAAACATCAAGCACCCTTCAGTCCCTTTGTGACTTTAGTGCTGAAGTCATGTGGATTTCGATGGAACTTAAGCCTGTGTTACATTAGGTGAGGACCAATCATCCATCCCTCGAATAGAAACTCGGTGCCCCCTGTGCTGACAGGACTGGAGCCAAAACAGGACCACTGAGAAGTAAGAGGAAGCTATCAGCCTGCTCAGGAGGGAACCATCAGCCTTGCTCCTTCCTTTATACTTCAGGCAAGCTGTCAGACGAGGGCTTCTTCTTTTTTTCTGAAAGTGTCACATGTTTTATTCACCTGCTTTTCCAGTCATTCGTTGCTTTATTATTATTTTTAAAATGGGGAAGTTTTTTAAACTGCTCCAGGAATTGGGGACATTTCTTTTTAACATCACCATGCCAGCATGTCAGTGTTAATCATTGTCAGTTTCTTTTGCAAAAATTGTAGGACTGTCTTGTTGTTTTTCCAGAACTCAGCCCTAAGAGGAAAGATAGGTTTGCATTGAACACAGTGAGCCGCCCCACTGTTCTAAAAATGTCATATCTCTGGCTTTCGCCCATTATGCACTAGGGACTACACAGTTCTCATTTATATGCTTGGAAAGAGGCACATGTAATATTTAGCTTGCTTTTACAGGAGTACAGGCCCAGGCCTCCCATTAGCCAGGCTGAGATCTTTAATTCAGGTGGTGGATGGGGCCTGGGCACCCACCTCGCTACTTTTGCGAGAGTCGGGGAGTCAGTCCCTCTGCCTCATATGCTTGGTAGGGCAAACTTGTACATGTGTACACAGAGGTAAGTCGCAGACTATGCAACAGGATGCATGTGCCAGGACGTGTGCCCAGGATTGCATCCTGAGAGGGAGTGAAAGATGATTCCAAAAGAAAGGCAAAGACAGACAGAAAGAGGGGTTGAAAAGAATAGAAAGAGAAACAAAGAAAATGAGGGCTGTAGTGCAGACTACCAGAGATGTGTGTGAGAATGAAACATGAGTGATCTCACAGGGAATATTCAAGAGATGGGGAGAAACTGAGGAGCAGAGCAACAGGGGATGAGCTGGAAAGAAACAGTTCTACTTGGCTTGGTTGGGGAGGGGCTGTGAAGTTCTGTTTTACAGCACAATCCTATACATACCTGCTCACCATCCTAACTGGGAGAGTAAGTGGAACACATCCCCTGCATTCTTCTGCAATGGGGGAAGGTGAATTCAGCCCAACCTAGGCACCTAGCTGGGGAAAGCCAAAGCCCATAGGCAGCAAACTTGGGTCCAGCCCATGTTTAGTGGGTATTAGTAGCCATGATAGATAAATGTTCACAGCTGCTGAGCTCGGCATGGAGGGGACATTGCCTAGTTGACTACTGTGGGAAGCGGAGGATGCTGCTGGAATAGTTGGATGGTTTGATACGATCCAGCAGAGATGGACCATTAGATATGATCCAGCAGATCTCTATGGTATCCCTTCCTTTCCACATCTTAGGTAGTTTTTAGAGCCAAGAGCTAAGTTGAGTTTAGAAATGACCTCAAGTTGTAATAATACGGAATAGGCTACTTAGGTGCATGTGCAGAGTGAGAGATCCTGTGGCAACATACCTAGAAAGAGTTTTCTAAGGATCAGATCTTGGATGTATAAAGCTTGAGTGGGGGAAGGGAGGGAGCACCATTTGCTGCTTCGCCTCAGGTAGCAAAACATCTTGGGCTGACCCTGCAGGAATGAGATGGTAGGCTTGGAATAATCTGCAGGTGGAATAAACAACTGTCTATTTGTATTTCACAGCTAATATGACAACAGAAAAGAGGATACGAAAAGTAAGAAGACAAACCCAAAAACATTTAGATCTGTATGCACGAGATGGCCTGAGAACCCTCTGCATAGCTAAGAAGGTAAGAAGTAGCTCTCTCTCCTTCTTTCTGGAGGGAAAAAATAGCCGGTAAATGGCTTATATTGATGTTCCAACCCAATCCCCTGTGGAATGATGGTTCTGTTTCTGCTTTCACAGGCTTGTTTCCTATTCCTTTGTATCTCCTTGATCTGAATAATCTTATAATTAAACTAACAGGAGCAATACTCTAATCCAGCCTCTCTGTTTCTGTTCGTCTTGTCACTATCCTAGCTGTTCCTTACTTAGTGATTCCAAAAACGTTCTCAATCAAATACAGCAGCCTTCCTCAAATTTGGTGTGCTCCAAATGCTTTGGACTTCACCTCCCATCAGCTCCAGCCAGCATGGCCAATGGTCTGAAATGCCAGAGATTGTAGTCCAAAACGTCTGGAGGGCACCAGGTTGGGGAAAGGCTGAAATAGACGCTCCCTTACATTTCATGTAGTATTTGGTACTCCATCTAGGCTGATTAATCATGCTACAAATTGTCTGACACCTGCAGATTCTCCTGGCTTTATTGGAGAAGATTCATCAAAGCCTGCATTAATTTCCCAAGGCTGCTCCGGAGAATATGATTTGTGGATTACAGTTTTGGGCCAATGAACTGGAAGATGGGAAAGGATGTTTAGATGCCAGTGTTTCAATTGACATTTAATGTTAGCTTGGAAGGAGCATTTGGGATCACTATTGAATAGTACGGAGGAGAAGGTTTAGAGTGGGTCACCATGGTGCTAAAGACTGTCAGTAGAATTGGTTCAGACATAAAGCCAAACCATGGGTTATTTATTTATTTATTTATTTATTTATTTATTTATTTATTTATTTCACACCTTTCTACTACAAATAGTGCTCAGGGCAGCTAACTAAAATAAAATACAAGCACACTAGTGAATTGTTCCCAGAAATGGACTGGGAGCCAGTGAAACTGTTGCAGTAGAGATAATCTACTTCATCCAAAAACACATGGTTAGAGCTAGTTCAGACTTGCAAACCAGCTTCAAACCATGATTGGGAACATAGGAACATTGGAAGCTGCCTTGCACTGAGACAGACCATGGGTCCATCTAGTCCTGTATTGTTAACACTGGCTGGCAGTGGCTCTCTGGGCTTTCTAGCAGGTCTTTCATGGCCTACCTCGCGATGCCAGGGATCAAAACTGTGACTTCTGCATGCAAAGCAGGTGTTCTACCACTGAGCTACATCCCCACCCCATGAATGTTTCAGATACTGGTTTGTTGGCCACCCAGAAACCATAGTTTGCCTTTCAATTTCTTTGTAATTTGTAGAGGTACACTACTGATAATGCATACTGAAAAGTATGTTCACTGAAACACAACTTTACAACAGGGGTGTACAACCTCTTTGGCCCCAAGGGCCACATTGGGTGTCTGGACTGCACATATATTCACATAATCCCTCTCACTCACACCATGTTTATTTTGTATACATTCTAATATTTCAGAACTTTCCATTTAAGACAGTGTCAGGCAACTTGTGCAATGGCCCCTTCACACACACACAAACTGCCCCCTCTAACAGAAACATTCTGTCCCTCTTGCTCTCTCACTCACAAACACTTCAGATAATGTTTACTAGAGTAAGGCTCAAGCCTTGGAAGTAAATCTCACTGAATTCCATCAGTAATTTAGTAAATATGCCTAGGATCAGGCTGCCTGAACTTTTAATGCTACTTGCTCTGTGGTTGGTGGTAAAAACATAAATTTGCACCTGTTTCTACCTGGAGTTCAGAAGTAACAGTCTATCAACATTCACATACTATCATGGTTTGTGATGTTGCACTGGTACTGCAGCTTCTGTGACCATTCCCAATAATTGAACGATAACTCGTGTAAATTTGTTTGAAATATTTCTCTCAAGCAAGCCAACATGCTACACCTTAGTGTCTCTACTGTCTGAAATCTTGAGTACCTGTTATGGTAGGATGGCTTTAAAAGGGGATTAGAGAAATTCATGCAGGAGAAGGCTTTCAATGGCTACTATTCCTGATGGCTATATCCTACCTCCAGTATCAGAGGTAATATGCCTCTCTATACCAGTTGCTGGGGAACATGAGTAGGTTGGTGTTATTGTACTCCTGTCCTACTTGTACGTTACCCACAGGTAGCTGGTCGGCCACTGTTTGAATAGAATGCTTGACTCGATAGATCTTGGTCTCATTCAGCAGGACTCTGCTTATGTTCTTATGCTAGGTATTGAGTGAAGATGACTTTCAGAAATGGGCCAACTTCCGTCGTGAGGCAGAAGCCTCTATTGACAACAGAGAGGAGCTATTAATGGAGACAGCCCAAAATCTGGAGACTAAACTCACCTTACTAGGTATCTTTTAAGATTATTCATTATATAGGGTAACTTGATATTCTTGGCTACTAAAAGTAATTTCTGACATGTATCCAATCCTAAACACATTTACTTGGAAGTGAGTCATTGTTTAACTCTCACCTTTCTTACTTCTAAAGAAAATATTGTTTGCATTGTTGTCTTATGAGAAATTTCATCTCTGATGTCTTCCTGTTTAGTTTTGAAAATTATAGTACATACAAAACACAGAGATATGTATATGGACCTATAGATATGTACAGTACAGACTTTGTAGACATGTAGATATGCACAAATTTGCCAATGGTTTATGATAAGGTATATAGGCTGGCTTTCAAATAAGCAATGTTATCTCCTTTTTCTTACCTGTATACATTAATGACTGTACTTGTCCTGTGTTAAAATGTAGACAAGGTTTATGTTCTTCTTCGATCACTTTGTTCTTTTGAGCTAGAATTTTCAAAGGATTCCGTAGTGTTTCTGACAAGTTCAGTTAGGATTCACTGATTTGGCCCATTCACTGCACCATACATGTATGCATGTTGTACATTTGTGCAAGCATAGCTGTGAAGTGTTAATATGACTTGTAAGAAATTCTCTTCATTGAGACATTTTAAAATGAGAGCCTTTTGTGTGTTATATAAAAGTGGCATGTTGCTTCTATTGATTCACACATTCCACAATGAATAACATTAGTTGAGTTCCTTCTTTTCCCTCTTCTGTGTAACATGAACTCGAAAATGTGATCTGTGAGTCAGTGGAACAGCCAGTATTCTAAACAGAGTTTTAGGGTGAGAAATCATCGTCATGTCCTCATTTAACTTTTAAAAAATGTGTTATACTTTACTCTCAATAAGTAGCAGCCAGTATTCCTGGAAATTGTTCCACTGAAGTGCACATTACAACACGCATGCCTTAAAGCAACCATCCTCATCATGGTGCCCTCCAGGTGTTTTGGACTCTTCTCCTATCAGCCCCCAACCTGCATGGTCAGTAGTCAGAGATGATGGGATTTGTGGTCCAAAACACCTGGAAGGAACCAGGCTAGGGAAGTCTGCCTTAACCACTTTATCCCTAGACTACTGGGGATAAAGTAGCATCCCCAATAAGCAGCATTGTGTGACCAAAGAGACAGACAGGTGTGCAAGCCAGACTGTGGCATAGCAAGGCCTGTTTTTCCCCTTATGCATAACCAGAAGTACTGTAGAGCCTGTGCCACATGTGCCCCAAGTTATCCACCCATGCTATAAGTAGTAATTTGCATGTAATGTACAATACTTATTACTGCCCATAACCTAATAATGACCTCTGGTAGA
Source organism: Elgaria multicarinata webbii (assembly GCF_023053635.1). Classification (NCBI taxonomy): domain Eukaryota; kingdom Metazoa; phylum Chordata; class Lepidosauria; order Squamata; family Anguidae; genus Elgaria; species Elgaria multicarinata. The sequence continues at coordinate 64,850,841 of NC_086173.1, read as the reverse complement.
AGATATGTTATTACTCTGTCGTTAATTACCTTCAGTGTTCATTTAGACTTTCTTATCTTAATTTATGAACATCTCAAGCAAGGAAATGTAATATAACCTTCTAACTTTCTTTGATGAGACAAGGAGTTGACCTGTTTAGTAAATGTGTTTCAATTAAATAGGTCAATTTTTCTCTAGATTTCATATCTTTCTCGTGATGTTGTAGCCAGTTTAAAGATACAGGTCATGATCCAGATGATTAGGAAGATTAAAAAAAAATTAAAACTGTTTCTGCAGGTCCATGCAGTGATGCTGAAGCATTGGTGCAAGCTATGTGCACAGTAAGCTGAATTTAAGATCCAAATACAGTTTTGCATGCAGAACAGATTCTTGGGATGCAGCGTTATTTTCCTCATGTGCAAGCATTTTCCCATAAGCTGCCTGGAGGAATAAAATCACTCCTTTGCACACTGAAGTCTGTTTCCTCCTACAGAGAAGAGTCAATGGATCAAAGCCATGATGCACAATTGTGTGACCACTGCATTGCCATAAAACATGATATTTCAGCACATTTCATTGCAGAGGTGTTGCAATTGCTTACTAATTCTTCCACCTTTGCCTCTGAGGCCAGTGGAAGCCTTGAGGAATAATAATAATAACAACAACAACAACAACAACAACAACAACAAATCGGGCTTGTTCAGACAACACACCAAGTCACGGTTAGGCCGCTAACCCTTTTGCAGCAAATGATTAGTTTAAACTGTAGTTATATAGCCACCATGGTTAGGAATGGTTCACATGACACGCTAAGCCATAGTTCACATGACATGCTAAGCCATAATGTTGAGCTCAAAGTGCTTAACTACTGTGGCTTAGCATGTCATCTGAACAGGGTTATAGAGAGAATCTGCATGACATTTCTTTCCCAGGCCAGGGACTCAGGGCAGATGATGCTGTCATTTTAATGAAGCTAAGCAGGTGTGGGTCTGGTCAGGGCCTGAACTGGGAGACCACCTGGTGTCCTCACACTGCCTTGAGTTCCATGATGGAAGAAGGATGGGATCTTGATGTACCAAATGAATAAATCCATTCCATAGGTTTGCTTTATTTGGGGATTAGCAGTAGATCCATAGTTTAGAATTTACTTCAGAAAAAAGCCTTTTTAATAAATATTTGAAAGGTTTTGTCTGTGACATAAGGGGATTTAGCACACTCCATCAAGGCTTGGTTCTCCTTTCTCCTTTCCACCAGGAGCAACTGGGATTGAAGATCGGTTGCAAGATGGAGTGCCTGACACCATTGCTGCTTTCCGAGAGGCCGGGATCCAGACATGGGTGCTGACTGGGGATAAGCAGGAGACAGCCGTCAATATTGCCTATTCTTGCAAACTTCTAGACCAAAGAGACACTGTCTTTACAATTAACACTGAAAGTAAGGTGAGTCCGAACAGTCTGCTAAGGACTGTGTGAAGTTATATGTCTTGATTTAGCATGCACAAATCCTTCATTTGAATACTACATGAACACTGACAAAACATGGGCCATAATACTGTTTGGAAAATAATCTCTTGAAACTGCACTGTATTGTAGTTCAGAATCCGGGCACATCTTACAGGCATGGAAAACAAATGGTAGGAAACTGACTTTGATATTGTCGTATGCATTTGACAGCTTGCAAAAGTACTGTTAAGGGTTTTGCTTTGGTACTTGCTAGTAAGCTCGCCATCTGTCCCATATATAGCAATACTAAATTGTAACACTAAATGAGTAACCCTTCCTTCAAAAAAGAAACAGGGAGCAAGCTGACTTGCTAGATGAAATTTGAGTTGCAACAGTGATTGAACTTGAAAGGATGCCTTCACCCTGTCCTGATTAGTTCCATGGCGCAGGTTAGCTATAATGCTTAAGGCAGGTCTTCACAGCCTGTGACCTTCCAAGCCAAATCCACCACCACCCCCAACCCTCCAATGGACCACTTGATTTGTTATTCTTTGCTTTTATGGCAGAAATGGGGGAGGGGTGGCTAGCTTACAGGGGAGGCAAGGATGGAAAAGGTCCTAATACACAAAATGGTGCTGCCAGCCGTAACTATGGGTGGATCAACCAGGCCATCCCCAATTACACACAATGGAATGATACAACTGCATCCATTAATATCACCTTGAGTGCATTTGCTATCAACGTATTGCAATTCTAAGTATTCTCTGAGGGTAGCTGCAATGGCACCAACCTCAAACAGAAGGCCTTGCCTAGCACACCCTTCTCAAGCCAAGCGCCACCTCTTGAAAAGCCCGAGGAAAGGGTAAAACCAACACAACCTCTCCCCTATATGTGAGGGAACAAGGTAAAGGGTTTTGGGAAATAGGTTCTATTAGTGAGGTACTGAACCGCAGGTGTATTGTTAGATGTTTTTACGCTGTGTACTATAGCAGGTAATAAATCTGAGCTGAGGTGTGGTTTGTGGTAACAGAACACAAAGTAAAGTTTATTGAAATTTAACAAATCTTTAGTATTTCAATTTAGATCAAACCTGCATATTTTTATATTCAAAACAGCAATCCCAAGTCCCTTAAAATTCTATCTCCTCACACCAAACACTCTCACGAAGCACAAGCCAGACTAAAACGAAACATCAAGCTAACACCAAAACCAAAACTCACAATCCCCTCAACCAACCTATGTATACTCCTCCATCCTTCATCCCCCTCTCTCACCGCATCACTAGCCACACCCACTCAGTCAAACATTCCACACTCACTAGACATACAAATTCAGACATACTGTACCTAAGGGACAGAAAGGTGGGTATCGCCACAGTAGCATATACTACAAAAAAACCTTCCCCAACCTGTTGCCTTCCAGATTTGTTGGACTACAACTGCTAGTATTCCTAGCCATCTGACTGGGGTAAATGGGAGTTGTAGTCCAGCACATCTGGAGACTACCAAGCTGGGGAAGGCTGCTATAAGCTTCAACCAAACAAAGCAATTCTTGAATTATAAACACAGTTGTGCAAACCAAGGATTAGCATAACACAATTTAGCTAGTAATTATCAATGTGTTTCTAATTAAGTCACTGCTTGGATAGGCATAACGTGGTTTACAAAATGAAACTCTTATGATTAATGCCAAAGGTTTGATGAAGTGATTTGTTGTGAGGTCTTTGTAAGTTGACATTCGATTTAGATTCAGTCATCTTTCTGATGGTCAGACGAAACGGAAGATGGTGGGATGATAAAAATGTTATCACAAACCTGTTTGATAATAGAACCACTCCCCCCCACACTTTGTTTGTAGTGCAACATAGCACCAAACCTTGCACAATTACCTTTTCATAGGAAACTTGTGAATCGCTGTTGGATATCACATTGGAAGAAGTGAGAAAGAATCAAGTCAATCCGAGAACAGTGTGGATTTTTTTTGGCATTCAGCTGCCATTTTCTTGGTCAACCACTCTGACTCCAAATCCTGCTGTCGGTCTGGTGATTGATGGGAGAACCTTGAATACCATTTTCCAGGGACAACTTGAGCATAAGTTTCTTGAACTCACCAAGTATAGTCGCTCAGTTCTGTGCTGCCGGTGTACTCCCTTGCAGAAAAGCATGGTAGTCAAACTTGTACGGAGCCGGATGAAACAAATGACACTGGCAGTAGGTGAGTACATGTGAGTTGAGCAGCCTGATCCCAACATTTGGCATTAGTTCCTACTATTTAGTTTGAACTAAAGCCCCCTCCTAGATAAGTGGAGGGGGGGAGATGTCATACTCTGTCACACTTGGCTTACTGTCCAAATTATTGGCAAAACAAAAAGAGATTATAAAGAACTCCAAAAGGATCTCTGCAAACTAAGGGAATGGGCAAACTAAGGGAGTGACCAGATACAAAAAAGGGAAGGGCTCCTGCAGTTTTAACTGTTGTGATGAAGAGGGAATTTCACCAGGTGCTGCATGCATATAGGCACCCTACTTAAGATAACCTGGGCCCAAGCCATTTAGGGTTTTGAATGTTAATACCAGCACTTTAAATCAGGCGCAGACATGGACTGGCAGCCAGTGCAGCTGGAAAAGTACTGGCATAATGTGGACTTGTTGGCCAGTCCCCGTTAACAATCTTGTTGCCCAGTTTTGAACCAGCTGAAGTTTCTGGACCGTTTTCAAAGGGAGCCCCACATATAATGCATTGCAGTAATCCATGGGGTAGACTGAGGTCCTTCTTCTGACAAGAGCAGTTGATTTGTCTCCTAGTGCTGGCCTGGGACCCATAGTGCCCCTATGGGATGCTTTTTAGGATGCTTTGAGTATGTTTTTAGGATGCTTTTTAACAGTGTATACTATGTTTTTAATCAGTATTTTATGTATTTTATGCTTGCTGATGTTCCTTGCCTCGATCCAATCGGAGAGGCGGGTAAGAAATAGATGATGATGATGATGATGATGATGATGATGATGATGATGAATTGCTGCCTCATAGAACCACATAGTTGGAAGTTGCCTTGTGAGTCATCTGGTCCAAGCCTCTCAGACAGAAAGATTTTCACACAGGAGAGAGTTCAGTTACACAATTCTCCCTCTCAAGTACAAAATTTTCAGATGGACATTTTCTTTTCTGCATGCATAGTTTGGCCTTGGCTCAACATCCAATGACTCATCACTTAATCAAGCATATCAGGGGTAGATAACTTGCTGTTTTCCAGATGTTTTTGCCTACAACTCCCATCAACCCTAGCCAGCATAGCCAATGGTGAGGGGATGATGTAGGCCAAAACATCTGGAGTTTGCCCACCCCTGCCTTACATGATAACTTGAAGATGTAAAACAGCCATCATACTTTTCACATCTATGAAGTAGTGCCTCACCTCTGCTCACATCAAACACAATTCGGTGGCAGTTTACATGTCTAACTGCAAATTGCCACAGGAGAAGTCATCAAGGGACCTGCAGGGATGTGTAAAACTGCTTTCAGTGGCCACAGATTGCCTGGCCTGTGATGTTGGATATGAGTAGGTCTATGAGCTCAAGGGCCTCTGTGCTTATTTTAATCAAGCAGTAGGTCACACACCCCTCCAACTAAGGCACCTGACAAACTGCTTTTGAAACCAAGAGGAATTTCAAAAGCAGTTTGTGATGTTGCATTGAAAGTGGAGTGAGATGGAGTCAGCTCTTTAAAGATGGGGAGTAAAAAAGAAATTCACTAGGCCAGGGGTGGGCAGCAACTGAGCGATGGCCTTCAGTCCTTGTCAGTCTGAGCCAGCATAGCCAATGGTGATGGATAATGGTGGGAGTCGTAGGCCAAAACATCTGGACTGCCATAAGTTGCCCACTCCTGCCCTAAACTAGGGTGACCATATGAAAAGGAGGACAGGGCTCCTGTATCTTTAACAGTTGTATTGAAAAGCAGGTGTCATTTGTATATATGGGGAACCTGGTGAAATTTCCTCTTCATCACAATACTTAAAGCTGCAGGTGCCTTGCCCTCTTTTAAATCTGGTCACTCTAGTATAGCTCCTGCAGCTTTAACTGTGGTGATGAAGAGGGAATTTCGCCAGATTCTCCATATATACAAATGACACCTACTGAAATTCCCTTTTCTATGCAACTGTTAAATATACAGGAGTCCTGTCCTCCTTTTCATAGGGTCACCCTACTAATATAAGTCCCTAGTGTGAACCTAAGAGAGCAATCTTTTGCCTACCAGACAGTATGGGGGGGAGTATAGGGGGTATAGGATAGTTAGGTTTCCTGGATCCAGGCTTGGAGACAGGGCTCCAAGTTCAGAGACACCCCTACCCCTTGTAGCTGACGTGGAGAGAACTGTGCCAGCTACCTCTCCATACTCACAAAACGGAGCATGGAGATGGTGAAAAGGGGGCATTCCTGTGTGTGGGGAGGGGAGGAGAATGGGGCAGCTGCCTTACTCTGTTCGCTATAAACACCCCTGCCTCCTTCCCTCCCCCTCAGAGGCACTGCTGCTAGACAGGCGAAATTGCCCATCTAGCAGAAATGCAGGGCGGCTAGAGCGCAGAACCACTGCTCTCCTCCCACCCCGCATTGGCTACATGGAAGCTTCCAACTATCTGGGGTTGTGCCCTTACTCTTTTATTAACTTAAAAACTGTTTGAAGTGTTGCTCTTTTCCTCTTTTCTAGGTGATGGTGCAAATGATGTAAGTATGATTCAGGCAGCTGACGTTGGCATTGGCATTTCTGGACAAGAAGGTATGCAGGTAGGCATCCTAAGTGAGGTGTATTCTTTTCGTTTGCCTTTGGCAACTACTGCTCAGGCATTTATCACTGGTGTTCAGAATTTATAGGATGGTGCATTCTGTATATAACACGAACAGAAGTTATCATTATTGCTGTCTGGCATAATACATGAACATCCATTGTGGAAACGAGGTGAAATCGTCTGTATCCACAATTAATCAAAGTGCCTATATGCTTGCCTTGATTCTTTATTTAAGCATACAGCCCTCCCTCATACAATTGTCCAGAGCTGGTAACAGTTTTCTGTCTTGCTCATTAACACAATAACCATACTATGTGCGGGAAGTGATCCTAAATCACACAACAAGCCAGGGAGCCCATTCTGACCACTGTTTCAGGCTGCGTCATCCAAACATTTAACTGTTTTAATTGTTTTTACTGCTTTTAAATTATATATTGTTTTAACCTGGTTCATGGTTTAATTTGTTTTTAGCTGTGTATATTTATTGCTTTATACTATGCTTTTATCTGTACGCCGCCCTGAGATCCTAATGATATAGGGCAGGATATAAATGTTTTAAATAAATTAATAATAATAATAATAATAATAATAATAATAATAATAATAATAATTTGTTCTTATTACTAGCTGGTGATTGAGTCAAGGTAGACCGTTGCAGTTTCATAATGAAACCATTGCAGGTTTTAAAATTAAAACAGTCTTGAAGCACATTTACACCTCCCACTCGTTACTTTGACATACTGTTTGCCTGCCTCCAATTTACTTCGGGTCAGATGGAAATATATTTGGCTTCTTTAAATTAAAAGGAAATCACGTTTACTTACCGGTGCTTTGCAAAACGGCCTGCAAACATTCATGAGTGGCCAGTCACGAGCATGTTATGAATCCCTCGTTTAGGGAAGCCCATTATTTCTTTTAACAAATGTTCTTTACTTTAGGCTGTCATGGCCAGCGATTTTGCAATATCTCAGTTTAAGCACCTCAAGAAGTTGCTTCTAGTCCACGGCCACTGGTGCTATTCTCGCTTGGGAAAGATGGTGTTATATTTTTTCTATAAAAATGCGGTAAGTTTAAACACCTCCTCTGATGCCTCTATACCAGTTGGTCATGCACTCTTTTCATAGCCACAGATATTGAGGACACTGATTATTTACATTATACTTCATTCTGCATTCACACCACGCAGCTTACAAGCTCCAAAAATATAATACAAAACATTAAATAAAATCGGAACCTTAAGGGTGAATAACTATCCCCCAAAAAAGGCAAAATAAATGGAGATCGACCCTTAAATTGACTAAAAAGGTTCCTTCCCATTTTTTCCAATAGTCAAAACAGACGCTTCTCTTTGAAAATTCACTGTTTTTTGTTTGATTTAAACTGACAATCATTGGTATAATCCTGGCTCTGCTTCTGCATACAGGATGTTAAATTATAAAGACTCAAAATGGGATTTGGCTCCTGCTTAGGATGTAAAGCCTGCCAATGCACTTAATTTGATGGGAGCCACATGCTACCAATTGACAACAACAGTAATCAGCATTAACGACATCGTAGGAAGCTCGAGTACACACCTCCAGTCTCATGTAATCTTTGCATAACGGAGTTAACAGGAAACATTGTAGCTTTTGGAGATCCAAAGCTAAGGTTCAATAAGGAGGGAGGGAGAAGCAAGTCTTCGTTGGGAAATGTCTGAGCTGTATTGCTTCAATAAACTTCACTCAGAGATAATTTATACTGAATTTTTTAAAAAAATATATTAAACAGAAGTGATATTTTAAGCCTATATCAACGTTGCAGCATGCATTTTGCATATTTGTATGACTTCATCAAATATCTGCAAGAAATAGAAATGTTGTACAAATGTTGACTTTGAATAGCAAGTAGGTAGTTATTGGCCCATCCACTGATACACAGGAGGGAACCACATGTTGCATGGGCAGCCCATTATTAGGCTTAGTATTAAGCATTTGCTTGCAATGTGTAGTTGGCCCCTATGTATCAATGAATGGGCCAGTGAGAGGATTCCCATTGGGTTGGATCCAGATTTAGGCATGTGCAATGTTGCAGACATTCAGGAAACCCAGCTGAAAGATGTGAGCTGTGGTGCAGTCGGGAGGGGAGATCCCTGAAAACTGGGCAGATCCTGGATCCAACCCATTACAAATTGAGGGCAGCCTTTCCATCCATAGAAGGCAGATTCTGGATCCAACTCACTGAAATCAATGAGAATTAATTCAGTCATGATTGATTTGCCCCGTTGATTTCAATGAGCCTACTACTCTAAGTATGGCTAAGCCTAGATCCAAGCCATTTTTTTAGTTTAAAAGCAGCTTCAGGAGAAGTGAATTTAAAGTGGAGAAGTGACCAGAGGAAGAGGCTCCTAAATCTTTTCCCCGTGTGCAGTTTCCCCATTCTACATCTCTCCTGCATATTTTCTGGTCCATGAGATTCTAACAGCGCAGGCAAACATACTTTTAGAACCTTATGGTAGGAAGAGGAACTTGGAGGCTATTTAGAATGGAGAAACAGCAAGGAGGGAGAGGATTAAGAGCCCTTTCCTCCTCCACTGCTTTTCTATTTTACTTTCCCTACTCCAAAGCTGCTTTTCACTTTTTAAAAAATCATGTTTCACACGTCTGCAAGTAATTTGTGGATAGCCTTTTGGCCTGATCAAGGCCACGATCAAATATTTGGATTCTGAGTTGATTTGTAGTCATTTACAGTTCAATGTACACCAGCTTAAATCAATGTACACCAGCTTAACTGAGTCACAGATTATGTAGGTTGCTAACCAGTTCTAGGAACTCATTGGCCTGGTTCGGACAACACGATAATCAATGGCCGGGGGTGGGGGATGGGGACACACAACTGGCAGTATGCTATTTTGTTCATTTAAACAACACGGAAAAATAACAAGCTGCTCCATTGCTTATCAAATAATTGATTAAAATATCGTGTGGAGGGCTCCCTCCCCCCGTTGAGTGCACTATTCCATAGATGATAGAGTTCTCCAGCAGGAGCACCCCAGCTGCTCCTGTACAGCCCGCAGAACTCGCAATGGCTGATGGGATAGGGCTGGGAGGACTGAGGGAGGAGCACCAGCCACCCAGAAGGATGCCGGGACTTTCAGCGATGTGACTGGGGGAGGGGCAACATGTTATGTGGGGAGTACTGGCAAAATAATGAATGGTGAGTATGTTATTCCCCCCTCCATTGCCTAATATGTCATCCAAACCAGGCCATTATGTGTATGCATCTGTATGTAAAGGCACACATAAGCAAATATATATCCTGACTACTACAGACCTTGGAAACATTTCACCTTCTAACATTTTCACACTAGGCATACGTCAATACGCTCTTCTGGTTCCAGTTCTTTTGTGCTTTCTCTGGAGCCTCCATGATAGACTACTGGCAATTGATCTTCTTCAACTTGTTTTTCACTTCTGTGCCCCCAATACTTTGTGGAATCTTGGATAAGGACATTTCATCAGAAATTCTACTAAGCTTGCCTGAACTTTACAAGAGCGGGCAAAATTCAGAGGTATACTTTTTTTGCTCAAGTGTATTCTGTGGACTCTCATAAGCATCTAGCTCAGTATCACAAGCTTTAGCATTTCCCTCATGAGAAATGTTTTTCTTAACCCAGACGTTGGCAAAACACAATGCTGCCTGTGCCCTACTAGCATTATAAAGATGATTTTTGATTTTTCATGTGGTTAGTCTAAGGGCCAAACCAGACATTACTTTTCATTTGTATCTTGCAGCTATGTCTTTTCTTCTTCTTTTTGTATTTTAGAGTAGGCACAGGAACCATAATCTGGATTGGGACCCAACTTTGGAGAAGAAGGGGGCTTTAAGATCTGGATTAGGCCTGCTGCGTCTACTGTAGAGTAAAAATGGAGTGGGGGAATAGCTGCTAGAGATGGATTTAAAGTAATGTCTATTTTTTTGTCCCTCAGGCTCAAATTACACATCAGAGAGAGTTCTATTAAACTTTCCTCCACATTTTTTAAACCCAAACAGCCTAGACAGAACTCACTTGAATAAAGAAGAGTGGGTAGACAGACACTGCTTAAGTTTTTCCCCAATGGTTGTTTTGCAGCTCAAAATTGCTCTCCCTCAAGCTACTTTACCCACTGGGGAAAAGATATGGGTCCCCATAGTTTTTGCTATATCATTCACTATCGTGGGGGGAAAGGTGACTTGTGGAGGGCAATTTTCACTGAAAATTTCCTTCAAAGCTGAAGAGAAAATTTTCCTTCAATTTTGACTTAAGTTTGCACGCCCCCTTCCTCCACCCAGCCTCCAATGTATAGTTTCAGCCTCAGCTACAGTAAAAAATATATAATTTAAGTAGCTTTTCTTGCACTGGAAAAATGAGATCTAGAAAAAAGATTAAAATGGTATTGTTTAAAACAAATAATCAAACTGCTATTCTCTAGTTTAAGTATCTCAGTAAGACTTTATTTTATTCTAAAACTGGTTTTGTGTCCTATTATTTTTCATGCATACAGAACTATTAATCTGAAAAGCTATTTGAGCCCTTATCTCCTTACCCTCACAACAGCTTCATTTTACATAAGCTGAAAACTACCTCCATACGTTAAGTTCTAAATAACTCAGGTTTTCCAGATAAATGTCTAGCACTCTATACTAAGTCATGGGCAGATTGTGGGCCAAACCTGACACACATCTGACTGCAAATAGGCCCACTGCTCACCTATGCGTTGCCTGTTAAAGGAAACCTTTAACCCTCACAATTCCCCTCCCAGCTGGCTTCACTGAGGAGGGGGAAATTGAGGTGCTTGAGCTTGATTCTTTTCACTGCCATTTTTGAGGCAAAAAGCCCACATAAGTTTATACAGTCTTTTGTTTTCTTTGTTTGCTTATTTGTTTGCCCTTAAACTGGCAGTCCGGACCTGAGACTCATATACCAGCCCCAAAAGCTAATGGAGGTACACAAATGGGGTTTGCAGGGTTTGGTTCCTGCCTACCCATAAAGCTGAGACTTGGATGCAATAGGGCCACCTGCATGTTGTGGACGATCACAGGTTATAGAGGAGGGTTGAGGAGAGGAAGCTGGCTCATCAGTGATCCTAGTGGGTGAGTGGCTGCTGATTGGCCAGCTGCTCTTTCTTCAAATTACAGTGTTCTTATTCTCCTGCCTTTTTAAACTAGAGGCAGGGAGCATTAATGTAGAATCAGACTGTGTGGAAAGGTGGATTCACATGATACCCAACACGTGTTCACAAAGGCATGACTGTGTTCACAAAGTCACAAATGACTTTGTGACTGTGTCACAAAGGCATGACGTGTTCACAAAGGCACACCTGACTGTGCATTTGGCATTGGTGTGAAGAGGCCATATATCATGGGCCAGTTAGAATTTCTTTATGTGGAGAAAGTTATGCTTGTACACATATATGGTTTAGTCATACTGATGTTGAACACATGCACAGCAGGGGTGTGGCCAGTGTATGTATTAGGATATAGGGGATGCAATCCCACTTCCCTCTTGCATGCATGTGAGCATTTGAGAGAGGCCATCCCACCCCAAAGACTAAAAAAAAAAAAATAGAGGTCGACTGACTTGTCTTTTTGACATGCATGAGAAAATTGGTTTTTTCCACCGCGCCCCCCCCCCCCTTATGCTTGTTGAGTTGAGCCAAGCCATCTTGCGGAAGGGGGGGAGCAGAAGGAATCCTTTCCAGGAGCAGAGCCCTTCCATCCATGGAAGGCAGATCATGGATCCAACCCAGTGTGCCTAAACACATGGCTAGCACTAAATAATAAGTTGTGATAGTGGTAGGACAAAGGCTTTGCAGGTCTGCTTTGTGAGTCTATCCCTTCCAGTTTTGATCCAATGTCACTTCATCAAAAGTCACTGACTTACATTCCAACTGAAATGTCAGTTGATTTTACTATAGATGTGCGTTGGATGTCTAGCTAAAAAAGGAGCCAGAAGGCCATGATACAAATTGGTCCTGGGAAGTTGCCTTATACCATCTAGCCCAGTAAAGTCCACTCTGTATGGCCAGAATCTCAGGCATCCCAGGGCCTGCTACCTGTTTCTTTTAACTGAGATGCCTGAAATTGATACTGGCTGGGCCCTTCTGCCTGGTGCAAAGTACGCCACCTGCCATTGAGCTATGCCTCCTCCTATGAAGATGAGATACTCGGTTATGTACCAAGATATTGTGCACCTGTTTTGAAGATCCCTGTTCACTTTGTGTCATGATCTGCTACAGATTTACAAGCCTCTGACATTTTGCATTGCCCTTTTGGATGCCTTTTACCAGAGTCTCATCTGCTTCTTTGTCCCTTACCTAGTAAGTATTTAAGGCATTCTCTAAATTGTCTTTAGTGAAATCAAAAGCACATGCAATCGGTATGCCTACAGCTTTCTCTATTTTCCAGGCATATCACGATTCTGATATTGGGGTTTTCACCTTTGGAACAACAGTCAATACCGTAGCCCTCTTTACTATTCTATTCCACCAAGCTTTAGAAATTCGAACATGGGTATGTATATAAATTATTCTGTAGCTACAATATCTTTCAGGTTGCTAGTTTTTAAGAATGATGGTCATAACTTGGGTGATAATATGACCTACAGTATAGATGAGTATTTGCATTTGTGAGCTGTTTTATATGTCTTGTGGTTTTATAATTTGACCTTTATATGTCTCATTTAATATATTGTTGCCCAGCTTCATTTTCTATGATTTGTTGAGTGATGAACAAAATTAAAAATCAAAAACATTTATAAAACTGAAATATCTACATTTGTAGACAGCACAGCAAAATCTGTGCTATTTGAGTTACCTAATTTGCACTATATTTCATTAATGCTTTATGCATTTTGGCTTCACGCCTTTCATATTATGTGTCTGCGTGTGAGTCCCATCTCTATCATTTCCACCAGAGATGTTGGTGTTCTTTAATGCATCTTTTATACCCTGCAATGCTATTGTTCTCTCCTGAGCTGCTTCTGGCTTGCAGTCAACAAACATCATCACTGCCAGTCCCCACTGCACTTGTCAAATACCACAGAGAACGCAGCAAACTGTTGAGGCTCGCTGGAGTCTTGAAGGCTTTGAGCAATGCTGATGATAGCACTGTGGTGCAGGTTAACTGGATCCCATTCATTGAATAAATAAACAGTACAGAAAAATAAGCCTTCTATAAGCAGCAACTTTGCACCATAATGCAGAAACCAGCATTCAGCCCCCACACAGCCACATGCACAGCCCCTAAAATGCAGAAGAAAATAACTTCGCTATGTTCCTGCAAGCTTTTTCACTCCAAGAGACTATCAGGTCCTCAAAGTGCCTTGGAAAGCCATGGCCCCAAACCCAACAGGGCTAGAGCTATATAATGTATGTTGATAATACAAACATTTCCTAGAATTTGACCTTCCTTGTTGTAGACTCCTGTTTGATGTTTGTAGTTTGCAAATGTCCTTGACTACATGAATATTGCATTTCTTCTGTGTAATGTTGTTGGTATAGCATTTTGTTCATATATACTTCTTCACCAACATTTCTAGTTAGCTTTTCTCCATATTCCTGTAGCAGAATCATAACTACCTCTTTTCTTCACTTCTCCACAGACTGTGTTCCATGGGGCCATAATGATTGGGAGCATTCTGGTTTACTTTGTTTTCTCAACCATCTACAACGGGACCTGCATCCTTTGCAACCCTCCTACCAATCCCTATTGGATTATGGAAATGGAATTCTCAAGTCCAAGCTTTTATCTTATATCCATCATCACTCCTGTCATAGCACTTCTCCCAAGGTTTGAACATTTGTCTCTTTTCCTATGTGTTTAGATATCAGCCCCTGATTTAGGGTGACCATATGGAAAGGAAGACCCTGTATCTTTAATAGTTGTATTGAAAAGGGAATTTCAGCAGGTGTCATTTGTATACATGCAGCACCTGGTGAAATTCCCTCTTCCTCACAACAGTTAAAGCTGCAGGAGCCCTGCCCTCTTTTGTATCTGGTCACTCTAGAAAAGAGGGCAGGGCTCCTGCAGCTTCAACTGTTGTGAGGAAGAGGGAATTTCACCAGGTGCTACATGCATACAAATGACACCACCTGAAATTCCCTTTTCTATACAACTGTTAAAGGTACAGGAGCCCTCTCCTCTTTTCGATATGGTCACCCTACCCTGGTTATCAATTACATACCTGGTGGATGGGTGGGTTTGCTTTGAAATAGAGTCTGGTCTAATTTAAATGTGATGCTGGGAGTGTCTGAAAGGCTTACCTGTGTGGTGTTCCATGGGCTGGTGTCTCATTTAAGCCTGGGTCACTGCTGTGTGCAGCATTGGCATTTGAGGGGCATGGCTTCCCAGGCTACAGATCTCTGGCATGCTAACAGTGCATGGGTAATCAAGGTGACATAATACCAATCCTACCTGCCTAGTTAAGTATTCTTAAACACCCAGAATCACATTTAAATTGAACCTCAGAAGTGGTGGATCAAAGTCCCCAGTTCTTACCTTTTTCCACAGTGACCCATCCATATCTGTGGTGTCTTCTCTCCAGAGCCCTTGTTTGCCCCTAGGTTTGCAACTGGAAGACCACAGAATGTACCTTGGGGGGTCCAGATTTGGCTCATTTGCCTCCAGTCATTGATCCCTAATGTATGGGTATTTAGGCATTCCTGCTGTCTGAGTTTTCAACATGGCTTATCCTTCAGTGTTCCTCAGCCCGTATGAATAAATGCATACAATGCCCACCAATAGCATCTCAGTCCATTGCATATATTTGATGAAGCACACTCTTGCCTGTTGGTACAATAGAGCCCTGGCAGTGCTGCCTCTTGAAGTAGACCAGATAGGATCTTTTGCAAGTCTTTCAGCTGCAATGCAAAGATAAGAGAGTATAGATCTCCCTGCATGGCCAATGGCCATGCTGGCTAGGGCTGATGGAAGTTGTGGACCCAAATATCTGGAAGGTCACAACCTCTGCAGTAGTCCATTAGCCATGAGGATTCCTGTTCTACCCAGAATAGTAACGTGAGCTGTGGAAGTTCGCTCTAGTTTGAGGCTCTCCTGAGAAGATGACTAGGCTGCCATGGAGGTAGAGTCTGATGCTGGGTCACACCAGAGCGATTTATCTTTGAGAAGATTCTTTCCAAATGAAGGCATAATGGGAAAACATGGCGTTTGCATTTGTCCTCATCTGGCCTGCTGAAAAGAAAGGAATCAGTACAGGCTGAACTATCAGACACCTGTGTACAGTGAAGCCCAGTTAAGTTGCCTAAGTTCACCTGATTCCCAGAGGAAGCTCCAGGCAGACTTACCTTCAGTGTGCTGTTTTGTACCTTCCCTCTATCTGCCACTCAGGGGTTAGTTCCTTGTGATTTCTTGCTGTTTCTGGAAAGGAGACTTCAGATCTTTGACAGACTGCATCCTTTCATGTGGCCACCGCTTTTTCTTCTGTAGTTTGGGGAAACTGAGTCTTATGTGCTTTTGCTGGGATATAAAAGCTCTGTTGTTGTGCTGTGTAATACAGTTTTTTGTCAGACAACCCTTGAGCATTTCAAACGGAAAACTGCTTTCTGTGCTTTTCTCTTCAATACTAGAATCAGGAGGCAGCGAACTGTCAGGGCTCAGAAACAATTCCCAGATGTCAAACAGGCCTTAGAAGTCATGCAAAAGCACAGTGCTTGCTTCTCCCCCTAACAGACACTCTCTAGGGTCTAGAAGTAGGATCTCCTGCTCCTTCTGTTTGAAAGGATTATTCTTCTCTTATCCTTCTTTGCTCACTGTCTATAAACACACATTGATTTGAGGGCAGATTCCTGAGAACACATCAGCTTGTTTCCATAGCATTCTGTTCCTATGGGCTTTACATTCTGTAAAACGAGAATTCCATTCCTCTGCTGTAAAATAATTATTCAGACTGGAGTGCCACAGGAGTTTCTGCATATGAAGGTTAGATAGCCTCATTTTGTAACTTGTGTGAGCCCTCCAGCGTCTCTCAGTTTGTTGTCTGTGTGCTCCAAGCTACACCCACACGAGGATGGAACTTGGAGTGCATGGCTACATTCAGATGTAATAATCAACCGTGGTTTATTGTTATGTGAACAAGCTCAGCCAAGCCTTGGACTCACATAACTCCCCTTAACTCTCCTCCTCTGACATGGCCAAGAGGAGATCAGCAATTTTTGTTTCCTTTTTTAATTAAACACAGTTTAGTATACTGTTTATTGTTATGTCTGAACTCAGACAAACAGTGGCTAGTCTTTATTGTGGTTTACTGAAACAAACCAACTGCAAATTTTGGGTTATGAAGCTGACTTGTTTCTCTAAACCATACTTAGGCTTAACCATGGCCCAAGGTTCAGAAGTCATGTTAAAGTGCAATTAATTGAAAACAGAAGTGAAAATTCCCAATCTCCTCCTCATGCCAGCCGGGAAGCGGAAGGGGTGGGAGAGCACATGAGTCCAAGGCTCTGACATGAAAAATAAACCATAATAACAATAAACCATCATTTATTGTTATGCCCCTTATGCAGTTAATGAATGGAAGCCATAGAAAGATCCTACCAGGGCCTTTGGCTCTATACATCTGTCCAAGCTATCATTTTCCTATAGAAGGATTGGGGTTGGGCTATAATATGAAAGAAGAGGAACATTACTGTTATGATCTTAAGCAGGAACTAGGGAATGACCCCCAAACTGGGAGTCCATCCTTTTATTAGGTTCTCCCTGCAAAAGACTAGAAACTGTGAAGGATCAGAACTCTATGATCGCTTTCCAAGGAGGATATGGGAGGAAGAAGATCAGGCATAATGGGCTTTCCCACCCTCCAGATTTCATCTTCTCCTGGGAGGGGAGACAGGAAGAGATCAGAGCTGAATTCCAATTCTTCTATTATTATTATTATTATTATTATTATTATTATTATTATTATTATTATTTGATTAACAATACACTAATACAATACTACAATAACATCAACAACAAGAGAAAAAATAATAATACATAAATTGAATAACCTTATAACATTTCTAATTTGATATTTTAACATCATTCCATAACATAAAGTGCACTCCCCACCCCGGGATCTATTTCTGTTTCCAAAATCTCATTGATCCTTCTGGAGGCGGTTTTCCACTCCCCTTAGATAATACATATTCTAGGAACTGTTTCCAAATTCCCTCAAAATCGTTCATTTTTGTTATCCCTCTTCTTACTTTTATATTACATGTCAATTTATCATTTATAGCAATATCCCATATCTCTTTATACCAATCCTCAACATGATAATCTCCTTGTACCTTCCAGTTCCTAGATATGATCAGCCTTGCTGCTGTCAGCAAATTCGTTATCAATTCTTTTGTTTCTTTATTACATTTTAAGAATTCCAATTCTTCTGAAGAGTGGCAGGCTGGAGCTGCTCTTCCTCTACAGAGAGTTGAACTTTGTGCCCCAGTTTGCTTTGGAACTTTCTGTATCTAGTTATTCTTACACCACTGACTATCAAGCAAACCTAGAAGGGATTCCAATGGGCTAGAAGCTGTGAAAGCAGAGGGAGTTAAATTTTCTCCCACAGGGAGTTTAAAACCTAAATAGAAAAGCCAACACTGAATCTGGGAACCATCTTGTGAATTGATTTTTACACAGATCAGCCAGCCACATGCATGCAAGCAAATGATGTTATATTTTGAAGGGGGATTTAGCTCTACCCAGAGGCCTGGTCAATCTGTGCTGAAAACTAGTTCATAAGACTCTTAGTGCCATAGGATGATTTGCAACCTGGCCAATTGCTGTTCATTTAAAGAACGCCAATCACTGCCGCTTTTTGATTAGCCTTGGTTGTTTTCATTTCTGTGCTGAGCTAGAGTGCTAAAACAAGATGCAACCTGTGCCTTTCCCTGGTGCTCATTATATGAACAAACAAAAAACCCATTCCTGATTAGTTTTTAACTCCCAACCAAAATGGCTCTGTGGAAATCAGTCACCAATCAGTTTTGCCCACAATATTTCTGTTTACACTGGAGAGGCTTAGAGAAGCGTGTGACAAATGGATTTGCCATGGGCCTTGCTCCATGGCCATTTCCCATGAGATATGCAGTGCTGGGCTGATTGGCCGGTGGTGATGGGTGGACCCACAACATGCCTGCGCATTTCTGACCATTGGTTCCACGTCCTACCTGGCTTCCTATTTTTTTTTTCATGTTATGAGTCTTTACATTTATATTCCACCTTTAGTCCAAGGAGCTCAAGGCAGCATACATAGTTCTGTTCTCCCTCATCTAGCCTCACAACAACTCTATGAGGTAGGTTAGGCTGAAAGATAGTAATTGACCCAAGCTCACTTAATGGCTAGATGGGGATTTGAACCAGGATCTCCCTAGTCCTAAGCAGACACTCTAGCCTGCCACAATGGCAGGCAGCTGATACACAGGAAGATGATCCCATCAGGGAGACCACTCCCAGCCTCAGCTTCTTTATCCTTTGTGTCCATCACCTAACTCAGAGGTGGAGAATCTGTGGCCATCCAGATGGAGTTGAACTCTAACTTCCATCATCCCCAGCCAGCATGGCCAATGGTCAGTGATGATGGGAGTTGTAGTCCAGCAACATCTGGAAATCCACAGGTTCCCCATCCCTAGTCTAGCTGGTAATGATGAGCCTCTTCCACACCAGTCAGTGCTCCACACACACCCTTGATTACCTTCAGATGCATAATCTCCCTGGAATATCCCTCCTGCAAATTCTATTGCCTCAGCTGGTCTATAAATGCTATATACAGGGAGAGGATCTCTGCAATAGGTGGGTTGTGTGCATTGACTGAAGCATTACACCTCATCAGGCGCCTGCACAACTGCTCCAGAAAGTGTGAAGTCTCATTTTTGTGAGATCACTCATGAAATAGTGTCATTGTCGTTTTGTTTCCCCAAGGTTTCTTATCTTGGCTCTGCAAGGAACCTTGATGACATCTCCCATTCTGAAAGCACAACAGCTGGAAAAGCTCCCCAAAGAGCAACGGGACTGGGAAATACAGAAATGGAAACTGAGGGAACAAGGCACAGTGGTCCATGGTGATGTGCTCAACCAATCTGTTCCTGACTTGGATGTGGCAGTACCCGATTATGTGTCGGCAGATCTTACGCATGAGGGACTGTGCCCTCCACAGCAGGAGAGAGAACGGATATTGAATGGAGAAGGCAATGACTACACAGAAAGATGGGCTCTGGAAGAGGCGGCGGCTGCCAATTTCTTGTCAGTAGCAGCCTCTCCTGAGCAAAATGCAGCTGCAAAGCCTTTTCCTGGCATGCTGCCCAACAATACTGGGAATTCTGTTCTGAAGAGCCATCGGAGGTCTTTAAGTGCAATGACTCTATGAAGGGGCTTGAGCTTTTGACTGACAAAGAAAGAAATGGAATTGCTTCTCTGAACATCCTCTGCCTCCCACATGGTGGCAGAGGGAAAATAGAGTTTCTATTTATATTAAATAGCAGCGCCCTCTGGAAAGAGAAGCCTACCTAAGATATAATTTTCGCCAGCATATTGGGGCAGCATATTTTGTCTTTATGATGTGACATACCTCAGGTGTATTGAAGCGTACTTATTTTGAGGAAGAGACGCTGCAAACAGCTTGGAGCAATACTAGACAAGTATCCCCTCACCGATGTGAAATGCACCATTTGCTTGGAAACCAACAATGTCTCCTGAGGAGGACTATTTTGTTTTTCCAGGCATGAGTCACTTATGAATCCAATCTTAATCATGTAGGTTATCACCCAGAGCCTCATGTCAGGTTGGCAAATAAATAATCACGTAGCCACCTTTAGTACAGTTATGATAAATTTTTATACTGTTCTATAAATGTTTTCTAGGAAAAGCTTACATCATCTCACAGTAAAATCACCACATTTGGAGTACAATCCTAAATGTGTCCACTCAGAAATTTTAATGGGATTTACTCCCAGTTAAGTATGGATAGGGTTGCAACCTTAGAGACCAGTATGAAGTAAGCCATTGCACTAAAGCTAGTAGCCTGAACATTATGCAACTTAGCATCCATTCCCAAAGCATGTGCATTTTTTTAAAAAAAACAACAACATCTGTGCATATGCAAATGTTTATGCATACTAAGATATGTGCAGCAGATTTGGTCAAAATCCAAACCCCAAGCAGAATTTGGTCACTTCAGTCCAGTTCTGTTCGGTCCCCAAAGCAAAACAGGCTTCCTTCCAAAGCTAACAGCACCAAAAGTGATCAAGAATGAGACTTCATTACCAACTTCTGTTTCACCCACAATCCGCAGCCATGGACTTTATTTTTTCAATGTCTCTATGTCTTTTGGTTTCATTTCTCTTAATGCTGCCAAAGGGGAGGGGGAGTGCAGTTGACATGCCACCTAATTGGTCTTCCAATTTTACCGTGGGTTCCAATCGCTGTGCTTTCGGAGAGGGCAATGATGGGATTGTGAGGTACCCATTCTTCCAGTGCCATCACTTTTCACTAGGGAAAAGCTGTAGACTGGTTTTCTTGCTTGGGGACACCGCTATGAAGTGTGCCACATTCATACAAACTGACCCAAAATAAAATGGGAGTGAAGTGGAAATGAATCAGTCCCCCGCATCCTACAAAAACAAATTGGAGAACTTCTCTTCCACATGAAGTGCTGCACTTATCCTTTTGAAACCTTGTAGCTTTCTTACTGAGGGCCATGTCTCAGCTGCCTGTAATCTTCAGAAAAATGGTCCAGAAGGAACATAGGAACACAAATGTGTCCTCTTGGAGATGTTCAAAATGTCAAGATTGCTCTTGCACAAAATCCCTGTGGATAGCAAGTTGGCTGGCTTGATTCCTCTCAGAAGGGGCAACTATCCGTGCAATTTTCATCCAATTCTGCCACACACAAAATAACAAGTTATCCACACTTTCCTTTTTAAAAAAATATATGTCAAAGTATAAAGATGTGTAGCACCAAAAACCTGTGCACCTATATTTTGTAACATATAGTAGGTACAATCCCCTCCTTAGTAACTACTATGCTTGCAACTATCATCCAATTCTGACAAAGAGGGGGAAAGTTATAACCATTTTAAAAAACTTTCCCATGATAGTCAATCAGAAAGACGAATCCTCGCTTTTCTGAAGAACCAAATTGGGGTGGGGGGGATGCACACCTATTATTATTATTATTATTATTATTATTATTATTATTTATATAGCACCATCAATGTACATGGTGCTGTACAGAGTAAAACAGTAAATAGCAAGACCCTGCCGCATAGGCTTACAATCTAATAAAATCATAGTAGAACAATAAGGAGGGGAAGAGAATGCAAACAGGCACTGGGTAGGGTAAGCAGGCACAGGGTAGGGTAAAACTAACAGTAGAAAGTAACAGTAGAAGTCTGCACAACATCAAGTTTTAAAAGCTTTAGGAAAAAGAAAAGTTTTTAGTTGAGCTTTAAAAGCTGCGGTTGAACTTGTAGTTCTCAAATGTTCTGGAAGAGCGTTCCAGGCGTAAGGGGCAGCAGAAGAAAATGGACGGAGCTGAGCAAGGGAAGTAGAGGCCCTTGGGCAGGCGAGAAACATGGCATCAGAGGACCTCTAGTATGTATATCATACATGGCAACCTTTAACTCATTCAGTGGTTACATGTTTGGTGTGTGGGAGAGGGTGTATAAGATCCATTGATGTCAAAGAAATGATCTTCAAGAAGGTCTGCTTAAGATCAGGGAATAAGGCTGCAGCGATCCCCCCACCCCATTAAGATAGAATATTTGGATTTATCTAAAGCAGTGTGGGGAATGTGTGGCTTTCCAGATATTGTTGGAGTACAACCCCCAGCAGCCCTATCCAGCAGCATAGCCAATGGTGAGGCATGATATGAATTGCAATCCACCAACATCTACAAGTCATGATGGCTATATACCAGTGGTCTTCAACTGGTCCAGACCTAAGACCCACCTCAGACTCCCAACCTGCAACATAGGACCCACTTTCACAATTGTCCAACATGTTAGCAACAGCTTTGCCGCAACCTGTATGGAGTGATTTCACAAGCCACTTTTGGGTTGTGACCCGCTGGTTGAAGAACACTGATCTAGAAGGTCACCCCTGATCTAAACCAATTTAGCTTTAATGAATTTAACAGAGCTCAAGTAGTTTGAATTCAACTTTAACTGATTTATCTATTTGGAAATCACTTTCATCTATTGAATGGTAGAGTTTACTAAGAGTGTTTATGTGGCCAAGTGCAGAGTGGTGGCCTTGGGTGTGGGTTCCAATCCATTCCCATTCATCAATTCAAGGTAGAACTACACATTCTGCCTCTACCTCATGAACTGAAACTCAAGCCTCTGTTTTTCTCCAAAGTGGCATTGAAAAGGTGTGATTTGCAGGGGCAAAATGGCTGACAAGAAAAGGGGTGCTTTACCTATTAACTCCCAGCCACCAGCTGCTTTCACCTCAACAGGGCTGCTTCTCATGAGAAATACAGGTCTAAAACTTGCAGGGGGAAAGTTGCAAGCCGGGGAAGGGTTGAGCACCCCTCTTCATACCCACCACTTCTGCCCTGCAAATCACCTCTCCCACGAATACATTGTCAAGGAGAAGTAGCAGAAGTAGAAGCCATGGTTTCCAAACCCAAGGTGAAGATGGAGCGCCTGAATGGGCATGTCACTTTCTCTATAGAAAGCACGTCACTATAGAAAAGGGACCAATCCTCCACGAATTATTTAAGAGTTCATTGAGATGATGATCTGTAAAGTATTTTCTGCACTAAAAATGCTACAGAAATAAGATGCTGTTCTTAATAAAGCCATAATGAAAGCCTACCCATCTGTACTCCTTTAATATCTTTCTAGTTCAGAAACCACATTCATTCAAAAGAAAAAGAAAATAAAATAAAGTTTTTAAAAGAAACACGAGAGGCGCCAAAGGAAAATGGTGCTGCAGCTTTTAGGCGCTCCTATTGTTGCTGGAGTTGAGATCTATTTAGTTCCGGCACGAGCTTTTCAGTTAATGGGCATCCCAGTGAAACTGCTACTCTTGTTTTGCTTAGTGACATTTTATCACAGCAAGATACCTACAAAATTAACAGTGCTACAAAATTAACAGTGCTTTGCGCCACAGAGAGTTAGAACCCGAGGATTTGCTCAGCTAGGAAACGCACAGGGCAACATCTCCTAGAGAAGAGGTGAACTTAACAGTTCACTGAACCTCAGTTCACTGGCAAAAGCTGCACATGATGTTCTAAGCTGAAAAAGAATTAGAAGGCAGCAATGGCAAGAGGCATCCCTTCAGGTTTGGGGAGAGTTTGAAATAGAGTGGGCTAGACATGAACATAAAATTACTTACAAAGACTGGTGCGTGCATCAACTAACATAATGTTGGGCAGTTACACACTCTGATCTCTCCCTCATAGCTTGCAGGTTGAATCCAGATGCTCTGTTCTGAACAAAAGGAACCAGCATCCAGAGAAGGCTTCTTCCTGGATGAAGAGGGCAGAGTGGCAATTTTACCCTGTTCCCCTGGAGCTTCCAGCGCTATCTCCATCCTGTTCCAGAGAATCCCCCAAGCTGCTGGTTCAGCATTGCAGGTGGCCCTGGCAACTGCAGGAGGAAAGGGGGATCCAAGAAAATTGCCCTGTCCCTTGCTCCAGCAGCCCTCAAACCCACCTGGATCCAACCCAACAGACTTAAGGATCCAAGCCACTGTGTTTATTGGAGGAATGGGAAACCTCTTTCTGCCCAAGGGCCAGATTTATTTTCACAGAATCTCTTGGGATCCACATTACAGTGGTAGGTGGGACCAAAATACAAAACAGAAAACACCACCACCTGCATATTTTAGCTTAAAGCTCTTTCTGCCAGTAAGTAAATCTTAAAAGAGATATTTCAACCTTTTAAAATGGGGGGGGGGCTACAGAATATCTAGGAAATCACCAAACAAATCAGTGTATTGGGGAAGGGTGTGGGGCCATCTGAGGCATCCCAGGAGAACAAGGTTTGACCCACCCACCCACAGGCCTGTGATTCTTTCTTTTTTTAAAAAAAAATATTATTTTTAACTTACAAATTATATGACAAACAACAAATTAATCTTACACATAAACACAAAGTAATAACAATAAATGATATTAATAAGTGCACCCCACCCCCGGGACCATTATTCTACTTTCCAAAATTGTAATCACTCTTGTGAAGGTGTACACCCTTTTCCCTTTATTAAAACAAACTCTACAAATAATCTCCATATCTCTTCAAAATCATTTTGATTCAATAATCCTCTTTTAACTTTAATACAACATGTTAACTTATCATTGAGAGCAATATCCCATACTTCTTTATACCATTTTTCTATTTGATAAATCGCCTTGCTTCTTTCATTTTCGGGATATCATTAATCTCACTGCTGTCAATAAATTTGTTATTAAGTCTTTAATAGCTTGCATGCAGTTAACCTTATCATAAATTGACAACAATGCTATACTTGGACATACCGCTAAATTCAACCCAGTTATTTCGTTTATCTCCTTAAATACCATTTGCCAAAATTTCTGTATATATTTACAACTCCACCTCATATGAACATAGGTGCCAGTTTCCTGGCATCCCCTCCAACATAGAGTGGAATATTTCTTATCAATTTGATTTAATCTTGCTGGTGTTAGATACCACCTCCAAACTAATTTATAATAATTTTCCTTTATCCTTACAGACATAGTTTTCAAAATACACAAATCCCATATCCTTCCCCAACTCTGGTTACTTATTTGCCATGTTAAATCCTGATCCCATACCGATTTAAAATACTCTTGTTGATCTTCAGTTTCCAACAACATTTTATATATTCCACTCGTTGTACCTTTTATAACTACATTTTCTCCTTTATCCTCCCTTTGTATAATCATCTTTTCAAATATTGTATACTCTCTACATTCTTTATTTTCATTTATCCATTTCCTTGTCCATTGTTCTAATTGTACACCGTTAAACTAAGATAACTTTCTCCCTCTTAACACCTCTCTTATTTGTTCTTTACTATCCATCTTTTCCATCCAATCTTTTAATTTGATTATTTTCTGTTCCCTTAATTCCTTTTCCAATTCCTTCTTTAAATTTACTGGAAATTTCCCATCATCACAACTGGAGTTAGAGGGGAAACGGTTGGTCATAATTTATCTTTGTACCTTGCCCAAATCTCTAAAATGTTCTTTAAAAGTCCTGTGATTCTTCACCACTGGTTTGTTGGATTACAGCAGCAGCTTGGCTCCAGCAGTTCAGGGCTATGAGGATAGCATATAGGACACAAAGTGATTAGATTCCTTGAAGCCATTATAATGATTAAGAATTTAAATAGAAGACCAAGAGTGTAGCAGGGGGGAGGCTCACAGATTTACCTGCTTCCGCAAGTCTCCCCCAGTGTCTAAATGGCCGCACGACATCCCGGAAGGGAAGAGGAACGTTGTGCCCGCCATTTTTTTATTATTATTTTTATAAGATGAGCTGGTTGCACAGTGAAAAAGGTAAACAAAACAAAAAAACTTTGCCCATAACCCCCATTGCCGCCCCCGTGGAGCCTCCATTGCTGCACCCATGGAGCTCCCCCATGCAGCTCCGTGCCTGGCCCTACTAATCATGGGGAAGAAGGGACAACCCAGGAGCAGCAGTCACACTGCCTGTGCTCCTTGGGATGGTCCAGGGACCACAGAAATATTGGGAAATCCCCGATCCCAGATAACTTGGGGAAAGTCCCTGGTCATCCCGGGTTGCCCCGGTGCATCATATGGATGCACAGGGATGACCTAGAGACAACCCTGGGATATCTGGCAGGTATAGACATGCCCCAAGACATTTGGTTTTTACATTTGGTCCTATACATGTCCACTCAGAAATAAGTCCTGCTGATTTCAATGGAACATATTCCAGGGATAGGTGGGTATAGGATTGCCTCCTATACCCACATACCCAGCTTCAAAGAGATCAAGAAGGTGTACATCCCACACACACTTTAAGGTGGACTTCCTTGAATAAAGGAATTTCAAAGACAGACATCAATGCAAAATTCCTGAAATTCAATTTATCAAGAGATTCAAGAGAGATCAAAAGACTCTCCTGTGGTTTGAATACTGACAAAGGATGATGATGATGATGATTACACTACACACGTTAATCAACTTACTGTTGCAATGTTGCCTGGGTTATCACCCAACAATGTTTCGTGAATGGCCACTGTTATGGTAATATTAGTGCTGGGCCAAATCCTGCCCCCTATTCTTTCTCCCTGCAAAAGAAGCATTGTTCTTTCTGCCTCTTTCACAGGGACGGAGGAAAATTCAAAGAATTTTCTCCTTGGGGAGGGGGACTGGGTTTACACATACCAAATTTAAGTGTAGCCAGTTTTTGAGGTGCCTTCTTCCTATTTTTTAGTTCTTTAAAAAAAACACCTTCCCCCAGCAGTTCTTAGTGAATGCCTATTGGAGCCCATGTGACCTCTCCCTCACCAATAAGCATTCAGGAAAAACTCGGGGGTGTTTTAAAAAAGAAAAAGCAAGAAAGAAGACCCCTCACCAACTAGCTACATTTAACAAGGTATGTGGAAACCCTGTACCCTGTGTCCAAGGAGAAAATTCTCCAAAATTCTCACCTCTGCCAGCCTCATTTACCCAAGTTTTCATTTTTTTTCCCACCCCTCACAAAATGCCAAAAATTGAATGGTTGAAATTTTAGGCACAGCACTAGTAATTCACTGTCTGTACTTTCTGCATTTCAGTTCTCTCTGGCAAGAAAATTTACAGCTCTCCCCATCCAACCCCACCTCAGCATGTGCATATAAATCTGTATTGAGTGTTGTATTGAGTAGAAAAGACCTACAATTATCCCATGCTGATATTAAGGTTGCAGTCCTAGGCACACTTACCTGGGCGTAAGCCTCAGTGAATCTAGTGGATTTACTTGTGAGAGAACGTCAGTAGGGTTGTGCAATGCATCATTATTCTCCTGAACGGCAGGAAATCCTGGAGACTCTGCAAGTCACCTTTGGATGGTGGTGGTGGTAGTGGTGAAGAGATCGATGACTGTTTTGAAGAGAGAAATGCTATGACCCTCGCCCAGCATCTAGGGCACCAAAGGAAGCTGTGGATCACCTCCTCCATGCCTATAGACAGAGCTACAAGCACAGAGTGTGGGCCCTTGACAGGTGCCCAACCATGCCTACTCTTGACACCAGCCCTGCCATTCAGCTTCAGTTCCCCTTCTGTAAAATGTGGGTATTAATTTACTGATGCCTCTAGTAGATGAGGCTAATGTAAGGCTGCATGAAATAAG
Source organism: Elgaria multicarinata webbii (assembly GCF_023053635.1). Lineage (NCBI taxonomy): Eukaryota > Metazoa > Chordata > Lepidosauria > Squamata > Anguidae > Elgaria > Elgaria multicarinata. The sequence goes on along the minus strand of NC_086173.1, from coordinate 64,823,317 downwards.
GACCAGAAAACCTGGAGCACACTAAAAATGTGTTTTATAGAAACTATTAATCATAATAACTTGATTAATAAGAGCAGGGGGAAATATCAATTTTGAAAACCTCAATTTTGAAAATAACTCTTCCTCAAGTGTTGCCTGTAATCAGACTCCAAGGCAGATTCTTGCACATCACTCCTTTTAAGAAACCAACAACCTTTCTTTCCGTACTGTGAAGAAATGTAGAAGAGTATTATAACAGTGCCACCTAGTGGTGACACTATTACAGAGGAAGGTCATAAACTAGATCAAAATACTTGCAGCCAATCTGGTCTACCAGAATAAGAGCACCATCACACAGGGGGAAATCACGTTTGCTTACCATCGCTTCTCCACCTGTACATTTGTCCCTCAATACTTTCTCTTTTGAAAGAGGAAATAAACAACATGCTCGTGGCCCATTCAGTGGGCCGCTTTGATTGCGCTACTTCTCCTGCACACAGCAGGACATAGCGGCAACTTCCAGCTTTAAAAATAAGTTAGACTTACTGGGGCGTTTTTTTTGTGTGTGTGTCATACAAAGAAGGCTAGAGGCATGCAGGAGATGCACGGGAGACAGACAACATGAGAGGGAACTGCAAAAATCTGTGAGTGCCCAGTAACAAACATGCAATAAAACGGTCATCTGATGGAGCTCTAAAAATCCTACAGAAAAAGAAATATCTTTTTATTATTCATAATAACTAGTATGCAAATTTTCAAGTGGCATTTTTCTATTCCTCAGGCTGGATATTCTGAGTAAAGAGGAAATACAGATGTTTTTGGGGCCAGGATTTGTTAAACCCATTTCATCTACTTTATACATTTTTATTTATTTATTTATTTATTTATTTTGTTTTGTAAAGCCTTAAAATGGAAGAGGAAAACTTGCAGACTTAGGGTGTTTTCATATGTGTGGCTCAAAGTGGTTCGTGCTACAGCTTGGTTCGTAACACAAATGTCAAATCTGCATTGGTCATAATGCTCATTTCCATTTCAAATGCATCATCCCCTTTATTTCCACAGTAACAATGATCAAATATTCACACAACTATGACAGATCCTGACAAACTATTGCAAGAGAAATTCGACAATAATTTATAAATCTCACATTAAATCATTCTAAGATGGTCCCTTTGCACAAACCAAGAGCAATACGACAATGGAAACAATTACCTGGAGAAGTCATGGGCTCTCCCACACTAGAGGCCTTCAAGATGCTGCTGGACAGCCATCAGCGATGCTTTAAGGTGGATTCCTGCATTAAGCAGGGGGTTCGACTCAATGACCTTATAGGCCCCTTCCAACGCAGCTATTCTATGATTTTATGGGTGCGTCCCCTTCTGTGACTGATCCATGCCATTAGAGGGCATGGAAGGCCCTTATCACTATGTGGCTCCTCTTTGGGCTATGATAACTAAATGACACAAACAATTCATCTTCACAGGGGCTGGGTGTCACTTGTGTGAAATGGTAATCATGCACACAGAGAAACCACATGGCTGGAAGTACTTTTACATGTACCACTCGCAGTGTGGGAGCTGCCACAGAGGCAGCATCAAGCAAAGCATATGTAATGGAGGACAAACAGTGGTGTAGTGGAATCAGGATTCATCAGGGCAGAGCACCAGCACATTTTTATTAGGGACACCGGCATCACCTGCCTCTCCCCACTTAGAATTTCCTGTTCTCCCTGAGCTTAGCTGCAATTCTCACATTAGCTGGATAAAATGGATTTCCCCAGCAACGATATATTGTCATAAGCTATCCCTGTTTTAATGAAAACTATTCTGGGTTGAGTCTTGATTGGGCAATGAAGACCACATTGGTTGTAAAGAAGACTTGCTCCCACTGCAGATGAAACAGCTAAAAGTGGTTTGTTGATATAGATCAACTCATCTGCCTGGATTGTAGGACTCTCCTTGGTAGTGTGGCTATGGGGCCTGTAAGAGTGCCTGCACTTCACCACACTACTAAGGGCAATGAGCGCCATACTAATTAACCTTAGCAAGATGCAAGAATTCAATGGGATGCTCTTCCATGTAAACATGTTTAGGAATGGTCTGGTGGTAATTAAAAAGAAGGAAGGAAGGAAGAAACCACTGATGAAAAAAAAACAGTTGTAGAGCATCGGTTCCCTTGGAAAAACAAAGAAAATGTCGTTGCGAAGCAAATCTAAGACTATTCAATTTCCCTTTTGCTAGCTTTGCATTCTGCTGTGAAACTAAGGTGTTGCCACTTCCAACCCAATTAATACAAATGTGTTGCTCTTCAAGTAATGGCATGGCTGTTGACCTCTGCCGCTGTGTTTCCACTGTAGTCTTCCCCTTTTGCTCGCATTTCACAAAGCCATCATTTGCCATCTCATAGGCTCTCCTTTTGAGCATCCACATGATGAGCTTGTTTCTAAAGCAGAACTGACAGCTGACAGTGCCTGTCCTCTTTGCATGTGCTCTAATCCAAGGCTATAATCAAGATATCTTCTGCAAAGGGTTGTTTGAAGATGTTTATCATTGTTCTAAAGAGTGTTAAGACAATAAAGCAGTCAATTCAGACTAATGGCCAGGTGTAATCTAAGCATTCGAAGGCTCATAAATATTGATTTGTAGATCCAAGTGTCATGGCTGCCAGCTGCTACGTTGACAGTAATTGAAACATTGTAAATATTTATGCTTAGGCTTTTTTTCTTTTTTTGAGGCTTTGGATAAATAGTAACATGAATAATTCTATATTCTACTGTAAAGGCTTCCTAACCTACCGATCTGGAAATCTGATTATGGATAGCGAAAGAAAGAGAGCCTATCCATTCCATATGGGTTGCAGTCTTTTCTGAAGCTTCTAGATGTCACCACAGTCAGGAATCCATCAGAAATTCTAGCAAACCTCCTTTAGATCCCACCATCAATTCCATGCAAGCAGAAGAGCAGGTCTGCTACCGTACTCTATTCTGGATAGAACCTATTACAACAGTTAATAGTAGACCAAATTGCCTACAAATGCTCCCTAATGGTGCATCCTATCAATCAATTGTTGATACCATGACAAAGATCTATGAGCTCTATCCAAGACATGGGTCATCTGTTGAACACTCTGGCCATGCACTCGTCAGGATCAGGACCATTCTCCCTAGTGTGGAGACTGGGTTTCGGGGGCTGAATCTGAAATGGAGACTGAAGAAGCAGCAGCATATGAAGTACACCAGCCAAGACAGGAAGTGAGGGAGGAGTTTCTCCAAGACTCTTCAGGAGTCGAGGGTGAATCTTCCCAAGAGCTTAGCAGACAGGACATCCGAGCTCAGAGATCACCTCCCCACCCACCCACCAAGAACTGTCTCTATCAGAGGGGGAGGGAACATTGGAGTTGACAGATCCCAGAGTCAGCCACAGGGTCAAGCAGGCAGAGTTGAGAGGAGGTGGGAGGCAGTCCACTTGGGTAGCCACTTGCTTGAGGTTTCAACTCAAAGAACCTCCCTGAAGGAAGGATTCAGTAAAAGCCTGCTGGCATGGCCAGGAAACTGCCCATTTTAGCTGATAGGCAACTGCCTTGCTTTGTTGGGCTAATTAAGCTTAGAGGATAGCCCCTAGCATTCATATTCCCTTCGACGTCTATTTACTGAATAAAGCTCTGTGGATTGTACAGCAGACCTCTTTATTGTTTCACGTCTCAGCAGGAGTGCTGGGAAACATGACAGCTCTAAGGATGGGTGATCATTTTGGTCCAATTCGGTTTTGATAAGAATTTCTCAAAATTCACGAATTCTCAATATTTGGGACAAAGAGAACTTGAGGGGGGGGGGGTTTAAAAAAAATGAATATGGGAGAAACCAAAATTGACAGATTCATCCACCCAGACTCTTAAAAGTCCCAGCATATATTCAACTAAGTTAGTGTTTAATTAGTGTTGCCACCTCTTTTTTCTGACAAGCTCCTTATCTTTAATGAGTCTATGGCAGAGAGGTAAATCCATGCAGCAAATAGCTGTAGCTACTGAATTTGGCTGGCACAGATAGGTGGGAATTTAGTTTCAGTTGTTCTTCATATTTGGGAAAGAAAGAACTTAAGGGTTTTTTTAAAAAAAAATTAAATGCAGGAAAAAAGCAAAACTAACAAATTCATCCCTCCCTAACAGGCACAGGCACAATCCAAGGTCATGAAGATGTACTCATCTGCCATTTCATATTCAAGGGACAGAGTCTTTTTGCTTTCTCCATAGCTCAATCTGTTTCTTATTTACCACCTATAAATATCCCCAAGGAAATAAAGAATTGATTTGCGCTTGGATTCTCTGTACAAAAGGTACCCTGGAATTGCAAAAAGCTAAACATTTTCACAAATGACAATACACATTTCCAGTACAAAATGTAATGCGGCTGTAGGTGAAGAGTCATCTCTGCTCATTTCTAGGCCTGAGCCTGAGTCCCATTCAAAGCGCACCTCCAGCATTGTAGCCTTTGAAGGATTGGACCTGCAAGTCCCAATGATGCAGGGGAGTGGGGAATAGAATTGGTATAAGCCCCTACCGCATGATCTGTGCTTCAGGCATAAGATGGGGAGTGCTCCATAGGGATAAAGGAATCTGTCTTTCAGCTCCATGTCACTTGTGTATGTTTTTGCTCATTATTCTCTTCTGCTCCATTTTCACATTAACCTGCACTTCTTTTAATCCTTTCCAAATACTATTTAAATACATATTTCAATAGTATTTTAATCTGTATTTTCTCCCAAAGTACATATTTCAACGTGTTGAAAGCAGCAAGAATGACAGCATATCATTCAAAGAACTGCAAAACCCAGAAGTTCCAATCCTCACATTCATCCCGTTCTTGACACCACATGGTTTACAAAACAATGTTAAGGTTCTATAGTTTTCAACCAAGCTCTAAAAAGTAGGGAAATTGGGAGTAGCGGCTACCTGCTACCTGCTAGCATTGCCAAAAGGAAGCCTACCTCCGCTCCTAGACCATCAGTGGTATAAAAGATATGTCCATCCAGTAGAGGTGTGCGCTCTGCCCATCTTTAGGTTTGTCGGTGGTCCTTTCTCGAGCTGATCATGGGTGGTTTTAAAATCACCAGAGATCTTTGGGGCAGAACAAATGGATGTCAGACCTTCAAACCACCCCAATTTCTGTCTAAATTTTAGGGTCTCTCTGAGGGCCTTGCTAGACCAGGGTTTAGCCCGGTATGAGCCCCTGACCGGCCCCTGTCCATCCAGGGGATCCCGGGCTCAGGCAGGGGTAACCCTCCCTTGGCCCAGGATAACTGGCACAGCGTCTGGCCCGGTATTTCCCGCGGTCTCGGGCTGAGCCCGAGACCATGGGCGTGTAGCCCATTCCACCACTTTTCCCAGCTACCGCATTTACTCACGAGTAGCTGGGGAAAGCAGCACTGCCGCCATCAGGGCAGGGTGGGGAGATGGGGGGGAAACGGAGCCAGGGGGGATGGGGATTGGACATGGCGGGCGGGCGCCGGGGATCGGAGATCACGGGCGGGGAAAGGAGAACGGGGCTGGGGGGGATTGCGGACAAGGGGGAAGGAGAACGGGGCCGGGGGGGGAGATTGTGGATGGGGGAAGGAGATCTTTTTTTAAAAAAAAAAAAAAACCTACTTACCGTTCCTGGCTCCTGTGCTGCTGCAGCTGCTTTAAACGTTAAAAAAAATGGTGGCTGCAACAGCTCTCCTCCAAAGCTCGTCGCGGCTCGCTTGTGAATAAGGGTGAGATCTCGCGTTATTCATAACACGAGGTCTCCCCTCCTCTCCCCCCAGATTTTCCACCAGGTCTAGCAAAGGCTTTCTTTCAGTCCCTCCTCATAGGGCTTTGTTTCCAGGCTCCTAATCATCCTCGTTGTCCTCCTCAGAAAACATTCCAGCTTGTCTGCATCCTTCTTGAAGTGTGGTGCCTAGAACTGGATCCAATTCTCAAGATGAGGCCTAACCAGTGCCAAATGGAGGGGAACCAGTACCTCACATGATTCGGAAGCTATACTTCTATTGCTGCTGCTCGCTGCTAGCAGGCAGGTGCTAGCAGCCAAAAGCTAGCAGGCAGCAGATATACTGCTGGGTATATACTGCTCGGGCTCTTATTAGCTATGATAGGTTTTAATGTTGATAACTGGGGAGGAAGATGTAGTGTACTGTTGTTTTATACTGTTGTTTTTATAGTTGTGATGGTTTTAAATTTTGTATACTTTTTAATGTTCACTGTTTTTAACTTTTGTAAACCACCCAGAGAGCTTCAGCTATGGGGCGTTATATAAATTAACTAACTAACTAACTAACTAACTAACTAAATAAATAAATAAATAAATAGTGTAGGGAGAGGTTTGGGACTGGGGAGCCCTATCTTGAAAGAAAAACGTTACCAATTTTTTTAAAAAAAAAATCTTTAAAATTTGGGAAAGCACTTGAGCCCCAAACAGTGCTCTTCTATTTTGTCATGGCTAGAACATGTAGTTTTGTCAAGATATAGGAGGTAGCTACTTGTTTTTTGACTGCCTGGGGTTGGTTGTAGTTAAGGGAGATCCCCCCACCCTCGGCCAAGTGCTGAAAGCAAAGGGAAAGCTAACGTATCCTCTGCATTATTTCCATCCCATCATAAAAAAGCTTCCACCCACACTCTTTCTTTTGTAAAGGTCTGTAATCCAATGCTTGGGTGCAGGACCCTCCTCATTAAGGCTGGGACACTTCTGTTGGTTCAGAATGCACCGCTAAGGTTTTAGTGTTGGGCTAATAACACACGCTTACTCTGAAGCAACTCCTACCAATTTCAAAAGACACTGAGTGTCCCAAAGTGCCACCCTCCTTCCCTGGCATGTGTGCAAAGGATGGGAGGGGACGTCTGCTGTACTGTTTCCTGGCAGCCCCCAGGAAAGCCAGGACTTACGCTGGGTAGACATAAGACCTTCAATACACTTATGTGGGAGTAAGCCCCACTGAAGACAATGGGACTTACTTTTGAGTAGACATAAGATGCTCAGCACACTTACTTGGGAGTCTTAAATACCTGAGGGAAGAGCAGAAGTTGCTTGCAGCTGCTTGGTAAGGGAGGGCAACAGCAAACACACACAGGTCACCTCCAATTCCAACCCAACCATCTCTCAGGAAATAGAAATCATCAAGATTTTAATCAGGTAAGCTGTAATTTCACCAGGAAACGTGGATAAAAAAATCGCCAATGGAAATCTTCAGAACCATTTTGACTGATTTTTTTTTCTAATTTAAACTTTCTCCTTCCCTGAATCTTCCACCAATCTTCTTGAAATTTTCAGGGTATGTAAAACCAACATTTCTTTCTGGCACATGTAAATTTCGGGAAGATTGGTAAAATATTTTTGATTTTATGAATGTTAGAATGACCACCACCCCAATTACCCCTTTATAATGGTAGAATGCTTTTTTCTTTTTCTTTTTTTACTGTACAAGCTGAACTGAAGGGGCACTCCTGTGCCCCTTTAAATCATCCTTTGCCATTGGGCTGATGGGATTTGCAGTCCAACAATATATGGAAGGCCATGTGATTGCCACACCTACTCTATGGAAAAGCCAGATCCTGGGTGCCATTGGTAATGCAAAGCAGAGTAGCCATTTATATATTTATTTAGCAAAGCATTGCCAAAAGGAAGCCTACCTCCACACCCACCACTTTTTTGGGATCCCAGACCATCAGTGGTTTAAAAGATATGTCCATCCAGTAGAGGTGTGCCCATTCAGAGGTCTATCAGTGGTCCGATCTCGAGGAGCGGATTGCGGGTGGTTTTAAAACCAGTGGAGATCTTCGGGGCAGAGCAGATGGTTGTGAGGCCTTCAAACCACCCCAAAAAGGTCAGACTGGTTTTTAGGGTCTCTGAGGCTTGAATTAGTCACTGGGAGTCAACAGTATAGTGTTCTCCATATAAGGAAAACACTCAGGTTTTGAGATTGACATCTGTGGCTAACCAATAGCCTGTCCCCCCTCCAATCCAGTGCTTATGGGGAGGGATTGCAAATGATATTACCCATTTGCTTTTGACCTAGAAGTCAGTTTTACAGCTTACTGGAGGGTTAAGCTACCTGGTGCCTGTGGCATTCTCACCTCTTCCTAGTGAAAATTTCTTCTTTAAGGCCTTTTCACTACAAGGAGGAACCAGCCTTTCTCACACACACTCAAAATCATTCTTTCAAAACAGCAGCTGGACCTGACCATGGGATATACTGACTCCCAATGATGGGAGTTGTAGTCCAACACCTTTGGAGGGCACCAGTTTGGGAAAGGGCTGCTCTAAACACACAAAAAAGAAGTAGGTGGCTCTAAGTTGTTTGTCATCAGTTTTCCACAACCCCACAGTCACCTCTGCATTTCACATTCTCCATCCTGTCCTCATGGTTTATCTGCTTTGGGAGAATGAGAATTTCACTTGCACTTTCTGCCTCCTTAGGGAGGATGTGGCATTAAGGCCTGTGAACCTTAACTCCCAATTTCCCTGCTTTTTGGTGTTTGGTTGAAAACTGTAGAGCCTTAATGTTGTTTTGTAAACCGTAGGTTTTTTGTTTAATGAATTTCTGTTACAGAACATGCTGTTCAAAAAGCTTCCAGTCAATGTCACCAACAAACCTAGCTTTGTAAAAGCCATCACTTTACACAACTTGATCTCTTTCTATTTAGTCCAGCTATCCAGAGAATGCAACTTCTACCATCTAACTGTAGTACAAAGTATTTCGTCATTCCCCAAATGGGTTGATTTTTTTCCCCACCTACCCCTCCTTTCTTTCACTATAAACCACAGTTTGCAACTCGTTCTTCTTCATCTGCACTCACAGATGAATATGCCTCTATCCATATTGCAGATTTGGGTTGACAATCAAAAGTGTTTCATTTTTGATGGGAAAGGAACTGAATTCAATTTATTTCAATTTGCTCTGTAAATATATTTTAAGGGGTTCTGAGACTAGGGGGGAATGCACATTTTATTCTCCTTTTCGTTTTGCTTTTTCATACAGTTATATTCTTTGATTTTTGCATCCTGTGTTGTTTGGAAAACCAAATGTAAAAGAGAGAGAGGGGAAGTACAGGGGTGGAATTTACATGAATAAATTTAACTAATTGCTAAAATCAGGGGAACAAAAAAGATGCATGAAGATTTCCCCCAAGAGTTAGAGCAATCTCTTTTTTCATCTACCTTATTACTCTGAAAGATTGGATTCTAAAGGGAGGCATTCTAAATCTGAGGTTATATTAAATCATTACGCAGAGTTGTTGCACTATGTATGAATTTTAAAGCTGCATTTCTGATTCTAAGTAGATGAGAGCCAATGTACTTCACTATACAATCAATGCACTGTAAAGGTTGCAGTAATCAGTTCACCAACAATTATGCAAGTCTGTCTAGTTTATGGGGTCCTATGGGGGAGGGGGAAAGGCCTACTAACAGGTGAGACTGCTCTTACCAACAACAGACGCTCTCCCTCTCTACGTTAAGGGAAATCACATTGTTTACCCAGGGCTGTTGTGCTTCCTGGTTCTTTGGTGCAATTGATATGGGCTACATTACACAGAAGGAGAGGGGTGACAAGGGGGAAGATCCTGCTTGGGACTCCTTTAAACAGCAGACATGTTTCGAGGGAGTGTCTTTCTCCTTCCCTGGCACATGTGCAAAGGAGCTGGGGGGGGGTAGAATCTTGTCTGCCACCCTCAGCACACTTACTTGGGAGTATGCCCCATTGAACACAGTGAGACTTACTTCTGAGTAGACACATGGGGAACAACTAGCACAAACCAAAAAGAAGAAAAAAATTAAAAGTATCACAAGCACAACTCTAATCTAGTATAATCTACTCTTCTGTTCAGACAACACAGTAAACCATGGTTAGGCCACTAACCCTTCTGCAGCAAATATTCAGTGAGTGTGTTTAAACCATGGTTATGTAGCCACCATGGTTAGTAGGGGTGTGTGCTCCGCTCAGTAAATCTGAGAGTCCATCAGAGGTCCGATCTCGCCGAGCGGATATTGGCCATTTCCAAAACAGTCGGATCCCCATGGTACAGAATGAAGGTCGTTCGGAGCTCCAAGGGTATCCGAAGCATTCAAAGATTTTTTAGATTTGTGAGGGGTCGTTTGAACTTGATGGACTAACTGAACACTTTTCCATATTAGGAAGACACTGACGAGGGAGGGAAGGAGGGATAGTTTTGAGATTGACATTTGTGACTAACCAATAGCCACAGTGTCCTCACTGCCCCCCCCCCTCTAATCACAGTGCTTAGGTGGAGAGATTGCAAATGATATGATCCATTTGTGTCGTCCCCCCACCCCGGAACTCACTCCTTTGCTAGCTTGTGAAGCAATAGGAAGGAAAGAGGAGAGAAAGAGAGAATCATAGAGGGATCTCCTGCTTGTTTTGCTGTTTGCAGTCTCTTCTCTGTTTCTTTCTGCTTTTCTTTGGTTCTTGTATGTGGTAGTTCTTCTTGTTTTCTCTGTTCTAAGTTCCACTCCCCATATGCACTTCATCTTCTCTCAAGAGAGCTTGCAGAACTTTCAGAAACTAGAACCTCCTACAAAAATCAAAGTCCCCCATCCATGTGGGTCAACTTGGTACCATATATTACCACACGTTTAAATTATGGGAGCTGTGTCTGAGCTAGAATGAAACTACAATCAATTTTCTTCACTTCCTGAAAAATTGATGTTGACTGAAAGGAAGGGTTTAGGAAAAATGGCTCACATTATGAAAATAATGAAAAGTGATGATGATGACTTCTGCCAAGCATGGTAGATCCATACAGTCTCACAAGCCAATATTGTAAGGATAGAATCTTGTGCCAAAGGCTGATCTGTACACCACAAGTATGGACGCAACTCGGCCGGTCGTAAAGTCAAGAGAAGAAATGATGGTGAGAGAAAAGTTTGCTATAGTACTATCTCCTGTTTTGAAGACAGAAGTCAACTTTATATGCTTTGATATATATATATATATATATATATATATATATATATATATATATGTATTTATATTTATGTTTGTTCTTGTCTGACTTTTCATTGTTGTTTGTAATATGCTGCTGGATGGGTTTTTATTTTTAAATTTCAATTTAAAAAAAACTTGTGTTGCTCAAGGTCTTAGCCCCCAAAGAGGAGATTTCACAACCTGAGTTAGAACTTTAAAAAATTCCTAAAACTTCAAGGGATGAAGAGATCTGCTTCCAACTTGACATGGCTAAATACCTACTTAAGAGCTATCACTGTGCAAGTTTCATCCCTTTACCTTTAAAAATGACAGAGCTGTAAGCATTTAGGTTAATTCCCATAGGCTATAATAGAGCGG